>NW_026555344.1:13040451-13239228 GCF_029017545.1 Prosopis cineraria
AAACTAGAATACATCCTATAATAAAGACTAGATGGAGTAGTATTTTTCTATTAGTTCAAAATATTAACTTTACTCCTTATGAACCATAAAATTAGTTAACTTTATCTTATAATTAGGATATGAGGAGAGTTTAGTGATAAGAAGGTTAATTAGAGTGGGGGACCAAATAAAGATATCACTTTATTTATATAATATTTATCATTATTTGTTATTATTATATAAAATTGTTCTTGATGAAACATGGATATGATTAGGATCAACCCCATACTTTGCGCAAATGAATTCAAATTAATTAAACTTCCATAGATCAAGTAGAATGATTTACTTTCCAACAAATCAATAATTTAGGCTAAGCTATAACATCATGATTTTATTTAGAAATTTAATTGAGGATTTAATTGTGATTGAGTTGATCAAATATTTATGTATTTAATTATGATTAAAATTGGACATAGGATCATGCATGAGAGTTATTTAGGAGTCCAAAATAGGTATTGGGCTAGATTGGGTCCAATATTGTGGGTCTATGTAGGAATTTTGGATCTGTGCCATGTGTAACGACACATGAGGTGTTCGCCGCGATGCACAGCTTGAATTTTGCATAGTTAATTCTATTTGAAAGACAAAAAGGAAAGAGGAGAAATCAAAGGGTTTGGGTGATTTTTAAGAGCTTTGCTAGATTTTCATCAAGGGCACATAATGAACACGTTTTTGGGCCACTAATCACTAAGGTAACTTTTCATAATCTCTTCTCTACATTTTTAAACCACTCTTTGAGCTAGTTTTATGTGGGAGTAAGGTTAGGGGTTTTCAGTAGTTTGAGGGTACCAGTCATTGGGTTCAAATTTAAGGACTTGTTTGAGGTTAAATAGGTGTTATTTAGGTGAATTTATTATGTTTATGACTATGAGATGCTTAAATCTGAAACCCTAGGCTTGTTGGAAAATAATTAATAATGATTAGAGTGATTAAAGGCTAAATTTATGCTTAAGAGGTGTAATGAGAATGTAAATGACTAAATTTGATGATTAAAGTGTAAGGTAATGTGTTAGGAATAAGTAGTCATATTTAGGAATAAGCTCACTTATTTCAATATAAGCATCAATTTACATGCTATGTTTCACATACTCATACTCGATCTCTTCAATTCTCTTTCCTTATTCAATTCTTTCAACTTCTAAATGTTGTGTTTATTCTATAACCCTTTTAAAATCCTTTTAACACAAATTTGATTAGGATTAAACTTGTAATGCTCTTTTATCATCCCTTATTCCCAAATAGTTAAGAAACTCAAAAGCTTAAATATGTATTACACATTCAAATGTTCCTTATTTCGGAAATAAGCCCACTTATTCCGAAATAGTCTATGCCTTAAGCTATTCTCCCCCTTGTCATTATTTTAGACCAAACCTCTCATTCAAAAACCCATTGCCTTATTCCAAAATACATTCAGTTATTCAGAATATGTAACTCATATTTAGGAAAGCTTCCCTTATTCTCAAAATTTCAGTTCTTCAAATATGTAACTTATTAATTAAGTGATATTCCGGAAGAGCCAATTTTGCTTCTAACTATTTTGTTCTTCACTATTTCAAAACAAGCACATTCATTCTAGAATATACATGAAGATTCATGCTCTATTTTTTGATTGATTCTGCGTCTCTTCGAACCTCACTCTCAACATATTCCTTTCACTTTTTATGACTTGTGTTAGTTCTTTAATCATTTTTGAATTTCTTTTAAACACAACTTCAGGCATCTCTTCGAATCTCACTTTCTAAATATCCCTATTTTTCATATCTAAAATAGAGAAACTTAAGCTCAGGAAGCTTAAAGAGATTTACGATCATCTTTACAAGGGAAAGAGTTTCAGACTTAGTAAAAAGTCTATGCTATACTGTGGCAACCAAAAGCTCGGTTTAATCTTAGTGGATATAATGAAAAATCTCAAAAGTGCCTTGGGGACTGGACGTAGGCTTAAGTGGATAGCTAAATTAGGATAAACTCTTTGTATAAAGCTTCTTTTCTCTTTACTCAGCTTTATCTAGTGATATCATTCCTTAATTATCTTTATTTCTACATTATTTGTTTTAAATTTTAATTAACCCAATTCACCCCCTTTTACAGTGATTTTTATAGTCATTAGTCACTAACCTAATATAATAAATATTTTGCCTTACAAAATAATTCTAGCAATAAATTCTTTTATATGCTAGCCATTGAAAAGATTTTGTTAGCATAATGACTTAAAAACCAGAGTTTCCCAAACTATATGCCCTCTCTTAAAACTAGAATTTAATCTTGCAAGTTATAAATTAGCTAATTCTATGAAATCAAATTACCCAGCAACAATTAAAACAAATTCTATAGCATAACAACATAAAAATGAGTATTTCTCAGGCTTTATGCCCTATCCTAAGAATAAACTTTCATCTTAAAAATCTAACATAAGTCAATCATACCTTATCAAGCTATCAAAAAAACAAAATTATCACCACCATAACAACAAGGGAAGCAAAATTTTAACAAAATCATATAATATCCAACTAAACCAGGAGATTCAAACTGTAAAATAATTTTCATATAATCCTAAATCTAATTCCAAGAAGAGAAATAAGAAAGCTCCAGGATGTACAACATGCTCTTCAGGTATGCTTCTTTTATTTATAAATCCTATAGCAAAGGAAAAATCAAACTCATTAAATACAACATGTCTAGATATATATAGTCTTCCCGTAGGACTAAGACATTTATAACCTTTGTGGGCACTATTGTATCTGATGACTTTCAATATTTTATTGAATTTATTAGAGTTTTTAATGTAGTTAAAAGTCATTTATTTGAATTTTGTTAGCAAAAATATGATTAAGTGAATGAATATGTGTGAAAATGGGCTTAGAAATGTGTTAAAAGTTAGTGACCAATTCTAGCATTAATTTTGGGTTTTATGCATGTAGGGAGGCCCAATTTAGGGCCCAAAGAAGTAAATTTTGGAGCCCAAGTCAAATAAATTAAATCTAAAAAGAAAATCTGAACAGGTCATATTCACTGCAATGAAAATGCGTTTTGCTATAGCGAAACATAATTTTAGTAAAACACACAATTTTGATTGTTAGTGAACTTTTAGGGCTTAAGCACCTCATTTTCATGCATTCTTCACCTCCAGCAGCTGCAGAATGTCCAGGAAGAGGGAAAAGAGCCAAAGAAGGGTTGGAGAAACTTGAGTTTAGTAAAAAATCAAGGGTTTCGCTCAATATTGCTCTAATTAAGCTTTTCTTCTCCTTCTTCTCTTTACTTTGATGTATATATTATTGATTTTGTTGTCATGGAAGCCATGTGTGTCTGATTCTCTTTCAATCTAGGTAGCTATAAATTGATTCTTGAATTAAAGCATGTTTAAACCATTTATTTGAGCTTAATATTAGTTTTGTTTACTTAATCTTGTACTTATTTGTCTACTTAATGCTTAATCACCATTGAGTGTGAATTTGTGAGGTTTAGGTTTTGCCTTAGAAGAGGAAAATCTAAATTTGATCATTAAATTAAATAATGTGGGATTAGAATTTATTCTAATTTTCCAATAGGATAGGAATATACCTATTAGACCCATATAATCACATTAGAGTGGATTTATACATTTTTGCCTCTTGGGTAATTGTGTTAAGAATAGCACATTAATTCAAAAGAGGGGTGTAATTAATCAAAAGATAATTATTCCTATCAATATTCTAGATTAACAAATTAATATTAAGTAAATTTATTTGGGTAATTACATGCTCTATGAATTAAAAAGGGATTAGCCACCCTAGGTTGCCTTGATTGTTTGTGATTGTTGGAATTTTAATTTTAGTGCATTCATATAATTTCAATTTCTTATTTTGCAAATATCAAATCCAAATTTTGTTTTGCTTGACTTAAATAAAATGGAGAATTTATTGCCTTATTATCAATTAATTTGATTCTTTGTGGGATCGAACTTGATTTATTACATACTATTTTTACAACCCGTACACTTGCGGAATTTGTTACATAATTGTGAGCATCAATATCTAATAAATACACATTTTGTGGATCTAAATTAAAGTTTATGTTGATTATAAGGACAAAGACAGGGATAGCAAGTTGAACCACAATCCTTGAGTCTGTCATAGTCAGGATGTTTACCAAAAAGGAGGTGTAATACCACATAGAACAGTAGAGGGTAGTATGTTAATTAGATCTTTAGCAATGCTAAAAGCTTCCCACTTATAAAACAAGGGCATTTTGGCTTAAGCCAATACGGTTAGTCCCACTTCCACAATGTGTCTGTATTTCCTTTCAACTCTTCCATTTTAAGAGGAAGTATGTGGACATGAGTGTATGAATTGAATTCCTAACTCTTGTAATTCTTTAGTGAAGCTTTTATATTCTCCTCCCTAATCACTTTAAATCATTTTGATTTTGCTATCAAATTGATTTTCAACCAAATTTTTTGGAGTGTATAAAAGTGCTTAGGGCCTCATCCTTAGATTTTAAAGGAAAAACCCAGGAATAGCGCCTGAAATCATCAACAAACATGATATAGTATCTGAAACCATTCATATAAACTATAGGAGATGGACCCCATAAGTCTATATGAATCAAATCTATTGGCTTAGTTGCATGTAAAACAAAAACTTTAAATGGTAAAGCATGTAACTTTCCATATTTGCATGATTCACAAAAAATGTCTTATTCCTTGAAACTTTGAGATTACAATCACTAACAATCCTATTTGACACCCTAGGATTACGATGTCCTAGTCTACAATGTCATAACACTTTCTTAGAAAGTAAATCATTAATTAGTGATAAATTAGCTTCTTCAATAGTAATAAAAACTAGCTTCACATCTTCACCGTTCTCTTCCCATAAATATGAAACATGCCACCATCATTAGGTTTGCCTTGTAACACTATCACCCTTATTGCTTGATCCTTCATAGAAACAACATTTTTGTTAAATATAATATCGGCATTATTATCATCAGCCACCTTTTAGACACTCAATAAATTCTTTTTGATATTTAGATAGTAGAGAATATTGTTCAGCTTAACAAGTTTTTGATTTTTAAATTGGATTTAAGTTAAGCCAATCTTTTCAACACCAATTTTGTTGCCATTACCCACAATAATGTTCATCTTACCACTAGGATCAATAGGATTGTCAAGACGGGTGACATCATTGGTAACATGACTATTTGCTCCACTATTTAGATACCAAACATCATCACTAACTGTCTCAGGTGTAGCCTAGAATGCAGTATTAAGTTCAGTATTAGCTCTAGAATTTGAACCATGAACATTTGACTACTGTTGTTGCCTCTAACTAGGTCAAACAAAAGTTTTGTTGTAATGATAAAAACAATTTTCAATCTTGTGACCAAACTTTTCACACGAATGACACTGTGGGCAATCATTGTTCTTTGAACCTCTTCCATTAAAGCCTTATCTAGATCATCCTCAACCCCTAGAACCACAAAAATTACATCCTCCATGCCAATTACATGCAGGGAAAGATTCTAAACTAGCATAGTTAACAAGATTGGTGGAAATAGACAGTTGAGAAAATTGTTGTAATTGATCTTGGCAACTCTCATAAGTAAGTAATTCAGCTTGAAGTTTAGTCCAAGTGAGTTCCTCAACTTTCGACTTGGTTGAACTATAATAGGAATATAATTAGAATCATGCCCAGCTAAAACTTGAAGAATTAAATCATGAAGAGGTACAAGATTACCAATTATGGTACGTTGTTCAGCTATGTTCTTCATTTTGGCTAGAGAGTCAACCATCTTTATGGTTCCGTTCTTGGTACACTGTAAGTTAGCTTTTAACATTAGAACCCTAGCTTTTGTTTAAGCTCTAGCCAATCGACAAGCTAATTCCCATAGTCCAGCTGAGGAAGATACATTAGTCATCTATGATGACACATCGAGCATCATAGTATTTAATAACCAACCAAAAAAAAAGTTGATCTAATGCTACCCAATCTTTAAATTTTGGGTTAATCTATGCAACATCATTATCGATAATAAATTGAGGTGGACATTTGTGAACACCGTATTTTGTCCAGGCATTTTTTAAATTTAACAAAAATAAAAATAAGTAACCAAAAAAAATATAAAAATGCAAAATATAAATTTAATCCTTTTAAGATTATATTTTCAAAACAAAAAAATCTAATTTAATTGATAGGGCTTAATTTTATCTTTTTGATTAGGATTTTATTTCTTTTAGCTCATTAAAATAAAAAAGTCTTATTTAAATCTTTTAAAATCTCTCCCAAATTATCTCAAATATTTAAAAAAAATAATTAAGTGTAAAGGGAATTAACTTTTCTATCCTTAAATCTTATTTTGCATTAAAATTAAAAATATAACCTTAATCTAAAAAAAAGACATTAATTCAAAAAAATATATAAGGCTGTGGTGAAACGCACAGCCTTTCACCACAGCTAATAGCAGACGTCTTCAGTGCTGATCAGGGAGGAAAGAAAACAGAAACACGAGCAGAAACACGCAACAGTTACGCAGAAGCATACCAGAGAAGCAAGCACAAAACAAAAGAAAAAGGAAGAAGAGAGAAAGCCAAAAAGATCAGTCTCGCATGCACGTAAACATGTGAACAGAAACCAGAGCAGAGAAGAAAGGAAGCACGCACAGCAAAAACAGAAACATGCATGGAACAGCGAGAAGCATACAGTAAATGGAAAAGGAAACGGAAAGCATGGCACACGCAGAAAACGCAGTTGAAAATAAGAAAAAAGAAGAAGCAGAGCAGCAGAAACACGAAAGACCAGCGCAGAAAGCAAGCACACGCATGCACGAAAAACATGCTAAAAAACAGAGCACGAATAAAATGCATGAAGAGGAAAAAAGGGAAGTGAGGAAAACTGGAAAAGAGAGAGTATAAAAGGGAGGTCACAGCAGAGAACAAGGGGGACCGAAAGGGGCTGGAAAAATAGAGCAAGAAAGCAAAAAAAAAACTGAAGGCAGTGACAGTGAAGAAAAGACAGAAAACGTTGAAAAACAGAGCAAGAAAAGAAGAAAAAAAAACCTGAGAAAAAACAGAGGAGAGAGAGAGGAACGAAAGGTGAAAACAGAGGCAAGAGAGGAGGTGACGGAGAAGCTTTTCTTTCTGGAAAAGTTGAGAAGGAGAAGAGGGAGACCAAAAGTTGAACGAAAAAAAGAGACTGAGGGACGGCGAGAGGCGAAACAGAGGCAAGAGAGGAGGAGCAAGAGACCGAGAGAGGCGAGTCTTTTTCTGGAAAAACAGGAACTGAGTAAGCCGAGAGGAGACGAAGCTGAGACGTGCTACACACAGGAGGAGGAGGGAGAAGAGAGCTGGACGTGAAAACTGAAAAAAAAAAGAGACTGAATGAGAATGTGCGCAGAAGGAATGTGAAAGCTGGAAACCAGGACAGAGAGAAAGAGGAAACGAGATCAAAAAGAGAGTAATCTGCTGGACTGGTGAGACAAAGCTGAGACGTGCTACACACAGGGTTAGTAGTCTGCTTGTTTAAAAATTTGAAACTCTCGTTTTGATTTCAGTTTATTAATTTCCAAACAAATTTCATGTTTAAATACATGTCCCTCATTTTTTAGTTCTTAAGTAAAAATCAATGTAATTGTCTTTTTCTTAAAAAATAAAAAAAGAGAGAGTATGAAAAAGAAGGATAAAGAGATTGCAAATAATAATTTTGTTTGCTATCATAACTAAGCTTAATGCAATTTTAGGCATAATCTCATTTCAAATAAAGAAAGAGTTAGTGCAATTATTAGGCAGGGTTTTAAATATGTGTTTAGCATGAAAGGGCGTATTAATATGTGTGGGCATGTTTTTTCATTTCCATTAGTCCTAAAGTCCTTTAATTGTCAATAATATTACACTCATATTGTATGACACTTTCTAGGATGATCGCATGTACGATTTCAATTATTATGAAGAGCCTATTTTATAAAAGGAGGAGGAGAGAAACTTTGATTATTACCCAATTGAAAAAAAAACATGAAATAAGTAAGAGAAAATTGGTTTCTAATCACTTACTTGTCGTGTGAGATTTTAAAAAATTTCCGCAGACATTTAAAGCAATCTCGTATCATGTAAATCAATAAGATTTCGGATATATGAGAGCAAAACTTATGTGTTAAAATTAACTGTCCTTTTATAATCCAAATTAATAATTTATTTAAGTTCCATGTGAGATTTTAAGGATCTTCATAGGAACTTAAACTAATCACATTATCGTGTGGGATAATAAGTCCTCGCAGATATAGTGATTTTTAACTTTTATAGAAAAGTGATTTTTCATATAATATACAATTTAAGAAACTTAATTATCCAAATTAATGTATTTAAATTGTAACCATATTTACCGATTATATCTTCCAGTCATGTGAGATTTTTGAATCTCTGTAGACTTATAAGATAATAGTATTATCGTGTGAGTCAATAAGACTCTGCAGATATAACGATTAAACTTTTTAAAATATATGTATATAAATTATATATTAAATTAATTAAATTAAAGATGTATTTAAATTTAATTCCTTTATCGTGTGAGATTTTAAAATTTTCGCAGATATTTAGGATAATCATATTACCGTATAAATCAATAAGGCTTTACAGGTATGTTGATTAAAATTTTTCAAAACATGTATCTACATGCTAAAAAATTTATTATTAACACTTAAAAATGTACATAAGAATATAAATAAATAAATTAAATTGCCAAACTCTTTTATCGTGTGAGATTTCAAAATCTCCGCAGATATTTAGAGCAATTGCATTATCGTATAATCAATAAGGTTCTATAGGTACTGCAATTAAAATTCCCAATCATAAAACATAAAGAAAAATAATTTTAAACCATTTTCTTTCTTTATTCCAAAAATTTAAAAATGAAGAAAATAATTAAAATTAAATTACCTTTTGCAATTTAAAACACACATATCAAAATTTCAGAAATTGTTTTATTTGCAAAATGGTGAATTATTTTTAATTAATTTCTCTTCAAAAAATATTTTCACCAACAAACTTTTAAGTCCGAACTACGTGAACTTTAATCCCCATCACAGGATACGTAAGCCTCAGAGTCAGATTCTGAGTCAAGTCCGTCCTCCCTCGTAAATAAATAAACATTTCTCACTCAATTATCATCATTTTTATATCAGACACATGAATATAAAAGAGATAATTAAAATAATTATAAAACCATATTAATAGAGCACAATAAACTTTAGGTAACCGTTCTGACGAATGGGTGTTGTGGGGTGCCTAACACCTTCCCCACACTCAACCGACTCCCGAATCTATTCTCTGATTTCGCAGATCACCCTTATCCTCTTTTTAAACGGTTTCCCGAGATTTCCCTCAAAATCTTGGTGGCGACTCCTCGTTCCGTGCGGTTCCCGCCAAGAAGGTCGGGACCTCCGCTCGCCTGCCGTCCGCGTCGCATTTTTTCGGGTGCGACAACATTTGACTATTCCATTTAAGAACTCTTCAAGTTTATGCCCCTTGATAATAAGTAGAACATGTGTTTGCCATATTAAAAAATTTTGTACCATCCAACTTGACAGCACAATTGATTCATCCCATTAACACCTCTAGCATTTTTTGGCAGGTTGCTTGCAAAGATAATGACTGAGAAATGGACCCTGTGGAGCCAAGGAAAGTTGCTGAAGTTTTGGGAGAAAGTTCAACCATGGTGATGAATCTTTTGGCTCTGATACCAAGAAGAAAAATAAGAAATGTATTTGTGTAATAGCAGCACACATGCCTCTGAATTGTGTATTGCTATTTATAGAGTAGGTTTGAAACCTTAGGTACAAGTAATTATGCCAGATGGTAAGTAAACAATAAATAGATATATACAAGAAAGAATATGAAACACAACACTTAATTAAATAGCAGATTGGGCCTTCTGTGACTTGTAGACTCTATTAGGCTTGTATGAGAGAAACAGAATATTGGGCTTAAAGAATAATTGATGATTTGATTTAACATTCTATAATTAACAAAGAGCATAAAACCAAAAGTTATACATCCAATCACAAGAATAGCTTTAAAGAACAAAAAATTAATATTTCAATTACTAATTTCAATCAGTAGACAATAATGTCACACGAAAGAGAGGGTAGAATTTACACTAAGGAGGAAGAAGAAGACCACATACAAACAATTTACACTGCTGAAAATCAAGGAGGAGAAAAATCAATTCAGATTTACACTAATTTGAAACCCAAAAATGAATCAAAGAAGACTAAGAGAAACTCACAATAAAGGGAATCGAGAATAAACCAATAAGCATGAAATGGAGCTCTTGGATGCACGAAATGGAGAACCCACAAGCACGACATTGAGAAATGGAACCCATGATCAAAACCAAGTTAAATCTCATGCACCCAACGATTCACTACAAAACAAAAAAAAAAAAACGGGACTTAGGCACACAAAATCCGTTGCTAAATAAGGAAACATCTCTCTCTAAACCTTTAGAGACCGATTTTGAGACGGATTTTAGGTCATCACTAGAAGTGGCAATGCTAAATTTTAGAGACCGACTTTTGGTGCAGTCTCTAATTCAGAGACGACACTCATTCGTCGCTAACTTTTAGACATTCGTCTCTATTTCTTAATTAAATCCGTCATGGTAATTGAATTAGAGATAGAATATATCTATCTGAAAATCCGTCGCTAAAATAACATAAAATCGGACGCGAAAAAATTCATATCTAAATCCATCTCTAAATTCAAACAAAAATTGAAAAAAAAAAAAAAAAAACTGTATTCCCAAAGACCAATTCCATGAGAATACTGATAAAAAGTTATTAGCACAATAGAAGCTTAAAGTTAACAATATATTTTTTACATTATTGTAAATCTTACTCCCCCACGTTTTCACATCCTCTTATAACCACAGATAATTAAACATTAGCATTTCAAACTTGTATATTTATGAAAATTACAACATAAACAAATGTACGTGATTCCTTATCCAATAGAAAAGTTGAGAATGTCATTCCAACTCCATCATGGCCAGAGATATAGTCAAATGCCTATGCTTCTTAAGTGCCTCTTAGACAATAGCTTCCATCTCAACAAAAAAAGAAAAGAAACTTAGAACATTCAATATATCAATCAAAAGCCTTATTTGATGGGAAATGATTTACATCTAACCATAATAAAGTAAATGTGAATGTTCCATTACTTCAAACTTAATGCAAACTCACAATAGAGACAGCTTGCCTTGCTAAAATAAAACCTAAATGTCAAGCAAATAGAGACTTGCATGTTTTAACAGGGAAAAAAACAGGGGCATATGATTTCTTTTGGGCTTTGAGCTAGGTTGCATAGATACGGGTACAAGTATCTGATACGATACGGCATGATACAGAGATACAGCAAATTTTCAAAATTTTAGAATATGGGTACAAGGATATTTATAATATATATTTTAATATTTTATGATATAAGTATAGGTATTTTGATTTTTAAACAAGAATTTCTAAAGTAATATAAGAATATTTATAGTAATTAATTAAAATATCAAGTGTTTTTTCAAGTTTTTAAGTGACATAATAAAAAATTATTGAAAAAAAAATCATATCACAGATGTGAGAATATGAGATACGTATGCAGAAATATCCTACAAATATCGTATCGGATACAGATACGTTTACTTTTTTTAATCCATGCTACATAGGTTTTGAGAGCCTAAAACTAAAACAGAGTTTAGTATATGTAACAAGCAAAGGAAACCCAAACTTTGGATCAAGCATATTTGTCACAAGGTAGGTCTTTCATGTGAATTCCAAGCCAAATGATCATGCCACGTACTTAAATCAATTCTTATGTGTTATTTATAGCAAAGATGAGTTTCTCATGCAAAGACAATGCGAAATAGACATGTCTATAAGTTACAAATAATCCTATGTTTAGTTTGAAGCATCACAACACGATAATAAATCATGAATAGCATCAAATCTTTTCTACATCTTTGCTATGATTTAAAGGAAAAATAATTCCAACCTTAGCTAGCTTTACTCATTCTTCATATGATTCATATTAGAGGCTCACATCAACGTAATGCAAACAAGTATATGTATAAACCTAAGCAGTCAAAGAAGAAAGCATTATATATGTGTGTGTAATATTTAAATACTACATCCATTTAAACAAAAATCCAAGCATGAATAAAGCCATACTCTGCATTTTTACTTGAGTAGTTTAATGCAACACATACAAGCAGGCAAGCATCTTTTATAAAAATCACTACATAATGTAACTTTATGCATCTTCAACCTCAAAATCAAACAAGCTAGTGTTCAAGAGCACCCAATATCTCAAACTAGTTATTATTTTACTAACAACAGATTAGCTACGAAGTTGGAAAGTTTTGTTATTCCACCTTTCTCAATCCAAAGCTTTCCCCTTCATTTGTATGAAGAGAATAGGTGGCCACCAAGCTAGAGGGTGTCAAAAATGGAGAAGATGAATCGAATGGTTTAAGAGGAGAAAATCATGAGCTATAACGTATAAAAAATGTTAGAACTGGTAAGAGCAAAATTTACTTGCAACAAGATATAAAGAGAAACACAAGAACATAATAGTAAAAGATCTTCCTTGCAAAATTTACTAGAAGGAAGATTTGGGTTTGTGAAGTCCTGTAAAGTATTAGGAATAAAACTAACCAATAAGTAGCATTTTCAAAATTAAATACCGAGAATAGATATTTTTTCCAAACCAAATGCACATGAAACTATGATTGAATTAACAATCTAACTAGACCTTATTCTTGGCTGAGCATTAGAATAAAACTGTAAAGCATTAACTGCAGCAGGAACATCTTGTATTTGGAGAAGAGCTTGCAAGAATGGTAAGTACTTTAGAGGAGAACATCAACTGCAACAGAAAATAATTCTGAGACACTGGCAAATAACAAATGTCATTAAGGCAAGAAAAACCTGATTTTTTGCACGCAGCATCACAAGTTTTGTTATTATGACTCCAAAAGGTTGAAATAGCGTGAAATAAGAATAGGTTGAAATAAGAAATAAATCATTGGACCCATAAGATTTCAAAAAGACATTGTTGCATTTTCGGATTCGCATCTTAGGCTTTAGTATTTAGCAGATAAATCACAAAGAAATCCCCAGATTGAGTAAGGAAATCAGAATGAAATCCCATAGATTTAGCAAAGAAATCTAATAGAAATGCATCGAAACATTGTAGCCATCTAGATCTAACCTAAAAACACATTACCCCATATGAAAAGATCTGCTGAAGTGAAGGAGAAGAGCGTACAGTATTAGTGTGTGACTGACCAAGGGAGAAGACGCGACCAGATTTGTTGAAGAGGAAGACACCAACAAACTGAGGGAGAAGTCGCAAAGCACCAACGATGGCAAGGAGAGGAGATAACGCGTGAGGGTTTCACAGCGGCAATGGAAAGCCTTACAGAGAGAGAGGCGAGAGCGAGATAGTGAGTGATTGAGCGGCACTGGAGAGATTTTCGTCGGAGAGGAGCTAGGGTTTTTTTACTCATAAAGTATTTTAAAAATAAAAATAAAATATTAGTAGAACATCTATTTTGAGATTTGTCATATCTAGATAAGTTTTGGAGATATAAAATTGTTTAAACTAATAGGGGAATGATAAGGCATGAATCCATCAATTAGGTTGATAAAATAATTTATTTATTTAAACAAATATAATATATATGTGTGTGTTAGATATTTTTAGTAATTAAATTATATTTTAGATACTCTTTGTTTTTCCGATACAAAGAAACTCTTTCTAATCAGTTCAATATATATATATATATATTTCTCATACTTTATGTTGTGACAAATTCCAATTATGCTAACATTTTAAATCTTTATTAAAATTTCAAATATACATGTACTCATGCAATTGGAAAATAAATGTTGACTGTATAACTCCTCCTGAGCAAAATGAATTTATATAACATATCAACGAGATTTTTTTCTCCTCAAGAATAATTATATCTTTTCATAACTATAAAAAGAATATGTATATTTTTTAAAATGAAATTAAATATTTTAAATTTGTAGCATCAATCAAATGATTGAAGTAACAATCCTTCGCAAGGCATAGTTAATTTGGAGGAGGAGATGAGGAGGATGGAAAACCAAGGGTGAAGGAAATAAGGGTATTTTTCACTTTTGAAAGTGTGTCATGAATTTATTAAATTTTGTAAAGGGTCTTGTATTTAAAAACCAATGATCTTATAAATAGAATAGGATGAGGTAATATGTATATTTAGAGGTTTGATTTAAAATATTCATAAAAAATTAGAGTAAAAACACATTGAAGGTCAAGCTCCCAAAACATATAGGTTTAGATCAAAGTTCGAATTAGAGCATTACACTTCAACACACTCAGCATGTCCATCTCGTTACATTACAAATAATGTTTGTATTTAATTATTAAAAATATTTCTATCAATGTGTCTCTAAATTCGTCTCTAACAAAATAATAGAGACGATTTTAGAGATGACATAAAAAATGTATGTAAAAATTTAATAGTCCATCTCTAAATTGGTCTCTAAATTATTTTAAAATAATATAAATAATTTTGTCTAAAATTCATCTAAATTAGAGACAAATTTAGAAACTAACACTACTAAGACGATTTAATGCGTCTCTAAATTCATCGCTAAAATAAAAGTTAATCATTTTTAACAAATTTATTATCCGTCTCTATTTCCATGTCTAATAGAGGCATATTAAGATCTATCTCTAAAATATGTCTCTAAATCAATTTTTTTTTTTTGTAGTGATTGTAGAGTGCAAAATGGAAGTGGAATAATTGGAAATGTGATTTTGGAGCTTTCTGGGGGAGTTTTGAGTGGTAGGAGAAGAGTCCATTGCAAATGAAAATGGATCTAGATGGCATTTTAAAATAGAAATATTTGACGTTTATTTTATAATAACTATCAAGTTTTATATATTTGACGCTTGTTTTAGAATAACCATCAAATATATACTTATATATTTGATAGTTATTTTATAACAAGCATTGAATATATATACATATATATATAAAAAACAAATTTCAAATATAATCTATTTGACACTAATATTTAATATGATCATCAAATATATCAAGTATATATATATTGAACAAGCATCAATTACTATAATTATATTTGAAGTTATTTCCTAATAAATATTTACATTAAAATACTTGACGGTTGTTTAAAAATAACGATTAAGTATTCTTCACCTTTTTTAATCATCATTTTTCACAAATAACCATTAAATAAATGATGTCTTATTTAGTCTTTTGTGTAGAAATGATATTCCATCTAGCATACTTGTTGCATGCTTTTTTTTTGGTCAAATAAATATTTTAAACCCTTATGATTACTGTACATCTTGAACTACATGTCATAATTGTGCCTTTAGCTTTTAAAAGCAAACACCACTACATCCAACTTTAAATCATGAGTTGGATAATTCTCCTTATATGGTTTAAACTGTAGTAAGGCATGCATAAGCTACCACTTTTGCATTTGATAATGTCATGTTGTGTCTTACCTTTTATATTTGATGGTTCTCGCAGAATTTCTGATAAGAATATTTTGTGAGAAACAACTCTTTTTTAATAAACTTTAAAAATGTATAATTTATTTCACAAACTTTGAAATATTATAAATTAAAACCGTATGAAAAACTTGAAATGTGCAGAAAGATGCATCCAAAATCAAACAATAACTCGTAGGAAGTAATTAATGTATTATGTTGGACCTGATTTATATTAGGCTAGGTTTATTTTGGTTTTTCCCCATGGAATCGTTTTCAAAAATATGGTCTTATGACGATGTTTGTTTGTTTTTTTTTTTCTAAAAAAAAGTTTCTTAAAAAAATTACATGGTTTAGTAAATTGTTTTTTTTTATTTAGAAAAGTACTTTTCTTTGATTTACCCGAGAGTTTTGTTGAAAGCACTTTGGTAAAGTTAGTTATTTTTATAAAAAAATTTGTAATCACATACCATAGCATTGTACATACAAAATGTTCATGTATGTTTTGTCTCTACATATTAGAGCGTCTTTTTTTTTTTTCCATAAATACTTCAACATGTGTGCTTTTTTTCAAAGTAGTAGTGACAAGCTCCATTTTTTTTTTTGGTGAATAGAAAGGGGCAACGGCCCAAATACAAAAACAAAAAAGCAAAATCAACATCTATCAAAACCCAATCCACATCTATCAGCTTAACAGGTCAATCGAATAGAATTGATAATATAAGTCATCCCGAGACCCATGGGCTAGCCCGCAGCAAGTTGTGGGTTGATATAACCTGCATCTTGTGCAATGTACATATTGCATTTCTACTAACCTACCAACCTGCAACGGGTTGGGGTAACCCACCAATAAAAAATATTTTTTATATATATTTTTTTAATTTTAAAAATTACAAATTCATCATTAATTGTTAGCATCACACAATTAAACATGGAAATATAGTTAACATGTAAAAGTCTAAAAAATTAAATTAAATTTGATATTAATTTGAGTAAAGGTTAGCAGGCTAACTTTTTTTTTGGCTAGGTAAGAAATTCTGAGTTTATTAAAGTAAAATATAATAACAAAGACAATACAAGCAAAAATAAAGTTAGGATTTATCCGCAGCTTGACAACATAGTAACTCATAATTTAAAAATCGTTGAAGAGAATTTGAAGATTGATATATAAATCATTTTAAATGACTCTAAAAATGATTCACATGCCACTCGAGATGGAACTACAAATGGCAACAAAAAATAAAAAATTTGAACCCCACATAACCTTTAAAAAAATACATGGATATATTGATCATGCCTAATTGAAAATATTTTACTCAATTTAGATTGTGAAAAAGTCTTTGGTTGGGTGCATGCTATACTAATACACTCAACTGGTCATGGATTTATAGCTATCTTAACTAATTAAATGTAACAAGAAATAACGACAGTAAATAATAAGCATGTAATTTGAATTATTATAATAATTTAAGGGGTGAAACCTTTGACCTCTTAAAAGTTTGAAGTAACTAGGAAATTTACCTTGTACTTTTGCGTATTAATTAATTTTTTGATTTATGATTGATAGTCAAAATGTGTAAAATTAAATGAATTGCAAGTTCGAATGAAATATTTGAGAAAATCCACTATGTAGATGTTTGCAAAAGTTCAATAATATGTTATATGCACAATTTCCTTAAGACATGAATTGTGGATTTCTTGTGATATGATTGTGCGAGGAGTTCTATAATTGCGTACTATGAGAATTTAATGAATGTGCATATTATTGCGGAGTTCAATGATTTTTGAATTTGTGAAATTCAATGAGTATGTGTTAGAGAATTAAATGACTATTCAAAAAATGTGAAGTTCAATGAGATTGTTAGTGGAGTTCAACGATTTGATTGTATATAATATGTGATTATCATGTATATGATTGAGTATATTGATGAGGTGATGCATGCTTGATTGCTGAGTAAATGCACGCTTGAATTGTGCATTTCATGATCTTGAGAGATGGGAGTTCACCTAAATAGAGAAGTAGAGATTTAAATGCACGTGGTAGGGTTTCCATCCGAGTTGATGGCTTGCCTGAATTGTTTATATACATATTGTCCCACTTATTCAATGAAGGACTGTCCCACTGGTTTAATGAGAGACTCAAACCTAACTAGCTATCTACTTGTTCAACGAGGAAACTTGTCTATGGATAATGACACCCCATAGTGTGAGAAAATGGGAGAAACTGTGTTATATAATTGAGTTAGGAAAACTTTGGCTGGTGAACCCCTCACACGTGTTTAGGCTAGAAAGTCCTAGATCATAGACTATCAATGTGTTATAACCCACGGTTTCATGTCAAAGGAATAAGGGGGATATAAAGGAGGTGTGATCATGCATATAATAAAAGGGGCACATGGTTGTATGTATTATGACCCCTGATGTTGATATTCATGAGTTTAACCCGATTCCATGTGAAACTATGTTAATAGATCATGTGATTATTTCTTTTCTTGTATGAAATGGTGTTTACTAATCATGATCCTTTGAGCATGTGCGATTATACTTGAAAATATGGATTTTATATTCTTGAGAATGATATGTGATTTGGAATCATATTATAATTAGCCACTTGCATTTAAATTAATTGACATACATTAGTATAAGTTAGTTGGAACTTGATTACTAAGTGGTTGCACTCACCCCATTATCTTCAATATTATAGGAAATAGTTCAAGAGGATCAAACAGAGGAAAACAATCAAAGGCATAGGATTTTACATCCTATTAGTAGGCTTCTTTTATCTTTTGAGTTTGTATGTGTATATGATGATTAATATTGCCAATTAGGACTACTCCATATGAAGCTTACTTGCATTATGTGTTGTGTGAATTGTAAAGTGTATTTTGTGCCCTAAGGTGTATGCATATGGCTTGCGATATCTATAGTAAGGCCAAAATACTAGTACAAGTGAGAGTTGTGCTGGAAATGTGATTTATATGGATAAATTGTTGATTCATGAGATTTAGAACACCCCTTCTATTTTTGAGATTTTGGGGTTAAGTGTTGAAAATGTGATTTATAAGTATTTTGTATGATATAGTATATGTGTAGGTTAGTTTTAGTCATTGTATGTGGTCTACATGTTGTCAATGGCTCTTAGCTTTTGGTGAATGATTTGGACACTTAGTTTAAAAAAAAAGTGATGAAAAAGTGCAAGTTTTGAAATGAGTATCTAATTTTTGAGTGAATAAAGATTTGAGTGTGAAACCAAAGCAATTAGCTAGAGCTTAGAAAGATCTTTTCGTAGATACCTAATTCACATCAATAGGGCATCAAACAGAGAATTGGAGCACGTCAAAAGTTGTCTAAAAAACTGTCAAGTTGATAGTAGAAGTTTGCTATCATGAAACATGCAACGCATTACGGCGCATTGTGCAATAAGCCGCAACACATGGCACAAAGGCAAACAAGCCACGGTGCTTGTTCAATCAGTCACAACGCACATCCCTGAAAACTATAGAATTGTCTTGTTTTATGACTTCTAAGAAAATGCACTGATCCTTAAAGTGAGCTTATGCTGTCGCATAGTTAATATCTCTGATTTATCAGTTGCGAAGTCTTTTGAAAAAGTTTTACTTTTAAAAACTTGGGATCCTACCCTTACAATTTATTTGCAAACTTGGTAAATTTATTTTTACCTTAATACAGTCTCTTAATTAATTGAGATTTGGAATTAATCATAGGTTTACGAAGGAGTATATTACATTGGAGATGTGGATCATAGAACTAGTATCAATCCACCAAGTTTCATTGTTAATGCTAGTTAAATAAGATTCAAAAGTAACACAAGAAGGAAACTTACCCTTCTTTCCCAACCAAACTTTCCCCTTGAGGCACTCATTCTTCATGTGCCCCTTCTTCTTACAAAAGAAACACTTAGCTTCCCTTTTGTTTTTAGCTGAGGTGGGAGCAATTCTATTTTTCTTCTTCCCTTTCTATTCCCTTTTTCTAGTAGCCTTAGAACTTTCAGCTAGATGAGCTTCCTTAGGTTCAACTCTCCCATTCATCAGTAGCCTCATTTCTTCTAAACACATATGTCCAATAGTTCTTCCATTGTCCATTTCTCTTTTTGTGTGTTGTAGGAGACCTTAAAGGCTTCATATTCATTTAGAAGGGAATTCAAAATGAGCTGTACTAGAAATTGCTCGGTCGATTCCATCTCAAAGGGTTTAAGCTGTGAGGATAGGTTCCTCATTTTCATTATGTGCTATCTGACCCTTCCAACACTTGCAAGCCGCATGCTGCATAATTTAGACATTATTGTTCAAACTAACTATTTGTTAGATGGTTTGAACTGCTTGTCTAGGACTTGCAAGTATTCTTTCCTTGTGTGATATTTGGGGATGGAACCCCAAATGCTCCTCTGGATCCAATTTTGAATAAGCATGATGCAAAGGCAATTTGAGCCTTCCCATTGATCATAGTAATTCTTAGCATCCTAGTCATTTGAGTCGTCTGCAAGCTTTGGGGGCTCATCAACCCTAAAAGCATAATCTAAGTCCAAGAGCCAAGCTGCAACAAGACATCATCCTTCCAATTTAGGTAGTTTGTACCATCCAAAATTACTTTATTGCTTACTTCAGCAATGATTTTGGGAGTAGCTATTAGAACTGTAGGATCATAAAGGTCAAATACAGTCATATATCAATCTTAAGGCAATTACAATACTGTGCCATACACATATGCTGAACAAACAATTCATACAATTATAAATATGTATCGCTAATGTCTACTTGTGGGCAAAGACACTAGCATAGTATGTATTTATCTATTAATTGATGAAACTAGATTGTATTTATATTTCCTAATACTTGTGGGTTATTAAAAAATACAAAGCCACTTCTATTCTATCCTAATTAAATATGTAATTATAATTATCTACCTATGGTCAAAGATAAATTATAATTACATAATTAATTACAATTGATATTTAAAAAATCCATACGTGATTAATAGTGACAAATATAAAGATGCTGTAGCTACTCCTTAAAGAAAAAAAAAATATACATGCTAATCACAAATATCAAATGTGCATTTAAATCCATATGTGAACAACCTTTATGAGAATTTAATCAGTCAATTTAATCAACTATATTGATACGTGATTAAATAACCAGAAGAAATTCTCCCACTATTTAATGTACCAAATAATTAATTTTAACATGTTCAAACATAACTTTGCAAACTTAAACAATCATATAATTGCCCAAAATTAATTTTCCAATTTTTTTGGAACAATTAAATAACAAATAAAAATTTTTTTGCAAAGTTTTCCAGTATGTTAAATAGCTAAAATTGCTTCCCTAAAATATTTAGATCTCACAATAGATTCCAAAATAATTTTCTGAACATAATCTTAACCAAATAAGTTATCCAGAAAATATTACACAAATTAATTATTTAATCCAAATAGAATCTTGACATAAACAAAATGCTCAAATAAGAAAAATATTTTTTTTTCTTTTCAGCATTCCCAGCTGTAAAGGATTTTGGATAACAAAAAAGAACAAAATCCAAGATAAGTTTTGTTTTTTTGGTCAGAAAATCCAAGATACGTTAATGCCATCATGTTCAATAGTTTCAAACTATATCAACAAGCCAAAATTAAATTAAAAAAAAAAACTGAATTTCAAACCCAAAGAAACCGCAATAAGCTCGTTTAGAAATCAAAATGAACAAATATGTTATCTAGTCATCTTTCAATAGAAGAATCAAATGAGGACGAAAAACATATGCAACCAATATAATAATATTAAAAAACAATCGAAACCAGATCGAAAATTTGACCTTTAAAGCCATCCTCACGGTGATCCAATATATGGTTTCGTCCTCTAGTTCAAAAGTTTAAATATTCGCAACAATGATTTCATTATAATTTTAATTTATAGAAAGATATAAAATTAAAGCCAATCTAAATCCAAATGCATGGCTTTAACCCAAAACAAAAAGAGATACATAATATAAAATTGATAAATAAAATTACATAGCAAGGCAAAGAAGATCAAGAACCAGGCTTTGATGCTATAGATAATCACATATCAGAGTCACAACGAAAGTCATTTATGAAATACCTCTCGTCATTGCTTATTAATCTGATGTAGATTATCCACAAGTAGTACCTTTGAATAAGAACACTAAAATCAAAGAAAGTTTTATCAAAAGAAAGATTATTAAGGTATCTTTCGACTAGCAGAAAGGCACAGTGATAGGCTAGAGATATCGTCACTAGTCAAATTATATTTTATTTAATTGAAAATATAATAACTCACAATAAATATACTATATAACATAATAAAATATTTAACACCTCCATCATAGAGAGGTATTCTTATTTTTCTTAGTTTCTTCTTCTTCAACATCATGTAGCATAGAAATTCGCAGTTAAAGGGACAAAATCATCTATGAGAAGTAATTTGTCATTAATCCCTCTAATTCGAGAACATAGTGTATTAACAACATAAGGAACATTGAAGACACAGGGAAAATAATAGTAGAAATTTAATCACATTAATCCCTCTCGTCT
This sequence comes from Prosopis cineraria, assembly GCF_029017545.1. Lineage (NCBI taxonomy): Eukaryota > Viridiplantae > Streptophyta > Magnoliopsida > Fabales > Fabaceae > Prosopis > Prosopis cineraria. The sequence goes on from NW_026555344.1 coordinate 13,062,582, forward strand.
CCTCGCAGATCAAGCCACTGATTCTTGCCGTCTTTGCCTCCGATAGCATTCTTGCCAAATCCGATGGCGCAATCTCCGAGACGCTTTTTGTTCTTTTCCCAGTAGGGATTGCACCTCCAATAATCAGCAATGGGGTTTCTTGTTCCACAAGATAGAAACCCCAAGTTTCTTCTCGACACATTGATGGCAATAAAAACAGCTACGAAATAGAGATTTATGGTATGAATATGAGTAATATCAGAATATTAAAATGGTGGATTTGTGTGGTGATTTCTGAGACATACTTGTGGACTTGTTCGACGAGTAATTCTGGATGTTGAAGTGGGGAAGAGAAAATGAAGGAAGGAGCGAGAAGCAGAAGAAGAAATGTGAATGAGAATGGAATCACCATGTCTATTTGCTGAAGTTAGGATTCTACAATGCACGGAGAGGGAGAGAGCTTGTCAGATTTTCTTGGGCCCCACACATGCTAAATGACCAAAATAAGGGGAGAATAAATGGACAATTGATAGAATGAATTCTTTTTTCTCCCTTAAAAGATAGTTAAGGAAAAAATTTGCTCCACTTTATATATAAAACTAGCTTTTACTACCGGTGAGCATAAATTAGCTTATTAATTTAATCTTTCAATTTCTTAAGTTGTAACTAATTATCCCAAAATATATCACCATTCTATTGCTTTCCAAGTTACTACAATAAAATAAATTAATTGCCTATCACTTCTTATCAATAAAAACATGCATCAAAGAAATTGTGAATGAAATGGTATGGAATCAATAAATAATAGATACATTGCATAACTGGAGTTGTAGAAACATTATTCTACCTAATCTCCCAAGTTTTTAAATATCTCTATGTAGACAACATTTTTGGCTATGCTTGATCCACTATCATCATTCTTGTACAATAAAATCCGTATTTTGGAGTCACGTCACTGCCACCTGGTGGCAAAGAAAACAAATAAAAGATGGGCATGTAAGTAAGTATTGGATCAAAACTCAAAAATGATGAAATAGTGCAAGGGAAAAGTATATGTAGGCTGTTTAAGAACTCCAAGATGAGAAATTATCACGTTACTACATGTTGAAAAAAAAAAAAATCAATGGCCCAGCTCACAAGCATAGGTTAGAAGACATCTATATTTGGCCCAAGACGATGTAAAAAAATTTGGTCTCATGTCCATATGCTATCACTTCCTCGAGAAGCCCAAGGAATTAAAAAGGCATAACATAACTTTTCAAAAAAGCAGTTGACCTTAGGTTTTAAGGATATTTATACAATAATGATGACATTAAAAATTAATTAGATTTATAAAAAGTAGTTGACATTAGTATATCATAAGTATTGATAGGTAATATGTATGGTGTTTAAATTTATACTTTGCACACAGCGAATGTATGAGCCAAAAAAAAAACCATGCTTGTAAAAGTATAATAACAGCACAGACCGAGGAAATCTGCAAAAGTTGCATCTATAGGTGATCTCATAGTATACTTGAATCAGCATGCGTACATAAAACTTTTTTATTTGTCTTGGAATTCACGCATGCAAAGAACGTGATATACACAAATAGGGAAGGTTCCAAGAACATTTATTAAAGCGTAATGTTCTCTATAACTTGTCCTGTCTCATTCAGCACAGGCATCTAGTGATTTTCACCAGCTTAGAATACAAGCTTTCCCTTGACCACCACCTAGCACCATTGTCATGGCCATTTTCTTCATCATCATCTTCATTTTCCTCCATCTCATCTTCACTATCTCCCTCACCCTTCCTCCTCTTATTTTACATATACTATAAACACTGTATTTTATCCGGATATTTTTTTTAATTTAATAAAAATAATAATAAATAAGTAGAAAATATAAAAATATAAAAATAAAATTTAATCCTTTTTTAGAATTATATTTTCAAAATAATAATAATTTAACAAAATCAAAAAAATCTTGCTTAAATTTTTTTTTAAATCTCTCACAAATTATGCCAATCATTCAAAAAATATTGGGAGTTACTTTTCTCTCCTTAAATCTTATTTTTCATTTAAAAAAATATATGTGTGTGTGTTAAAAAAAAATATAATAATAATAATAACTAAAAAAAATAAACTATTGGAGGGTTGAATGAAACGCTGAGCATCAACATTTCATCACAGCCCTCAAAGGGCCTTCTTTTTTACACACGCTGGCTGAACACAGAAGCAAAATAGCATAGAAAAAAGCAGACGCAGAGAACACACACGCCCGCGAGACAGAGCAGAATAGGCACACACATACACGAAAGCACAAGAAAAAAACAGAAGGAGAGAAAAAGGCATGCACGTTACAGCAAAAGTAGAGAGCAGAGAGAAATGAAGTCAGACACGCGAGCGAGCAGAAGGGAGACCCATGCATGCATAAAGCTTGGTCTCTCTGAAAACGCAGGCACGAAGAGGAAGAGAGGAGACTTTCTACCATACATAAAAAAACAGAGAGAACCGAGAGGGGAGGAGGACAACAGACAAAAAATACACACTCTTCTATGCGCCAGTCACGAAAAGGAGAAGAGAGCAGAGCAAAGCGAGCCACGGGGAGGATCCGAAGTCATAGACTCGCGCAGGCAGAGAAAATGGATGAAGCGACAGCATCCTGAGATCCTTTCGATTGCAGAGAGAAGAGAGGAGGAGCAAGGATGAACACAAAAAAAGGGAAGAAAAATAGAACATGGAGACCGCACGCACACAGGCCGAGAAAGGAGGGGAGTTTGCACGTAGAAGAAGAAACCAAGAGTAGGAATGAAAGGAAGAGAGACGGAGAATAAGGCGGAGAAAGAAGAGAGGCCGACAGGGAAGGAAGAGCAACAGCAGAAATAGGAGACAAAAAAACAGAGAAGTCGAAGAAAAAAAAACTGGATCTTGCTGAGGAGTGTGAAGGAAAGAGAATGAGCGAGGAGAGAGAGGAAACAACACAGAAAAAAAGGAGAGCGAGAGAAGAGATGAGAGACTGAGAACGAGAGAGACTGAGAGTGAAAACAAAAAGAAAGCGGAGCATGGTGACGGATGGAAAAGAAGAAAAGGCAGATGCAGTTGCATGTGAACGTGGGTTTTTAGGCTAGAACGAGTTGAGGACGCGAGAGTGAGAGAGATCGAGAATGAGAAGGCTGGAAACGGACAAGAAGAAAAAGAAGGAGAAAGAGAAATGGAGAACGAGAGAGAGAAGGAGATGAAGAATGAAGGAGAGAATGAGAAGAAGTTTCAGAGCAGAAAAAGAAGAAGAAAGAGAGACGAACAAGAGAGAGAACTGAGAAGAGTTTGGAGCAAGATTTAGGGATGATGGTGCAGTCATGGAACTGATATTCTCTAGAGCGTTTACTATAGGAAAGTTTAAAAGTGTGGTTTCCTCTCAGTGCAATGCTTGAACACAATGTCTTAATAATGCCCGGTAAGCCAACTTGCATTACTCTCCCTTCCTTTTGTTTGCTGAAAATTCAAGATTGAATGGCTCTTCATGTATCACCTTAAGATCGTATGTGAACATGGAAAGTTTGGAAATGTGTTGATGTGCGTTGATATCAAGTGTTGTCTTGAGATTCTTCACTTTAATTTTACCACGCCTACTTTGTTGATTTTTTTATATATATCTGTATTTGTGTGGTACTTGATATTTTGCACAGATATTCCTTTTCCTGTTTAGTTTAATCCCTAGAATTTTCATGTTTTTGGAGCCCATTTACATGATCAAATATACTGGCTTTTATTTTTCCTCTATTGGTTTGTTATAGCCTATAGTTTAATTGGTGAATTTTTCTCTTCTTGTACAGAGGCATTCTTGAGTTGAATTTTTATATCCATGTTTCTCTACATGTGCAATTTGATATATAAAACTTTAAATTATCATTCTTAAAATTCATTTGTAGAATAAAATACAATAATTTTTGGATGATAGACAACAAAAGAGGGATATTCTTAAATAACCAATATCGCAAGAGAAATTTAAAATCTCCATAGGCATTTAAAATGATATCATTCCATGAAAATCAATAAAATTTTGTAGGTATGAGGGTCAATTTTGTAAGTACTTATATGGGTTCTAAAGGCCCATTGTTAAAATTAATTTTCTTTTTATAATAAATATTTAAGTCTCACGTGAGATTTCAAGAATCTTCGTAGAGAATTAAATTAATTGCCTTATCATGTAGGATAATAAATCCTTGCAGATATCTCAATTCTCAATTTATATGAATTTTGTAAAAAAATAATAAACATTTTTTATACTATTAATTAATTAAATTAATAAATTTAAATTATAATCATATTTTTCAATTAGATCTTTTGGTCATATGAGATTTTTGAATGTCTATAGACCTCTAGAATAATCATCTTACCGTGAAAGTCAATAAGACTTCGCAGGTATAACAATTAAGATTTCTATGTTTAAAAATACAAATTGTATAATTACGCATTAAAATATATTTAAAATATATATATTATTCAATCCTTTATTGTGTGAGGATTTTAAATCTCCACAAATATTTAGGATAATCGTATTACCATAAAAGTCAATAAGGCTTTGCAGGTATGATGATTAAGAGTCTTTTAAAAAAAAGTATATATGTATATACATGCTTAAAAAATTATTATTAATACTTAAAAATATACATAAGAATATAAATAAATAAATTAAGTTGCTAGATTCTTTTATCGTGTGAGATTTTAAAATTTCTGCAGATATATAGAATAATTGTATTATCGTATGAGTCAATAAGGCTCTGTAGGTATTGCGATTAAATTCCCGTCATAAAAATAAAAATAAAAATAAAAATAATTTTTTAACTCTTTTCTTTTCTTTATTCCAAAAATTTAAAAAATTAGAAAATAGTTAAAATTGAATCACTTTTTGCAATTTAAAACACATATATCAAAATTTTAGAAATTATTTTATTTGCAAAATGGTGAATTATTTCTAATTAATTTCTCTTCAAAAAATAATTTCACTAACAATTTTCAAGCCCGAATTATGTGGACTTTGATTCCCATCATAGGGTACGTAGGCCTTAGAGTCAGATTCTAAGTCAAGTCCTCCTCGTAAATATATAAATATTTCTCACTTAATTCTTGTCATTTTTTTAAAATATATGAATATAAAAGGGATAATTTAAATAATTATAAAATCATATTAATATAGCACAACAAACTTCAGGTAACCGTTCTCACGAACGGGTGTTGTGGGGTGCCTAACACCTTCCCCACACTCAATCGACTCCCGAACCTATTTTCTGTTTTCGCAGACCATCCTTATCTTCCCTTAAATGGTTTTCCAAAATTTTCCTCAAAATCTTGGTGGCGACTCCCATTTCTTCGGTCTTCTTTCCGAAGGCTGGAACCTCCGCTCTCGCGTCGACCGCGTTGCATTTTCTGGGTGCGACATATACCTAGTAAGCAAAGAAATTAAAACCACCGCTACATTCATGATAGTTAATATCTATACCAACAATTGACAGCTCACTCTTGGAGTTCCACTACAAGCTCTTAAAGGTAGCCACAAAAACTAGGGTTATTCCCTTTAAAAGCCACCACACCAAATTTGAATGATTCACCAAAAGTATGTAAAAGCCAACTAAAATTGTTGCTAGATATTTAACCCAATTGATCTTTAAGGAATTGAGCCCGTAAACATATTATTCCACAAGTGTGGTTAAATAAAACTTCAACATGCTCCCACTGCTGCTTGGAGATCACCAATTTTGAAAGCCCTGAGAATTGTGTAAGTTGTAATAGTATAGCAATGACTCATCTACTATATTAAAAGCAAAGCACATATAAAGATGAACAGTAAAATAATAAATGTAGTATGGTATTAACTGGTGTTAGTTTTGCAATGGTGAAAACTGAAGCTTGCACATAAGAGGAAAATAACAAAAATTATAGAAAAAGATGTGAAATTATTTTTTAATGGAAACTTTTCCAATTTTTGAATGGAAACTAATAATTTAAATTTCTTTATATTCATGGTCAAATTTCACATGCTCTACTTTTCTGATACATCACTCTCTCTCTCTCTCTCTGCTTCTACAACTTTGCTAAAGTACACTAATAGAGAAAGCTAATTGACTTTTCTTGAATAAAACGCAGTGATTTAACCTAGACTACAAGGTAGGGTTGCATTCCATTTGTACACGCATTATTTCAAACCCTGGCCACTTTTCCATTTTTATGAATAGAAGTTTATAAGAAGATGAAAGTATCTATAGAGCTAAACAACCAATGGGTAAGAATCATTGCCCAATTGTATGTAATTTTTCCTTTCACTTTTTTCTCAAATTTCAAAATCTTACCTCCCCTACTCACTTCCTTCTTCTTTTTTCTCCTCCAAGGCATATTACTCTGTTTCTCTTCATCGCTCTTCATTAATGACTTTGCAATTGTTAAGTCACGATCTGTAAGCAAGAATTTGGCAGAGACTTCTTCCTTTTTCCTCTTGGCCCCTTACTTAACATAGTTGGGAAATAGTCATGCCATCAAGTCCTCATAGAAAGAGATGATACAATTGTTTGCTTCTTGCTGACTGGCATAATTTTTAGGTTCAAACTCACTTCCTTGACATTCATTATCAAAATTTAAGATGGCTTCATACACATTTATTATTTATTATTTTTAAGAAACCAATACAAATGCAAACCAAGAGAGTCTTTGGATTTGTACAAGAAATTTTTTAATGGTCTTGAAAGAGGACGGTGACAAACAAAATAAGAGAGTGGTCATACTACTTCGGATTTTTCTCTAGACTTGAAAATTATGAAGTTTAAAGCATGTTTTGATATGATGGCATCCTTGTATTTGACATTTTGCTCAGTAATTTAATGTTGTGATAAAAAATTCCTAAGTTAACAAATATTAAAAAAAAAACAAACAAACAAACTGCTGCATATAAAAATAATTATCACAAAAATAATTCAGAATGGTTGAAAGCCATCCATTATGGTATGATGGGAAAAATTACAAGGCATTAAAAAAAATTAAAATGAAAGTCCTCAAGCAAACATGTGACCACTAGCAACCATAGTAAAAAGAACCCTTTTCCACTTAATCAAAGAAGTAGCTTCATTAAATATACTGTTATTTTACTTTTATCTATTGTTCCCTTATTATTCCCAAAGTTTATGTCTGCAACTTGTGTATGTTATCTTGCCTCAAGGAGAATAGCCCCATTTGAATCTATCTAAATAAGTTAAACTCATACCTTGCAAAAAAGCTTGAGTTAAAAATGATTTCCTAATGAAAATTATTGGATTTGATATATATATGAAACTGTTAAACTTCAACAACATATCTAATTAGCCTCATTTCTTAAAAATTGGAACCATCAAGGCGCAAGTGAAACTTTATTTTGGCATTACATGGAAAGAGACCCAATAGAGTAAACTGAAAAAAAAAATAAAGCAACAGAATAGACTGACAAACAAAAAATAAAGCTATAGAAAGAAAGCTGAAAAAGAATGATAGAACTTCATATAGACATTTGGAAGAGATTTCTTTTTAATGTAATAATCTAATATACTTTGATTAACCTTTCTGCATACAGAATATTAAAAATTCACTTCCACTACTAAAAAAATAGGGTATATATAACGCCTTATATTTAACGGTTATAAGAAAAAACATTGAATAAAAAAGGCTAGATTCCAAAAAGCTAATATTCAGCGATTAAAAAATAACCGTTGAATAAATTTATATATATTCAACGGTTAAATACAAAAACCATTGAGTAAATTCCTCAGAAAAGTGCCTGATGACATCACTATATTATTCAATGGTTCACTAAAAGCAACCATTGAATAAAGCATCAGAACATTCAATGGTTAAAATAAACAACTGTTGAGTAAATGACTTGAAAACTACCTTATGACGTCATCTTATTATTCAACGGTTTCTTAACTAGAACCGTTGAATAAACGTTTATAATATTTAATGGTTTCTATTAAGGAACGTTGAATAAACATTAATCAACAGTTTTGTAATAGAATTGTTGAATAATATCATTTAAATTGACTTTTCATTCTTGCAAAGCGGTTACTCTTCAGACACTCAAAACTTCATTTCTCTCTGCAAAACCAAATACCCACTATTGAATCTCCTTCCCCAAGCACCGAGTCCACATTTTCGACCAAACCCTTCTATATTTCGCCGTTAGAATGCCATCGCTTTCCTTCATTGCCATTTTCATCTTCCGTTTCGTGGTGTGCGAACATGTAAGTGCTCTACGTTCCACTCCTCTTCCTCTTCCTCTTCCCTCTTCCTCTTCCTTCTTCTTCTTCCATTCCAATTGCTAGGTTTGTGGTTCATCTCTGTTCAACCATGGTCACGTTCGTGGGTTACATCGGCAAAATGAAAAAAAAGGTTAGTTTTTTTTAAGAAATTGTATAAAATTTGAGTATTTTATTTGAATATAGATTGAATGGGTTATAATTATTTAAAGTGGGGATGATTTCATATACAATGTGCTTCAATTTTGGTTGAACAAAAACGCTCTGTGTCTGCTGTCAATTGTTAAATGTGATTGATTGAGTGATTTTTAATATAAATTTGTTGTTATTTTAATGTTCAATTTGTTAAAAAAGGGCAGTAAGCCTGGGAAATGCTTAGTTTTATGCCATTATGCTATCAAATTTTTTTTAAAATTTTAGACTTGCAAATATAACCATTGTTAAAGTTGTTTTATGGTCTGGAGGGAGTTTAATTATACTTCTATCTTGTTTCTTGAATTAGTTTAAAATTTTATAGGTTAAAATAGTGTAAAGAAAGGGCATAGTGCTTGGAGAATACTCATTTGAAATCATTATGCTGTTGATTTTTTTTAATTTTAATTTTTCTCTTAAAAAGAACAAATATAAGTATAGTTGAAGTCGTTGAAGTAATTAAACTCGTGACTCACTAAATGCTTTCTTATCTTTACTATCTTTCTTAAATAAGAGCATTATGGATAAGGAGTGAATGTCTGTCAATCGCTTATTTAAAGAATATTGGAATGAGGTGGCAGAATTTGTTAAGTTTGCAGTAAACAATGCAAAAAATCGTGAGCAAATTGTTTGTCTTTGTTTAAGTTGTGGCAATGTGAAGTCAGTTTTTCCTGAGACATGCGAACTTCACTTGTTTAAGTATGGAATTGATCAAAGTTACAAATGTTAGGTAAAGCATGGGGAGACACCTAAAGATGTGAATAATAGTAACCGAGGGTATATGGAAAGTTGTTCATCACCACCATCTTTTGACACAGATGCAAATGAGGCTGTTGTCTTAAAGAATTGGTTGATACGATGGAAGAGGAACTCGAGAATTTTTCAGAGAAGTTAGAAAGGTTGAAAACTGATGCGAAGACACCTTTATATGAGGGTTATACTGAGTTCACTTTATTGTCTACTGTGTTAGAATTGTACAACTTGAAAGCAATAAGTGGGTGGAGTGATACAAGTTTTTCAAGCTTTCTCTCTCTAATCAAACTAATGCTACAGAAGAATAATAAGCTTTTAGGTCGGTTATATGATGCAAAGGTGTTACTCATAGTTAGCCTAAGCTATAAGAAGATGCATGCTTGCCTTAAGATTGCATTTTGTTTAGGAATGAATATGAAGAGCTAACCCACTGTCCTAAGTGTGAGACATCACGTTATAAGTAAAATGGGAAGAGTATGAAGAAGGCAATGTGGTATTTTCCTATTATTCCAAGATTTAGGCATTTGTATAGTATATGTCAAGAGGTAAAGAATTTAACATGGCATGCAGATGGAAGGATTAAAGATGATAAGATTTGACATCCAACTGATTTCTCCTGAATGGATAAGGTTTGATCAAAAGTACCCTGAGTTCGAAAAAGAAGATAGGAACCTACACCTCACATTATCTACTGATGGGATGAACCTACATGGTATGCAGAGCAGTACCTATAGTACATGGCCTGTGATGATGGTCATTTATAACCTTCCTCCCTGGCTTTGCATGAAGCAGAAGTATATGATGCTATCCTTGCTAATATCAGGGCTCAAATAACCTAGGAATGACATCGATGTTTACTTAGAACCATTGATTGAAGACTTGAAGCTATTATGGAAGATAGGTATGGAGGTATATGATGCCTACAAAGAAGAGATATTCAATTTGAGAGCCATGCTTTTTGGTACAATCAATGACTTTTTAGCAAATGGTAATCTATCAGGGTATAGTATTAAAGGACAACTTGAATGTCTTATTTGTGAAGAAGGAACACATTCAATGAGATTGCAACATGGTATGGAGAACGTGTACCTTAGGCATCGTAGATGGTTAAGTGACAAACATCGATATCGTCGGTGGAAAAAGTCTTTTGATGAACAAATAGAAGAAGAGAGGCCACCAAAGCAATTGACTGGTGAGGAATTATTTGAAAAGGTAAAAGACCTTGATATTGAATTTGGAAAACCATTTACGAAGCATGTTAGAATAAGCGGGTGGAAGAAAAGATCAATTTTCTTTAAGTTTCCATATTAGAAGACCTTGAATGTGCAATACTTCCTCAATTTGATGCATATTTAGAAAAATTTGTGCGATAGTCTTATTGAGATGTTGCTTCATATTCCAAAAAAAATGAAGAATGACATCAATGCAAGGTTAGACATGGTTGAAATAGGCACAAGAGAAGAATTGGTATCGTAGGAGAAGGGAACTCGCACATTTCTTCAAGTAGCAGCTCACACACTATCTAGAAACGAAAAGAAAAGTGTATGTGAGTTTCTTGCTACAATCAAGTTTCCAAATGGCTACTCTTCAAATGTTAGAAACCTTGTCTCAATGAAGGACCTAAAGTTAAAGGGTTTAGAGACTCATGATTGCCATATTTTAATGGAGAATTTTATTTCGGTGGCTATACATGGTATTTTACCCGATAATGTATGAGGTACAATCACAAAGCTATGTTACTTCTTTAGGTGCCTCTGTAGTAAAGTAATTAATCCTAACTAGTTGTCTAAGTTGCAAAGCCGAATTGTGTAAACATTATGTGAGTTGGAGATGTGTTTTTCCTCCTGCATTTTTTGATATCATAGTCCACTTAACTGTTCACTTGGTTAGGGAGGTACAATTATGTGCCCTACTTATTTGAGGTGGATGTACCCTTTTGAGCATAATATGAAAGTATTGAAAGGGTATGTGAAAAGTCAAAGTCGACCAGAAGGTTGCATTGTTGAATGATATATTAATGAAAAGGCTATTCACTTCTATGGTTAATACTTAAAGAATTTAAGGGATGTTGATGATGAAGCTACGGAATGGACAACAGGAAGAAAAGTTGTCATTATCTCAAGTGACAATGGGAAAAAGTACACCTTTTTATGCTGTATAACTCTCTAGAGATTGATGAGTATGCAAACATTCACAAGGCAAAGATAAAAAGGCAGCACCATCATCGATTAGAGAGTTGAATCATCAAACTGCATAATAAACAGTTCATTCGCTGGTTGAAAGAGCATATTGAAAGGAAGTACAATGTCGATCCTAATTCAATTCTTGATAGATTAAAATGGCTGGCACAAGGTCCGAGCAAACATGACTTCTCTTACACTAGCTATACTAGCAATAGGTACAAGTTCTACACTAAGGAGCATGATGACCGAAGTACGATGCAAAATAGTGGTGTATCCACCATAGGTGATAGCATGCATATTCTAGTATGAAAGATAAAAAACTTATTTATGCAAAAATCCATTACTTCGGGTAATTGAGAACATTTAAAAGTTAGATTATATCTCCTTTCGAGTTCTAGTCTTCAGTTGCAAGTAGGTTGAATATAAGAATGGGGTAGATGTCGATGACTCTGGGTTGATTAGGGTGGATTTGATTAAGGAAGGGTTTATAGAGGATCCTTTCATTTTTCCTTCCTAAGCCAAACAAGTTTTTTATGTCCATGATCCAGCTGATAAAAAATGGTCTATTGTTTTATGGAGTAACAAGGAAGTTGAAGAAATGAAAGATGCAAAAAATGAGCAAAGTCGAAGAAATGATGAGGTTGAAGTTAATCCATTTCATGGGATATCATTTGAAAATGATGATGGTGTAGACAGTATTGAAGATAATACTTTCTACATAAGACGTGATCATAATAAGGAAATTTGGATTTCTAAAAGGGGAAATCAATTCTACAAAAGAAGAAGATTGTTAAAGTGAAGAAGAAATTAGTCAAAAAAGTAGTTAAAACAAGAAAAAGAAAATGAACAACATAAATATTGTTGACTTATTAAAGAAAGTGCACGTGTTGTTATTATTTTTTTGATTTGTTTTTTAACTTATTCTTTTTTATTTATTTAATCTTAATTATTATTGCTTTCACAGGTAAATGGCTACTGAGCATGATCATCTTGACACTAGCTCTAGATCCAATAGTCCGAGTAGGCAGCATGATGACCCGGCTAAGAAGAAGGCTGACCTTGATAGGCAAGAAGAACAATTGAGGAGAGGGTTGATTGTGATGGAGGAAGTCACTAAAGCAAGAAATGAAGGAAGAAAATTTACTGTTAAGTGGAACAATAAAAATCAAGTAGTTGACAGTCATAACTTAATCAATTATATTGGCATGGCAGCGAAGTCCTCAGTGCCTATTACTTTAAAATCTTAGAAGAATGCAACTCCAGGAATGAAGGATGCAGTATGGAGAACTTTAACAGTAAGATAATATCACTTTGCTTATTTTTTAAAACTTAATGTTTTGCAATCGTTTGTTCAAATTGACATGTTTGTCTTGCAGTTAGGATTTGAGATTGAGGAGAGGTGTAAGAAGTTTGTTCTACAGAAAGCTGGGATAGCCTTAAGATATTTTTGAAGTTTTATTACCTATAAATTTTTGGCGAACCCTGACATAGAGGGTATCAAAGATACAGTTCCTTCCCTCATTTCGACAATTGTAAGTGAGGATGAATGGAAAGCTTTTATCAACTCACGCCGCAGTCCAGAGTTCAAGGTAATATTAATATTATTTTATTTATGTATTGTTGCTTTTGTTTTCACCTCCTTTTTATATTAATTGACTTGTCATGTTTTGTGTTTTTTCAAAGGCATTAAGCGCCAAAAATAAAGAGTTAGCGAAGAAGAATGAATATACATATAAGGCTGGACGCAAGAGATATGCGGGAGTTGAAAAGGGCTTGATTGAGAAAGAGCAAGCATCGGAGAGTTCTATATCTTGTGGCAGGATTTGGGCCGAGGCTTGAAAAAATAAAGTAGGCAATATTGACAACCGAAAAACAAAAGCGGTTGTCAAAACAATAGTAAGTATTAATGATATATTGATACAATGTTATTAGTTTTTACTTATTCACTTTGCTTTTTTTTTTTGCTTCATAGGAAACTTTGACTTAGGAGGCATTAACAGGCACTCAAACTATTGATGAGGATATATTGGAGAAGGCATTGGGGAATACTGACCATCCTGGTTGTGTTCGAGGCATTGGCTTTAGAGTCATAAGAAAAGATTACTTTGGTAATGCATTCAAGTGCAGTAAAAAGGCAGCTTCTTCTATTAAGGTTCAAGAGTTGAGGTAAGAGCTAGCGAAATAGAAGCAACAGATACTAGCACAATCACAACAGATACAAGAACAACCTAGACTCATCGACATGCTGTTGAGCCAGCATAAGTTGGGGCTTCCACTGGGCTATAGTAGCCCTAGTGTGAACGATAGTTGCACAGTCCTATCTCAGCTCCTACCTGAGGTATTATCATTCATTTTACTATAGTGTTACACATAATACTACTTTTATTGTTCATATTACATAATTTTTTTCTTTTTTTTAATTTGTGTAGGGTGAGGACGATGTTGATTGTTTGGCAGAAGACGGCCATGTGGTTGCACTGGGATGCATGTACAACATTGGTGGGCAAGTGATGCTTCACAATGAACACATCCCTGAAGGGATAGTGAAAGTCTCTTTGAAGATAGTTGAGAACCTTAATTATGATCTAGCCTACCCCATTACGGATGTAAGGACAGTAGTAGATGCATTGCTTATCTTTGTTGTATGGCTGGTTTGTCTTCATATTTCGACACCATCTCCAAAGGTATATTTGTTAAACTCATAATTGAAAATTAACTTCTTTTGCATTGTTTTGTAGTTGATATCTAACAATCTTATATATTAGAAAAATTAGCTTATTAATAAGCCAGTAGGAAAGAAAGCACCGGAGGCTATGAAAGCATTCACTACTAAGCGGAAGAGGGGAAAGGATAAGAAGAGCTCTGAAAAATCCAAAGAGTCCATCACATTTCCCCAAAAGACACTGGTTCTCCCTCAAGCCGATTTGCCTAAAGCCCTTCAGCCTCAAGCCTCTAAAAGTCAAGTTGTACCCAACAAAAATCGACAATTGCTTAAGACCTATGTTAAGATGCAAGAAGGATTGTTGCTCCCTTCCCCTGCAGACATGTATGCTGATCCACAGTCTTTTGACCAAGTCAACAATAAGGTGTTGGATGATTTATTCAACCATATAGAGGCTACCACTACCCTATGTAACTTATATATGAGGTATGTTTCTGAAACATTTCATTAAACATTTAGCTACACACACACACACACACACACACACTTACTTTAATCATATATTGTTCTATTTATTTTGACATTTAAGGAATCTCTACACTACCATGCTTGCTAGAAGAGATATAGCACGAAGGATTATATTTGTCAATCCTCATATGGTCTCTCCTTATGGCCACGACATAATGAGTCCTAAGCAAGGACTTGAAATATCTCAGAAGTTTTCAAAGTACTTTCAGTAATGTGGTGCCAACAAGAATGCAATATTCATAGCACCTTATTGTGATTGGTAAGTTACTTTACAATGCTTCACTTTAATTTATTCAAAATTTAATTATTTATATGATACTTTCTAATTGTAATTTTTGTTATAGGGAACACTGAATGTTGCTTGTGATCAATCCAACTTTAGGGAGGGTATGGTACCTTGACCTTATTCGGAGTGGCCATCCCTCTAACAGATCACATATTGTAGAAATGATTAATCAGTAAGTTGATTAATTTGTTTGCATATATGTAATTTTTTATTTTTTTATGAATATTTCTCATGTCAAGTTTTTTATTTCACATTAGGGCCATTGTCATGAACCGCACTGATGTTGATCAACAATTTTGATAATTAGTAAAGGGCAACAGTTGGTTTGATACATCAGCATCATGGACAGTTGTCAAGGTATATGTATTTATCATTAATTATGTTAGAAATATCACTATATAGGTCATGTCATTTTATTAATTAACTATTCGTTATTTTATCCATTGTATGATTGTAGTGTCCAGAGCAAGCAGACAAAGTCAGGGATTGTGGGTACGCTATCATGAAATTCATAAAGGACATAATCCAACATGCTCCATCGGAATTCTTTCGAATGATGTAATTGTCTTCCTATTCATTAATATTTTATTATTTTTTATCAATAAACATGATTTTAATTTGTTGTTTTTGTTGTTGCATATCATACTATGAGGACACATACTGTGACATGTATACTCATGCTCAAATGGAAGAACTCCTTGAAGAGTTAGCACACGGTATTTTTGAAGCATGATTTACTTTCAATAGCCAACAGTAGTGATAGTTAGGAAACTTAGGAAAATTTTAGAATTTGGAGCTTTATGTTTTAGCCACTAATTGCTTTAATTTAAGCACTTCAAGTTGTATATAAGTTTTTTTATAGGAATTCATTATATATTTATATGTATATATGTAACTATTATTAGCTAGAATTTGTGTCTGGATGCTGGAATATCGTTTTGTAATTTACAATGTAGGGGGGTTGTTAGAAATGTAGTGTGGACAATAGAAAAAATTAGGTTATAATATTCAATGGTTATGAGAGAAAATCATTGAATATGATCACAAAACTATTCAGCAGTTTCATCACAGAATTGCTAAATAAGTATATATATTCAATGGTTATTAGTGAATAACTGTTGAATAATAGGACAATATTCCGCAGTTTTTAGTCCAGAACTGTTGAATATTATCTCTCACAATTTCTCATTTCCAAATTCCAAAAATTTATGCAACGGTTTTGGAATAAAAACCATTGAACAAATGAAAAATATTTAATGGTTAAAAACCATTGAATAAATGGTTATAGAATATTCAGCGCTAGCTTACTCAATGGTTCATAACTGTTAAATAGTAAAAAAAATAACCATTTTATATTTCCTTTTTTGTAGTAGTGTTCATTCACATTGAGGGGAAAAAACCATAGGGAGGCCAAAAAGATTGATGTAATAAGGTGCATAATCCATCATTGTCATAGATCAAATAAACCACACATACTTGCCAATTTTAGTATAAATGCAAAGGAACAAGCATCATGACATTTCGCTAAGAAATTCCCCTAAGAAATAACTATGATGCCTAGAGTGGATTTAATTTTTATTTTTTCTGTAATAAATCATAATATTCCTTCTAAACCTATGCAGTACTGCCAATCTAAGCTCATTTCAACTCACAATATATAAAAACATGTATATGTGTGTGTATTTGAAATACAATGAAAAAGTTAAGAACTTGATGGACAATAAAATATAATCATCCAGCTTCCAAGACTTCTTTTGCTTCAGCTTTTTCATCTAATAACTTTGAGTGAATTTCTACAATATCATTGGGTTTATATTTATATACACTTAGAGAAATAGGTGCAAGAACTGGAAGATTATATGTGAACTTGAAGAACATATATTCATCATGGTGTTACATTTAGCATACCAGTTGGGTTACCATAAAAATCTTGTACTACAACTTGACTACTAACTATAATAGAAAAACACTAGATTAAGTGAAAACTTGACAACAATTCACTATAAATAACTTTGTTATTTATATAATTGAAGAATTATGGTTCCTCAAAATATAAATGAAAATGAAAAATGACAAAAAAAAATCTTGTTACAAAATATTAAGTAAAAAGTATCCAAACCTTCATTCTAATTTGAGAAGTCAAATGAAGAAACTTCACGCCCCATTCTTCTTCACTATCAAAGTTACTCCATCATCTTCCTTTCTTTCTTGTAGCTGAAAGAAAAACACCAACGAACCTTAGGTATGATTCATTAAAATTTAGGAGTGAAAAAATGAAGTCATTTTCAATAGGTGAGAATTCTTTCCAAGCATTCTGTTTTGGTTTTTGCTATTGAACACATATACTTATGCATAAATGGGCTGATTCTCCTCCAAAATAATTGACAATTATTTTTTTAATCAAGTTTGAGATTAAAAAAAGAAGGCTTGAGAATAAGAGTTTCAACATACTAGAAGCCAATGGCGAGATTTAGGAGAGGGCAAATTCTGGGACTATCATCATCTAAGATGACATTAACAATTAGGGAGGAAGGGAAGTGAAATCCTTGATGGAGTTGGACTTGAGAAGGCATTCAACTTCTTGGATTTTCCTTTTATGCATCTCTGTACTGACTATCTTCCAAAATCTTGTGTTCAATGGAGCCCAATATGAAGATGAAGAATGATATGGCATAATAAGATGGGGAAAGAAAAGAAAGAATGAAAAAGCACATGAGAAAAAATAGAAGATCATGGAAAAATCGCACCTTTGAATATAGAGGTCAAGATCTCAAATAAAGAATCTATATCACCGTCACATTTTGATTCCCATTACTGCCACATTGCCATCATAGCCATCCCTATTATTACTTTTCCCTCATCATCATGGTTGCCAGATTCCCCCCAATCCCCCCTCCAATGTGAAAGTGAGATTGCTGGTGGATTGAAAGAAAAGAGTGTGGTAGGATCAGTGGAAGGGGGAGTAAATTAAGGAGGATCTTGCCGAGAGAGAGAAAGGAGACTGAATGGAAATGTGGGAGTGAGTTGCACAATTCAAAGGAAAGGGTTTCTTGATTGTGTAATTCTGATGGATTATTTTTGGTGAGAAAAATAGAGAATTTGCTTTACACAAAGTGTAATGGCAAAAACTAGGAGGGTAAAAAATTGTATCTTGACTTTATTGTACTGATTGAGGTGACATCATTCATTGCAACTAAAACACCAAAAATGCCCTTTAGCTTCTTTGTATTTTTTTTAAAATGGGAGAAACCCAATTTTTACCTCTCTAGAAAATTCCTAAAATAACCTCATTTTACTGTTCATAAGCATCTACTTTTGGAATAGTTATCTATTATATATTGATGCCCCGTACTCATAAAAAAAAATATAAAAATAAAATTGAATCTTAACTCAATATTATTCTGTAGCATAAACACAAATGTTATATTTATTTATTTAACACTTTAACAATGTGATATTTATTTAATTATTGCTAGTTTCCCGCAGAAGACTGGCAAGAAAATTTTGAGGAGTTTATGAAGAAAAGGGACAGTGAATGGTAGATAGATGTCCCATAAGTCCTTGTGTTGGGGTGCCCATCCACTTTTCAATATATATTTGGGAGAATTTCATCTAAAAACCATCAATGTGACACATTTTTAAATCAAGTCCAAAACATTTTAAAATTTCATTGTAGGATGTGAGGCCTAAATTGAAATAAAATTATAAAACAAAATGACTAATATATCCTTTAATATGTTGCAATGTGAAGTAACATAAGAAATTAACAAACAAAGTAAAGCATTTAATAAGTAATGCAGTTGATTAATCATAGAAGTCCATATAATAATTCAAATTTGTGACTTGTTAAAATATTATCATAACTTATAAAATTAATGGCATTTTTGGTCAGAAGCTTTGCTTTGCTTGTTAATTTTTTTATGTTACTTATTATGTCCAGTATGTTGCAGTCAAAATGATTACTAATTTTTAAGAACACTTGTTAATTCCTTAACTTTACTTATTTATTCTTTTACATTACTTGCTAACTCCATAACTTCACTTGTGAAGTTTATACGACAAATTAAATCTATTACTTGTTAAATTGTTAACATAACTTGTAAAATCAATTACATTACTAGTTAAAAGCTTTACTTTATTTGTTAATTTTTTGTATTACTTGTTCCTCTGTAATATATTGGAATAAGGATATTTTGGTTATGTTATATTACAATTTTATTTCAATTCATGCCCAATATCTTGCAGTGAAATTTTATATTGTGTTGGGCTTGATTTGAAAATATGTCATATCAAAGATCCTTTGATAAAATTTTCCCTATATATTATCATCAGTATTCCTTTGATGCAATATCTACATTTTTCTCGAAAGCAATCCATACCCTTGAAACAAGAGAAGGTCAATTACTTAGAAATAAACTTCCATGGAGAAAACAACTCATATAGCAGTCATTCCCAGTGTAGGGCTCACCCATCACTGAGTTCTCCAAGCAATTTGTTCAGCTTTGCCCAGATTTTCATGTCACTTGCATCATTCCCATACTTGGATCTCCTTCCTCTACAACCATAGCCTACCTTCAAACTCTTCCTTTAAATATACACCCTAATTTTCTCCTTCCAATTCATGAACAAGACATTATGCCTCATCAAAAGGATCAACCAGTTCATATTGCAATCCAAATTCGACTTTTGAAAACGATGCAATACAAGGGTTGAAAAAATTTTCTTGGTTATTTTCTGTAATTTTTTTTAATTTTTTTATCAACTAATGGTCAAAACTAACTTTTGTTAAAGGTAGAAGCAACATTGTATCATTTTTAAAAGTTAAAAGAGAACATTATACCAATATTCCTAAATTTATAGTTTAGGAGACAAATTGCTACTTTATCCTATGATAAAATTTATTTTCCTTTTGTTTTAGTTTTTAGTTTGTTTCGGGCTTTTAATTATTGTTTACTTGAATATTAAATTTTCTTTCTGGTCAATTCAAAATTGGAAAAGTTGTTGTGGCAAGAAATAATAGAAAGACTTTTTATTGCTTATGTTGAATATATTTTCTATTTTATTTTCTATAGTTCATTTTAGATTGCTTGTCAATTTAATTGAAGCTAAAAGACTGTCTTTATCTCAAAAGCAAGATCATGTCTTGGGATCCTGAGGCCTTAGGTGACATTGTTAGACCAACGTACTGTAGGCATAATTTATTAGTTTATATAACTATCTTCTTACTTGTTGGTCACTAAAATAAAATCATTTATAAAAGTTGTACACTATCATCCTAACATTTCATTCTGGATAAATAATTTACTTCATTCGTTCACTAGTATCATTTTAATCCATTCAGTAATATCTTGTAACATATTTGAATATTTTGTGGGGTTAAAAAAGATTTGGGTAATAGTGTATGGTCCGGCAAGTTCCTACAAGTGGCCCAAAAGCTAATCCAAATTTTCTCAATGCCTCTCAAGAATCAAGGCTTGATCAAGTTGGCATGCTTATGTAGAATACGCTTTCATGGATGATGACATGAATAATTGTGTGGATGATGACATGGATTATTGTCTATGTAGATGAAGAAATGGAACATGATAGGACACCTTTAAAGCCACCATGGCATGTGAATCATTTGTGCGTACACACTTGAAAGAAGCAACTAGAATTAATTTAAAGAGAGTTTTCAAATTGAATTGGGCCCTAAATACAAATTTTTGTGCTATGGGGCCCCAAATTGAGATTCTCTCTAATTTATAATTGGAGAATCTAATGAAACTTTAATATGATAAATTAAAATCCATGTCAAATGTCTAATGGACTAGACAAATCAACCTCATTTAAGCCCAAATGAATGGCCGAATACCCTATGCAAGTGTATAGGAGTGAATAATGATATGAAGGTCCAAGAAGATTCAACAAGGGTCCAAGAATGGAGATTACATTGTTAGAAGCTCAACAAGATGATAAACAAAGCCCAAGTGGAGTTCATACATAAGAATTCACTTAAGATAACATGTTATAACTTATAAGCATGTGCCTTGGTGAAGGAGCATAAATGACGTCCAAGAACTCTCTAGAAGCATCAAGAAGGCGTCCTTTAAGAGTTTAATTAGGACTAGATTTTGTTTATTAATTTCCTATTTTGTTTCAGTATTGATTCTTGATTTCTTTCCTAATTTTTGTTGGTCAAAATCAAAGAAAAAAGTTATTAATTTTTGGGAAGGTTTGTAGAAGATTTTCTTTTTTTCTTTTTAAAGGTTCATTGTCAAAAAGGTTTCATATTTTCAAGACATTGTTTATTTAAGAAGGTTTCCTTCTTTTTTTTCTCCCTCTTATGGTAGGCGCCACCTACCTTCCATTCTTTTAGAGTTAGAGTTTTCACGTAGTAGCTTATAATTAGGACTCATATATAATGGTTTTTAGTAGAAGTGTTTAACCTTGGACTAGTTCCAGTCAATTTAGTTTTGTCCTGGTCATATTGAGATAGATTTTTCCAAACTAAAAAAAAAAAAGCGGCACTAGACGGAATGGGGTTTGGGACTGGACAAGATATAAGATTGCCCTTGAGATGTTCCATCTTGTCTCAAATATAATATGCAAACACACACACATATTACTTTGTCTTTAAAAATATGCATTAAATATATTACTTATATTAATATAATTTATTTTTATATTAATTATATTAATAATAAATTACATTAATTATAATTTCAATATTTGCAATCCTCATTTAATTGATACCCTAGTTGTAAAAACATGTGAAAATGTGATTAGTTTGATTAGGATGTCCATAAATTTGGTATGAAATAATTTGGAAAAACTAGTACCATTAGCAAGTATACTGAAAAAGTTTTTTGCAAATACTTAAATTACTTCAATCCAACATTAGACAGATAGTTAAGGAGCATCGATGACAATAGTGTGCTGTCATTGTTTGTGCAATGCATCATTGCTTCCATTATTTTCATTTGAAGACTTATTATGGTCATGCAAAGAAGAATCAGGATAAGGAAAAGAACTAGGAACATTGATTCTATCAAAGAGAAAGGTGTCTTAAGGAGTTACTTGATTTGGACCATGAGTAACTAGTTCTTTACCTGAGAAAGAGAACTTATCTTCAAGAAATATGACATCTCAATTCACGAAAATATGATCATTCTTAATATCATAAAAAATATACCCTTTTTGATTATTTAGGTAACCTAAAAAACACATAAGCCTCAAATCTAGCCTTAAAATTTTCAAGTCTTCTTTGGGTTTTAGCATATGCTAAATAGCCAAAAACTCTAAAAGTGGACAAATCTGGTTGTTCCTTGTATAATATTTCATACAAAGTTATGTAGTTTAAACCTTAGAAGGAATCTGATTTATTAGAAAAACAACAATCCTAAATTTGAATCACTCAATTTGGATGTATGTAAAAAGTTATACATGTTTGAAATTTACAATTACTATTCATTCTGTCATTAAGCTGATACGACCATGTCTGTCATGGCACAGTCATTTAGTCATGGCACATGACGTAGCAAAGTGTTAGCTATGGCAAACAATATTTTGGCCATAGCTTGCTTTCACTATGTCCTCTGCCACGGCACAAGAGGCATTGGTTGTGATGGATGACTTAAATTTTTTTAGAAATGCCCTTTTAACTTATTTTAATTTCAAAAAGGTCCTTTTGACTATTTTACCCTTAATAAACTTATTTTTGATGAAATAGCCTATGAGAACCATGTTTCAACTATGATTGAGTTTTAAATAAACGTTTTGGTTTTCAAACCTCTATTTTGGAATGAGATCCCATTTGGATGCACTATTTTGTTTTGAAAAATTCTTATTAACATGGTAGGCTTTATTTAATCAATTTAAATTTTTTCTATTATGGTAGATTCCTTTTCTACCATGGTAATTGTTTTGGAAAATTGTTTCAATTTCTAGGAGAAACTTTTTTTCTACCATGGCAATATTTTATTATGTTGGTTAACTTTTATTTATCATGATAGACTTTTTTCTACCATAATAGAGTTTTAAAATAATAAATCTTGTTTTTCCTACCATGCTAAATTCTTTATTATTGTGGTAGGATTTTTGAAAAGTATATTTAATTTTTTCTACTATAATAAACACTATTCTATTATGGTATGTGTTTAAAAGTTAGTATTTTGAGGAAAGCTTCTTGCAAACAGATAAAATAGTTAAAAATTTAGAGAAATACAAGTGGCTTGAGTATCTAATGAATAAAGAAAGAGTGGGTGGTTGAGATCAATCAGAAGCAGAGGATCGATTCTCTTTAGATTTAGGCATGCTAAAGATCATGAAGAAGATTGAGATGGCAGATAATGATGAACCAAGAATGGAAGGATCTTTGATGTTGATGGTGGAGAAGACGATAATAAGATAAAGAAGCAGAGAAGGATAGCAAGGCTTATGCTAGGCTAAGCAGGAGAGAAAGTAGTATTTTTCCTTACTTGACTATGAAGAGAAAAGTGGAGAGAGAGAAAAGTTGGAGGTAAAAAAACTTTAACAAATATAAGGAGATTTTTGGAGAGAAAATTTTATTTTCAAATTTACCCACTAATTTTTTTTTATTGCTGCCTCTTGCTTCCCAATATTTTTATTATGCTATTTGTAGTGCAGTTATATTTTGATTATGAACTTTTGTTAAACAAGAAGTATATTTTTTAGACTAATTAGACAAATGTTAGTTCTAAATTTTCAATTAAATACCTTATATTTATTAAATTATTATATATTTAATAATTTAATAAATAAAATTTGAAATTGGATAAAATATTTTTTAATTATGCTTTTGTTCAGTCAATAATATATAATAAAAATTATTATATATAATATGTTAAAATATTAAATTTTATTAAATAAATATTTTTATAAATAATAAGGTTATTATTTTTCATATAAAATTAACAATTTTTCTCTACTCTTTGCTTTCCCTCGCCCAACCAAGCACCATAAGAGAAAATTGTATCTTTCTACTTTTCTCTTGCCTTCATTTTTTTTCTTCTCATTTTCTCTCCTTCCTATTTTTCTCTAGGGAAAAAGAGATGGATAGGTTTCAAGCGTTACGTTATGGGTATGGACCTAGCTTAGGTACCATAATACAAGGCCTAATTAGATTGAATACTGCCCCAAAAAAAATGGACTGGATAATGCATTTACTAAAGAAGCCACTTGGTCTGTTGGTAAAAAAAAAAAAATGAAGCCACTTAGGCTGAAAATCTACAATATACATGGACAACTGCTACATTAGGCTTGGCTAAATTAAAATGGGCTACTAACAAGATACACATAGCCCTCAAAAATAAAGAAAACAAGACTGAAACAAAAGGAAAAACTACCTGACAAAATCAAACAAAGAAAAAGAGAAATAAAGCCCAATGGATATTCAGGCCCAACAAAACAAATGTCATTGAAAAAAAATTACAAAATTAACTCTAACCCTCAACAAATGTGAGTCTCAGATCCTTTGAAAATTCCTTGGGTGATTTGTACTGATTCTTTTGATTTGTTTGGGTTCTTGTTAAACCTCTTTCTCACAATACCTGAGGCATTAACACTACTACCTAAAAACTCGATCAGTTCATGACTTGGATGAAAATGCCAACTAAAACCACATCAAAACCATTAAAATTATAGCCAATAATTCAAAGAGGCCAGATTTATTAGAATTGGGCTCAATTCAAACCGCTTATTTGGAGAGAGTTAAAAATACCCAAACATATAAAAAAGCTCATACAGCTAAGCTTAACCCTGAACTTTCGGGCTTTCAAGCTTATTTGGATTGGCCCCGATACCTAATTTGTTAAATATTATATTATATTATATCATTTTTATTTTTAATCCAATTTCTATTTTTATTTTTTTAAAATTAATATTTTCAATTTTTATCTTATTTAATATTATTTTATAAATAATAAAAAAGGAATTTGGGTTCAGGCTTAGCTTGAATTTCTTTAGGTTTATTTGGGTAGCTTGAATAAACTTGAAATAAAGAAAATCTTTTGAATTTCAAGCTCGACCCTAACATTTTTCAATCTTATTTTGGCTGGCCTATCAAGCTTAGACCGAATTACCGCTTCTAATTAAAATCATTATCTAAGGCGTTTTTCTCGTTATCTTTGTTTTCCTACCCAAGCTCCTCTCTCCCTGCATTGTGTGAAAGTAATTGTACTGCAAAAGAAGATGATTTTTTAACATATATCTATGGATGACATTGATTTTTATGAGATTCAACAATTATGATATGAAGAATAAAACTACATCGTTCTAGTAAGCAAACTAATGTATACCATCCCACAAAATATGAGTCCAGATTTGTTAGATGCAAAAAGGTTAGTACGAGAAAAAAGATGCAGACATTCAAGGTTCCAAAGGTAAATCATTTGACTTGATCCATGCTTGGAAGTTTAATTGATTTGAATTTGCTTGTGCAAATTATGGGGTTGATCCTAATCAAGTCCATGTTACATCACGAACAAATTTATATAATAATAACAAATAATGATAAAATATTATATAAATTAAGTAATATCTTTGTTTGGTCCCCCACTCTAATTAACTTTCTTTACTTATCATTGTATTCCCTCTCATCCTAATTATAAGATAAAGTAAACTAATTTTATGGTTCTTAAGGAGTAATAGTTAAAATTTTAAACTTGTAGAAAAATAGTCCCTTTGATCTTTATGATGTTATGGGATGCCTTCTAGTGTGATCATTGATATAAAGCATTTGATGATGCATTAATTACATTTTTCTAATATTACTCTTATGTAAATTCATTAACTATAAGAGCGAATTTAATATAAATATGAATATTTCTTATTTAAATAGAGACAAAATTGAAAGTTTATTGTATTTTCATATAAAGATAATAATTTAACCATGCTTTTTAATTTTGGTGAGATAGTTAGAGGTAGTTTATAATAGAGACTCTAAAAGGAGTATATAACCTTTTAATTTTACTCTTCACTGTAATTAATGACCAAAATAAAATGTTATATTGAAATTAAAAGCATATCAACATTAGTTACAATAATGAAGTGTAAGTTTTTTTAAAAAATTAATTATTACATCACTGTCAAATATCTATAACGAGTTTAAAACTTAGCCTTTTGAGTTAAAATCAAAGAGAATACATTGACTTGTCTCTAGAGTTAGGAATAAAGGTCGGGCTTATAAAGTTTCCCGTTTAAGCTCATTTTTATAAGAGTTCTTGCTTGAGAAATTGTCATTGTTTTATAAAAGCCAAACTTTGGAGCTTGGCCTATACAAACTAGACTTCGAAGCTTGGCCTTGATAGGCCCTGAAAAAAGGGGCTCTTGTCTAGGCCTTCCAAGCCTGATTTCTTCTTCCTTTTTTTAGCTTCTCCAAATGGCAAAAGCCAAATGCAAAAAATTCTACACCTTGTAATATTGACCTTATTTCCACAATACTTAACTATAATCCTCTTAATCAACCATGGTAATTAGGGAATAACCCAATACAATTACCATACTATAGTAAAATACCTTAACCGCAATTGTAAAGGTAACTAATCTTAATGGAAAGGAAAAGACATAAATCAAAGGTCTACTATAGTTACATGGTTTAAACTAATCAAATTATAACTTTAAAGCTCCCTATAGTAGAATAGTTCAAAACCATATAATTTAAACTCTATGAAAACCAAAATAGTTTAAACACTAGTTTATACAAAATGTAATATCCCAAATTTTTAATTCAAAAACTTAATTGATAATTAAGAGTAAATTAATAAATTAGTGGATTAATTAAGTTAATCATATTTTTAGATTGTTAATTGACATATAGGATCATGGATAGCTTCAAGATTGGGCTAGGGTGGAAGTTGGATTGAATCGAATTAAAATGAGTTAGCAAAAGTGAGACTTTGCTCACTATGTCCCATGCGACGGCATGTGCACCACATGTTGCAGTGCGTGGCACATTTTAAATAGCAAAAGGTCATGACTTACAAAAGGGTTAAATTAATAAGATGATTTACACTATTTATTACCTTGTAAAATTGCTTGTGAAAATATATAGTATATTATACATACATACATGTATATGTATGTATGTATGTATGTATGTATGTTTTAGAATTGTTAGTGCAAGTTCACCTTATTGATCTAACTCCATAATAACTCTACAAGGGTAATCATTGGTATTAACCTAAACCATGGTTAACCATTCAAAAGTAATTTGAAACTACAATTATTTCTTTCAAAAACTTGGATCCTAAGTTTAAGCATTCATAAAACTAGTATAAAATGACTTTATTAAGTAAAAAATTAAGATCAAATGATTATGTAAGCATGAGATACCATTTGAAAGTAAAAAAGACTCAAAATTAGTTGAAAAACATCAAGCGAGTAAAAATAGAGGAACATGCACCACGACATTATGCACACATGTCATGGCTTGTTCTTCTCTATGTTATGTGCCATGACATAGACACCATGTGCCATGGTGTAGGTGCCATGTGCCAAGGTGTACTACACAACATTTTGACAGCAAAGAGATGTCATTTATTAGCACACAAGGCAACTTTTGCCATGCCTCATTTCTTCGTCTGACATTTGGATGAGATAATCTAGGTATCTATAGAAAGCTATTTTCATAACCTAGCTAATGGCACAAGTTTTAATCCTAAATAATTTCACATAAGGAAGTTGGACACCCTAACACATTTTCTTAACTTTTCACACTTTTACATCACAAAGGTGCCCAAAAACCAACACATGTGCCAAAAGCTATCACTTATATTCCATGGAATTAATACCACCTGTGCAGCACACCACATGTACATAATAAAAACAAAATCTCATTTTCACTCTTTAACCCTTTAATATGAAAAACAAAAAAGGGAAATTTAGCATTACATTTGATCAAATAGTTCCTCTAGTTATAAAGATTTAACATTTCTACACTTGTACTAGTATTTTGGTCCTATTTGTAATAAACAAATTTACGCACACACATTTCAGGGCCTACAATATAACAATCAATCATGAACATTATATAGTGCAAGTATATTCAAAATGTATTCCTAAATGGAAATATCTTGTAAGTTACACAAAATAATTTAAATTTGGGAGGCTTTACAGTAGGAATAATAAAATTCCTAAGCCTCCAGAGCTTTTTTCTTATTCGTACCCAAATTAGAGCTTGTAAAATATTAAATGATAAGGGTGAGTACAACCACTCAGTAACCAAAGTGTGTCTATCCTATGCAATTACATATGAATTGACATTTAACATAATTACATGTGAGATGCAAGCACACAGCCACTTAATCACACTTATTTCATATCACATATGTACAAATTCATCTTACATCTCACAATCATTTATAGTGCTCATAGCGACAATATTAATAACCTTGTGGCAATGGCAAACCATTATTCATGACTTACCATAATCTTAAAACTATATGACACATCAGATAATATGTATGATTGAATCACTCTTATATCCTTCTTATACCTTCTAACTATAATCATGGGCTATAATATAATTAGGGCTCTGTCTGTGTGAATGGACTATTCAAGCTCATCAATTGTATGGAATGGCCTAACCAAAGATCACCATACTCACTCTTAGATAACTATTTCTCCCATTCTTAAATCCTTGGGGTGTCGTAAACCCTAAGCTAGTCTTCTCAACAAACAAGTAGAGATAGCTAGTGTAACGTCTTAGAGAATTTAATCCCTAAATAGTTGAATAACGAAGATTAATTAATTAAATTAATGTACTGTATGGTTACATAGAGCTAATGGGTGTTTTGGGTTGTCATTTTAGCCCTATGATTGAGTCCAAAGTGAAGTTACGCTACCTGAGTGTCAAAAAGTGAGAAAAATAAAGAGAAATAACTCAAAATGGCTTTGTGACACATGCTATGGTGCGTGCACAAGATGCCAAGGCGTATGGGCCATCAGAGCACAAAGACCCTTCTTTATAGCACATACTACGGTGCATGAAGATAGGAGGGTTGGTGCACGGTACAAATTCTGCAGAGTTAAATCATGAAAACAAATAAAAAATAGAGAGAAAATAAAAGATACATGAAGGAGATGCTAGGAGCTCTACTAGAGCTTAGGGTTTGGAAGCATTGTGAGTATTTTAAAGTTTCTAAAAACTAGAGATAAGTTTTCTACACTTAAATCTCTCTGCTATCTTGCATTTTTGTTTATGTTGGGAGTTAGGGTTCGATTAAGAAAGATAAATTAGGTCCATAAAGGCTATGGGTCCGAACCCATTAACTTAAATAGGTTTAATAGAAGTTGTTTAGGTGCTTTAAACCCTAAGAACAGTAATGAATGTGTTTTTGATAGTTGATAGTCATTAATGCTCAAAAATCCACTACTAATGTGGTAGATGGGAGTTGAAAAATGTCATTAATGTTTGTTTGGGAGCTCATTAATGAATCTAATGTGTAGGTTTAAAAGGGAAAGATTATCTTATTGGGAGTTTAGAAAGTGTAGTGATAGACATTGAAAATTATCCAAAAAGGGATGTTTATGATCTATATTGTGATTAAATATAGAATGATCACATTTGGCACCATTTGAGCTTTTTGAAAGCTTTGGGGGTAAGTAATTGAGGGGTAAACCTTTGACATGTTAAAGGTTTAAGGTAATCAAGGGAAAATTTTCTTGTGCTATTATGTGTTAATTGATTTATTATTTAAGAATGTTATATTTGGTGTGTGTGAAATGCAATTGTAGCATAAAATATCTTGAAAATCAAATATGATCATGTGTAATAGAGTTCAATGATTTTGTGTGATTGTATGGAGTCCAATGTTATGGTTTTTGGAGTTCAATGATGTGTGTAAAATATGAAGTTTGATGAATATGAGATATTAGGAGTTCCATGAATGTTTATAAGTGGAGTTCAATGATGTGTTGTTTATAGAGCTTAATGAAATGTGTATGAGTGGGGTTTAATGATGAAAAGTAAAGTAGAGTTCAATGACTTCTTGGGATGTGTTTATGTGATGAACATATGTAACGTGAGTATGATGATGATATTAAGCATGCCTAAACATTATGTAATTTTGCACGTTATGTGATATTGCACTTATGCACTGCATGATCATGAGAGGTGGGAGTTCACTTAGAAAGAAGAGCAGTGAGTTAAAATTCACATGGTAAGGCTTTAATAAGAGCTTGGTAGTTTGCCTAGACTTAGTTATATTTATCGTCTCACATATTCAATGAGGGATTGTCCCACTAGTTCAATGAGAGGCTCAAATCTAACTAGTGTTTCCATTTGTTTGACGAGGAAGCTAGTTTAGAGAGAATGACACCTCACAGTGTGAGATTTGGAGGGAAACCATGATCCACAAGTGAATTAGGCAACCTTAGCTGAGTAGGCTCTCACATGTAAATGGCTAGGTAGTCTTATCTCTTAAACAAGCCCAATATGTCTTAGCCTATGGTTTCATGTTAGAGGTATAAGAAGGATATAAAGGAAGTGTAATCATGCATATAGTGATAAAAAGGGCACAAGGTTTCCTCTACTGTGACCTTAATGAAGAAAATCATGTGATTAGTCTTATATCCATTTGAAATTGTGTTGTCAAGTCATTATCTCATGCTTATATGCTACTATGAATGAAAAATGTGAATAGTATTCTTGAATATGCTAAATGATTCGAGAATGATATTTTTGTCACTTGCATTAAATTGATTGACATGCATTAGTATAAGTTACATAGACCTTGGTTATTAAGTGGTTGTACTCACCCCTTCTCTTCAATATTACAGGAGTTAGCTCAATGGGACAAGACAGAGGGAAATAGTCTGAGGCATAAGATTCCTATCCTATCTGTTGGCCTCATTTTCCTTTTGGTAGTTAATGTGTATAATCTTGCATGATATTGCCAACTAGGGAAAAATTCACACTTTTGGCTTACTTGTACTATGTAAATGTTGAATTATCTTCTGTATTTTGGGCCTTAAGATTATATACATATTCATTGTGAAATCTATAACAGGGCTAAAATACTAGTTCAAGTAAATGATGAGTATGACATGTAATTGATGATGATTAATTGGTGATTTATGAGATTGTGGCTCCCCCTTCCATTTTGAAATTAAGGGTTTAAGCAGTTAAAAATGTATTGCATATGTTATTTATAAGGTATGGTGTATTGCATAGATTTGTTTTGGTCTTTTGAGTATAGTATTGGGTGTGAATTTGGCTTTTGACACTTGAAAAGTGAATTGGGCACACAAGTGGTGTAGTAAGAGTGAAAAGGAGTGAGTTTTTAAAATGGATATTCAAATTTTGATTGAAAATGTTATGATTGTGAAATCAATGCCATTAGCTAGAGCTAGGAGAAAGCTCTTCAGACGCCTAGATTACATCAATCGAACGTCGGATAAAAAAATGAGACGAATTGGAATTTTGCCCTTATTACTATCAAATAATAGTAGAAATGCTATTAAGAATGTGTAATGCGCCACGGCGCATGGCACAGAGGCACACATGCCGTGGCGTATGTATGACAAGCCAAAGACGCATGCTTGTTTTTTACACTGTTTAATTGTTTTCTACTTTTATGCAAATATTTTGATTCTTTTTCGATTCCCATGCTTTCATATACATCTTTAACTTTTAATTTATAAATATACATTAAATTTTTTCTATTTGAAAACTTGAGATCTTATTTTGATAAATGTTATAATTTGGTAATCTTATTTAGGGGTTAATCTCTTGATTATCTTGAATTTAGAGTTAATTAGAGAATAATAAGGGATACCTTACAGTTAGGTTCAAGTCCCTAGACAAACATTGAGATAAGGCTACCTTTTGATTACTGAAATGAGGCCATATAATGCCATGTGAATTTATCTACTCCTCTCTTTAAGCAAACTCTCGCTAAACAATCATGCAACGAATCATACTCTCTATTTCACATATACAATGTATGCTTATTGGATTCATACATTAAGTTATCACATATGAGCGTCACTATTATTTTTACTTTACACACTTTACTTCTTTTTTGAACCTCATATCACATATGTGTATTCACTTTTCATATACTACATTTGGTATTATGACAATAATATAATCATCTCATAAAGTTGTCAACTTCCCATTTTAATACAAAAATGTGGTACTTACAATTATTTCAATGACAAATATTACATTTATCACTAAATGAGTTAAATCAAAGTTCACATGTAATTGCACACATATATAATTATACACTCAAGGGCACCCTTGAAACCATCAAGTTCAATCAGATGTAAAAATGGTACACCCTTGAAATTTGGCCTAAAAAGTTTTTATGATAGCATTTTGCTATCATGAAGGGGCATGTGCGCCATGACATGTTGTGTACAAGCTGCGATGTATGGCATAGAGGCCAAATTGTCCTCTCTGTGCCGTATGCTCTAGTACATGGATCACATGCAATGGCATATGTACTAGAATGTGCTAAAATGATATTTTTGGCCCTTTTTACTTGTGGTTTGATCCCTTACATGTTCCATGCTTCTTAAACTTTTAAATATAAATAAGTTTGGGCTCAAACTATATATTTAAAGGATTTTGGGATCCCAAATGTTTTAAAAGTATTTCCATGCTTTTATTTATTTAACCCTTTGGTGATTAAGGTAGACTTAGGAGGGCTTATTGACTTCTAGTTATCATTATTTGTTGTGATTGTGTAGTGATTCATGATAATGTCATGGTGAACATTACACAAAACCTTAGAAAAAATGGAATCCTAAAGTTCTTATCAACTAATTATAACATTTTCAAGCAAAAATAAGATTTATTAGAGTCATAAAGCATATAGAAGCATGTGATATCAATTAGATTTGGAAACATTTTAAAACAAGTTTAAAAATTACATTTTTTACTAAAACGAGTTATCTGCCACAAATAAAGAATGATGCACTACACCAATGCTCCTTTATATGCATTGAATAGTTTTAATGATATACTTTGGTATTGAATTCGGATCTAGGGGTTGAACTTTAGGTGTTCCCTAAATTTTCATTCAACATCTAAGTGAGGTGATCTAGGTGTCTATAGAAAGCTTATTCAATAAATTAACTAATGGCACTAGTCTCATTTTCAAATTATTTTATACCATGAAGTTGGACATGAGAACCCAAACTAATCACATTTTCAAACTCTTTCACAACCAGGGTGTTAAAACCAAACTCATCCTAAGTACCAAAAGCTTATTCTAACACTTAGACTACATTTAAGGGATTTAGGACAACTTGTACAATGTACCACATCAATCAAACACATCATACAAGCTAAATTCAATCCTTAACCCCAAATTCATC
Organism: Prosopis cineraria; assembly: GCF_029017545.1. NCBI lineage: Eukaryota > Viridiplantae > Streptophyta > Magnoliopsida > Fabales > Fabaceae > Prosopis > Prosopis cineraria. The sequence continues at coordinate 13,095,751 of NW_026555344.1, forward strand.
ATAAACAATAGGGGAATGTTTTTCAATATTCTTTCTCAAAATAATTGACCACATTTTGTAAAATAACGACCAACATATTTGCACCAGTATCTTTGCCTTATGCATTAAGTATATCACATACAATACATGACCTAGGGCCCAAAATATAATCAATCACAAAAGAGACACAAATGATGCACGTATATTAAAATATAACCTAGTTGGAAATATCATTATAAATTACACATATAATCAAAATAATATGAGGCATTACAGTAGGAATCACAAGTCTTAAGCCTCAGGTCCTTTCCCTTCGTCTTGTTCAAAGCTAGTACCTAGAAATGTTAAATAAGGATGAGTACAATCATTCAGTAACCAAGATACTTTAAAACATGCACATGTAAGTAAAGCAATCATAGGTATGCCAAGTAGGCAACATAAAACATTCAATTTCATAATTATCAATTATATCATAATATTCAATAAGATGCTTGCATGATCACTAACCTCTTGATTCCTCCGACTGAATCTGTGGACTATTAAACCAAATAGGGTTGTGTCCATGTGAATAAACTAACCCAAGCTTCACTAATTGTGAGGCACTCATTGGCTAAAGGAATTACACTCACTCTTGGACCACGGAGTAGCTCTTCTCAAATCTTCGAGGTGTTGTAGCCCTATTCTACACCTAATGAAGGTGATGTTAAGGGCCTAAGGGTATAGGCAACTTACCTCACACCTACTTCTAGGTGATGTTAAAGAATATCTTACCCTAAACTAAATGCTGGGGCCAACCATGATATTGGTAATATTCACGTGGACTCAGTATGCTCCTCTCCCTCAAGGAAAACTCTAGTAATCAATCATGATTATGCAGATAATCACATGCTTGACACACATAGCATATGTCATTCCTCAATTGTCACGCTTAACACACATAGCTTATCTAATTTCTAATTGATCATGACCATTATAACAAAATCTCATTCAATCTTATCATCTTTGAAATCATCATTTTCAATAATTTATCATCACTTCCACCATCAATTTATTCATTTTTATGAAAAGTCACACTAGCATTTATGTTACCCAAAATACAAATCATAGTCATTATTACATAAGTGTTTCTCAACTATTTCTAAAAGCATCACTTGCATTTGTAAATTTCAAAAACATAAACCATATCAATTTAATTATGAAAATATATTCACATGTTCACAAAATCCTATGATTAATCAAACAAGCAATAATACACAAATTAGATTCATCCGGTTATCTCAAACCTTTGGGTTACCAAAGGTTATTCCCTACTAAACTTGCTTCCAAGCTAGAGTCAAGCTTAAATGGTGCACAATATAGTTAATCTACAATTAGAAATAACAAACATCATAATGTCATATATCTAAACCATTTCCAATACTTTAATTCTCACATAATCAACCCAAAATCCTAATCTCTTGGATTTTCTTACAACCATAGGTACATTATTTACCATTAACTTGATCCAACTCTTATTAGCTGAACAACATGTATCACCCCCAACATTCTAAATTCAACATTAAAGTTCCTTAGGGTTCACTTAAACTTGAGCATCCACACATATATCCTCAAATAAACCCTAACCTTATGTTTAGAAACTTAAAACAACTCCCATAATCTCATTGGAACCAATGGGTTTGACCAAGAAATCACCACAACAGAATCAACATCTCCCAAGCCCTAAAACCTAGTTTCAAATGTGTAGATAGGGAGATGAGGGAGTATGAGAGGTTTACCTAGGTAGAACCAAGCTTAAATTACTCACAAGAGCTCTAAAATAAGCCCTAGCATATCCAACTCTATCTCTCTCTCCCTCTTTGTTCCTTTCCTTTTGTTTCATTATATCACTTGAATGCCAAACTTGGGCGTTTAATCTTTATTTTTGGCCATCTATCATGATAGATGGTACAAAGAAGGCCAACCTATTTCTACTCTGATAGTTGGGCCTAGGCAGCCTAATACACCTTTGGGCCTAATCCAAAAGCTGTAGACAAATTCAATAGGTCCATTAGCTTTCTCTAACAATCCTTAGTTTAATTTACATTTAAAATTACCTATTTACTCTTAATTAATTCACTTAATTCAAAAATTAAATTTCAAAATGCTACACACCTCTTATAAAACCCTAATGATTCTTGCTCACTCAGTCACTCCCTCTCCCTCACTCAAATTGATGCGAACGTAGTCATGTCTCAATCTCGATGCTCTCCTCTCCCTTTGCTCACTCCTCTTGATCTCAACAATGAAAACTTGGCATCTCATTCTAGGCCTCACTTGCTCTAGCTCAGTCCCTTTTGCTCTCGGCTTTTGGTGCTCCCTTTACCTAGGAAATCCTTGTACTCTTTGTTACTCTAATTCATTTTCTATTTATAGAATGAGCAAGCTTTGTAAAAATTAGTTCAACAGATTGGAGGCCTTCTCTAGTAGTGTCTCTAGCCACCAACATCAATGGTTTGTAAGTTGTCGTCACCCGTGAAGACAGCTCCTTGGAGATTTGGCTTGCCTCCCGCGGCTCCGTTGGCTGGCATTGTTAGTTGGTAAAGTAGTTTCTTCTTAGTCCCCTATTATTTTTATTAGTTTGGGAGTTCTTAATTTAGTTACTGTTATTAGTTTAGTTTAATCAAGTTCCTTCTTCAAGGGGTATATATGGTATTTGGTTGATTATTGTCATCTAACATGGAGGGCTCAGTTGTTAAAGACACCCATGATTTGATTTCCCTTCTAGCCCTATGTCTTGTGCTCTTTTCTTAATTTCAGTGATGTTTTTAGTTGATTAATCTAGCTAATTAATATGTTAGTTTGCAATTTGTGGTTAGATTATTGTTGAGTTATATACAAGTTTATTATAGAAAATAAAATAAGAGTTTATTTTCTTTTTCTAAAACATGCTTTCTGTTCTAGCTCTGAGTCTCTTGAATAAGGTCCAGGTATAAGGAAATAAGCAATTTTAAATAAACATTGCTCTAGGGCCTAGACCTATAAGACTCAAGCCTATATGAGGTAAATTTTTTCGCTTCCCAACTCTACTTGTCTTAAAGAAATTTCATTATTTTGAATTTAATTACGTATGGGAATGGTTTCGTGCTGGGATTTTCAAGTCTTTAACTCATGCATTCTCAAATTCTCCTATTGCCTAAGCGTTTGTCTCTTACGGCATTGACGATGGTTCTCTGGGGAGAAAGCTAGTGGACTTGCCTTGGTTGTTAACTTTATGGTAACAACCTTATGGGTTGACTTAGTCCAAGTAAATGAATGAACCAATAAAGCGTCGTTAAGCAGCCCGAGCCCTGACGGCAACGAACTCCCTCTGTTGTTTATTACTTTTTCGGTCTTACATACAAGTTTTTTAGTTAATCTTTATTTAAAATATAAGTAATTTAGTATAATTGCAGACTTTTTTTAATTTATTCATTATATTTATTAATCTAAATTCTTGTGAAATTTTTTTACTCAGAATTGATAATTGGGGTTAAAAATAAAAAATAATATATTTTTCATAAAAATAAAAATTTTATTGATATGTAAATTATTATTTAAAAAGTGTTTATATTCTGAATCGGAATGGAGTATAAAAAAATATCATATGTTTCATCATCTTTTTAAAGAAAAACTACAAATTTTAATATATATATATATATATTATTACATTTTTTCAAATTGTCTCTCATAAATTAATACTATTGTTAAATTAAAGAAAAGAAATTAAACATTAATTACAAGACTATTTATTATTCATAAAAATAAATTAAACATGAACTCTTTCGGTTTTCTTCTTCTTTTTTTTTTTTAAAAAAATTCACCTATTCTGGCGCCGCATGGATAGATTTTCAACTTTAATTTCTATGCGTGCTTGACGATTTTAGGGGAAATTTGGAAGACAAGTAGATAACGACCATGAGGTCAAATCATTTGGGAAAAAGAAGCAAGATCTTTCAAAGTAAATTAAGGTTATAATTTTGATTTACTCAACCTTAATTCACTTGAAGGACCTTACTACTTTTTCACAAGTAATTTAACTCTTCATTGTCCTTCTTCTCAATTTTCACTTGAAGGATAATTAAGGTTATAACTTTAATTCACTCAACCTTAATTCACTTTAAGGACGTTAGTCCTTTTTCACAAATAATTTAATTTCATTGTCCTTCTTCCCAATTTCTCCTTGATTTTAGGGACGATAATAGAGTTTTTAGTGCTACTCAACTATCCATTTGGTCTCTCAAATTTAATTTATATTTAGTTTTTTAAGTTTGTTTTAATTATCAATTTGATCTTTGTGGTTTAAAGAGAAGGTAAAACTATTAAAATTTACCGGCATGGCTAAATAATGGAATATTTATAGCAATCATGTAGATTAATTAAAAGAAGTATAATTATTTAAGTAAAAAAACCTTAAAAATTAAAACAGGCAAGGGAATAAAATGTTCATAAGAGATTAGATTGATAAAAATTAAACTAATTTAAGAGATAATTTATTTTCATTTAATTATATATGCATGTCAAGTCATCAGTATATAGACTTTACATATTAAATTCATTTGAGAATCCATTTATGTTTTAAACTTAAAGAACTAATCTAATAATTTAAAAAGTATAAAAAATTAAATTAAAAATTAAACTTAAAAAAGATAAATTAATAATTAAAACAAATTTAAGAGATTAACATTTTTCATCATCCTTTAACAAACCCTAGCATCCATCATCAGTGGAAGGAAAAAAGTGCTCAGCCATTCAACACGGTGGAAAGTTACAAAACAGGAAGCAACGTCGGGACTCGTAAAATGACTCTCTTGTCAATTGTCATGAACACGGTTAGTTGAGTTGATCAATTCAATTTGAAAAATTGATGCACTATAATTAGTATTTTCTTTTGCCAACAATATAGTTAGTAATAATTTGTATTATACTCCTTCTAGTCCAATTTGATTTATGAGATATTTTTAATAATATCACATTGATTTTAAAAAATTAGTTTATTATCTTTATTTTTTTAAAGAAACTCATATTTCAAGAAGCTAATTACAGAGTATATGTAATTATGGATGGTATATTCCAAAAAAAAAAATTCATACATGCTTAGCTTCATCAAACATTTTGTAAAATGGCTTATATTAAGAATGATGAAATTTTTCTGAGAATATCCTGTGAATACAACCAGTGGGAATAAATATCTAGTGAAGTAACCACGATACAAATCCTCTAATATGGATTTACATGATCAAGATTAAATTTGATGGTGGTATTGATTTTTCTCATATAATTAAAATCACTAATAATTTACGTCATTTCCCTCTTTTTTTTTAGATATCCTCCTATTAGAAGTAATATTCAAAATGAGACTAAATGTAAGTTTCTCTCTTAGCGAGAATTCGAATCTTGGTTCACCATATTATAAAAGATATTCATAGACCCGGGTGCACGGTGGAGGGGGCCTTGCCCCATGTATGAGAAGGTGTGTTTTTTGGGAGACAAATATGAGAAGTTTTAATCTCCCACACCATCATACTATTATTTTCTTGTAGTTTACATTTCTCACACATAATTTAATATTATGTTATTAGCATATTACTTGATATTTTATTTATTTGCTATTAACGTGCTAAATAAAATAATAGATATTGTTGGTTATTGAACAACTATACTCCAACCATTAAAAAATATAATGCATTTTGAACAGATCGAATCCCAATAATTAATTATATATTTTTAAACTAACATCATCTTTTCATATTTATCTTTATTTAATACAATGTTTCACTTAAAAATAAATATAAAATAATTTACTTATTAAGAGCATTTTTGAAAAAAAAAAACACATTAACTACACCTTGAAACACTAAAAATGTATTATATTGTTAAACATTCAACTCTTAAAAAAATGTCTTATAATTTTTAAGGGAAGGTGTATTATTTTTCTTTTTAAATTTTTTTAAATGTTCTGGTTTCACCCTTGACGAGGGACTATATCTAAATCCAAACTCTGTTAGTTAAATCTTTTTTTTTTCCTTGACCACAAAGCAGTAGTTCAAGTCTCTAAAAGTAAGCATTGGTCCCATTATACACTTGACCAAGGCCAGTCAAAAATAAACCCTTGTACTTTTATTACATTACATGGGAACGGTACTTTATTTCTCTTGGGTTATAAAATGATATTATTTATATTCGTTCATTTGCTACTTCTTCTGAAAGCAGAGCTACCCATTGCCTGTAAACATGATGAAGAGAACACCAACGTGGATCGGAGTTTTCTACGTGTTTGTTTCCTTCATCCTCGTTAGCCACTCTACACAGGTTGTTTTTGCAGAAGCTAATAATTCAGGCAAGGACTTACGTTTACTTCTTCTTGTTTTTTTTTTTTGAAATGTGGGTGTTTGACTAAGTCCCTTAATTATTGGTTCATTGCTCACTTGACTTTAATTTGAAGCATTGATGATTAATTGGTGTGAATTTTCCTGCATAATTATTTCTTCATGATTCAGAATTATGATTTTCATTTCTTCTGTGGGGTTCTGTTCATTCTTTAATTATAAGCTTTCAAACAAAACCTTTGCGGGAAAGCGTGTGTTTTTATGATGGGAAAAATTAAGTGTCACTTCTGGTCCTTATATTTTAACTGTATTTTGTTTTTACTCCTTACAATTTATTTATATATATATATATTTTCTCTTCGCTTTTATTTGTTTAATCTAAATTGTTAGTCTTTGTATTTTGAAAAATACTTAGAATCATCGTGAGATGATCCAAATGATGTGTTAATTTTATTGAGGGGATTTAACACCGTTAAACACATAATTAGATGACTAGGAAGAAAAATTACTGACCTGAAAAAAATTGTTTGATTAAAAATTTTGTCTAATTAAAAATAGGAAAATGAGTCCGCTTCCTTAAAATGATTGTTGTTCACAAGTGAGAGGGAGAATGACGTCAGAAAAAGCATAAAGGCATTGGATTAGGGGCCCTTTATTTTGGCTTTTTTTTTCAATTGAAAAAAGAACTTTTTTAAAAAAAATCATTTAGACAAAGTTTAAGTGTATTTAAAAAAAATTAGAATCTAAAAAAAAATCAAATATCTGATTATTTGAAAACCTAATCTAAGTAGCTTCTTAAAATAAACCCTGCAATAGATGAGAGAGAAACTAAAAAGAAACACAACTATTTTCATAGTAATCTTCAGAGGACAAAAGCAATCCTTCCTCTTAGCATATTCGTCCTCAGCACGTCTTCTTCCTTGACTGTCATTCATCTTCTCCCTCTCTCTAGTTTGCATTGACCTGATCGATCCCTCCTCCCAGCTTTGTTAAAGGTTCAACTTGTTTTCTTTGCTGCCTACTCTGTTTCGCATGGTGATGGATTTCAATTCCTTTATTTTGTTTGATTTTAGCATTTGTTTTCATACTTAACCTTGCAATTGATTGAGTTTGTGAGTGAGTATTCTTAAGTATATTGGGTTGTAGTTTGAGTGTTCTTGGATTTGCATTGGAATCTATTTTGCCTTTAGATTGTTATCGGACAGTGTTCAGGCAAGATGATTTCATCGAAGCTTAGCCACTGCTTCCACCGCTTTACCCACTAGTTTTCTTTGTTCGGCTAAGCGTTCTTTTAGTTCATCTCCTTCACCAAGTTGAGAAACCATTTTCATAATGATATTTAGAGTTGGTAATTCAGGTAAGTTGGACTTATTCGAATCAGGTTTAAAATACTCTAACATATAAAAAAAACCGATATAGCTAAGCCCAGCTTTAACTCCTTGAGTTTTCAGGGTTTATTTAGGCTGGTTTGAATACCTAAATTTAAAAAAAAAATGGGTATTCGGGCAAAGTTTCATTCAGGTTCGAGCTTGACCCTAATTTTTTCATGCTTATTCGAATGGCCTAAATAAATTTGAAATAAAAAAAATCTTTTAAACTCTCAAATCCAATTGTAAAATTTTGGAATTTAGTTGGGTTGACCTGTTGAACTTGATCCAAATTACTATCTATAATGATATTCTTCACATCTTTATCCACCAGTTTTCTGTCTCCATCCCTTTCTGCTAGTCCGTAACTGAGGTATCACTCCCCTAAGCTTTTTGCACATTGCCATCAGAATTTGATGTGGAAATTGTGAATACCTTTTTTTAATGGCAGAATTGACATTGTTTAGATCTATTGATTAAAGCAAAAGTAACATTGTTTAGTCTGACTCATGATCTTTTGAATATTTTTCAAAATATATGAAGGGACTAACGTTTCAAACAAAAATCGATGAGAAATCATGGAACAAAATTAGTATGACTAAAAACAAACCTGATTAAAGTAGAGTGCATGATCCTGAATTGGTATTTTCCGTTTATAATTCTAAACAATATTAATGGGATGAAATCTTCCTTCATAATGGAGAATGATATGAACAGATCGATTTATTTAGTTAGTTAGTTATTAGAAACACCTCACCTGCGTAAAAGATAAAGATTATTTAAATTATTTTTTGGTCTAATAATAAAAATAAATTGTTTTTTGCACATATGGCCTGTGGTGCTTAATGATGGGGAGCTTAAATAATAAGGAAAATATATAAGTTCCAAAATTTTTTGTGACACCACTTGTTGTCCCAAGTTGGCCATACAAAATTCAGGATAAATATTTGGGATGGAATTTGGAATAATTTTGAAATGCATTTATGACTCTTTATATTCTGTCGCAAATTTTCATCAAATTTCTTGTTTCCTTGTATTGTAGGTTTCATAAGCATAGATTGTGGAGCAAGCAAAGATTACGTAGATGAAGTAACTGGGTTGTGGTACCAAACAGATGAAGAGTTCATCGGAAGTGGAATCAATTATAAACTACCTCCGCAAGTTAACTTCGACAATGATCCAACGGTAGCACGACAACTAATGACATTGAGAAGTTTTCTATATGGAAAAAGAAATTGTTACACTCTGAAACCAAAACAAGAGAATCCGAAGAAGCATAAATATTTGATGAGAGCTTTTTTTGCATATGAGAATTATGACTATAACAACCAACTTCCAACGTTTGACCTTTACCTGGGGGTCAATTATTGGGACACAGTTCAATTGCCTAATTCGTCTTTTTTCAAATCCTACGAAATAATTATGCAGCAGGATGCAGCCACCATAGAAAAGGTACAAGTGTGTCTGGTGAACACTGGACAAGGCACACCTTTCATTAACACTTTGGAATTAAGGCCATTAAACTATGATCTCTATTCTGCTCCTCTTCCCTTGAAACTATGGTCAAGATTGGATATGGGCTCTGGCCTTCCACGCACTGTTGCCAGGTAAACACTTTATCTTTCTATTTGAGATATTTTTAGAAGGATCCAGTGTACCACATCATCCATGCTCGACCCAATAAAATTGCACCAATTCAATCAAATAAAATCTTAAACTAGTACCATGTTAATCAATAGTCTTAAATTTGAGTCTCGGGTATACAGCTATGTTAACTACTAGTTAGTAGAGCTTTGTCTTGGATATGGGGAGCCTTAACAAAAAAAAGGATTTATAATTTGCTTAATATTTTTGGAAATATAATGCAGGTTCAAGGATGACGTTTATGACCGATTATGGGTTTTGGATGATGGTGGCCATTATGATCGCTTAAAAACAAGTGTATCAAAGTTAGAAGATTCCATTTATGAATTGCCATTGGAGATATTAGACACTGCATCAAGGCCTCTATATAATAATTCCAATGTTTTAACTGCTAATCTGAGTTATGATGCATGGGAACAATATGATTTGTTTCTTCATTTTGCTGAAATTCAAAAGCTTCCTTTTGGCCACCAGAGGATTATCAATGTCACTTTTGATGGTGATGATGAAAATTGTTCTAAATCTCAACAACTTAGTCTTGAATACTTGAAGCCTGTCACCCTGCGTTTCAATAATATAACTAAAGGTTATGCTAGCTTCACAGTTGCAGCAACAGCTAATTCAGATGCTCCTCCTATCCTTAATGCCTATGAAATTTACCAACTTGTCCCTCAACCAAATTCCCCTACGTATACACAAGATGGTATATATAAATATATATATATATATATATATAATAATTGCCTTTTCTTTTTCATTTTGTTTGCTTCAGCAGTTTTACCATATTTTGTTTGGTTCTATATTTGTTGCATGATCATAGTCAATGCCATCATGGAAATCAAACGAACTTATGGGGTCTCTAAAACCAGTTGGCAAGGGGACCCATGTGTTCCATCTAACTTTGCATGGCCTGGTCTGACTTGCAGCTATGACAACAATATAAGGATCATTTCATTGTAAGTATAATCAGGTATATTTGAATCATTCAATGAGGATCATTCAATAAGAATTAATCACAACTACATAAGTGTGTGGTGAGTCCTTCTAAATATAAGTCATAGTTTATGATTAATGCAAAACTCTAACAATATCTTGCATATAGATAGAAATTCAAATAGGATGGTTAAATGCTCGAATATAATCCCTTCCTTTTAAAATTTGTGATTTTGCTTGTAAATAAAAATAAGGAGAAACATAGCAGTTTTTCTTATTTGAAAGCGAAGAGTAGGTATGAACAATATAATAAGGGGTGTGTGTGTGTGTGTGTGTGTGTTTCTCTCCTTTAGTTAATTGTTTACAACGGTGACCAAATTGTGAAATACAAATTGTAGGAACTTAAGCTCAAGCAAACTTATAGGACAAATAACTACATCCTTCGCTGGTTTGGAAAATTTGGAGTCCTTGTAAGTTGTTGCTTAAGATAGGCTCTTAACATCAAAACCATATTTAACATGTCATATATTTTTAGCACTTACCTCTTGCTCACAGGGATTTATCAAATAATGAATTGATTGGACAACTACCAGAATTTCTTGCAAGTCTTCCTAATTTAAAATACATGTAAGATCCTAATAAATTTCATAATAGCTTTTCATGCTCAAATTGTATATGATGCCGTGTACCTCAAACTTTCACTTATTATCCTTTTACCATCATGCAGTAATGTGGAAGGAAACAAGCTCACTGGTTCAATTCCTAAGGCTTTAAGAGAAAAGGCTAATTTACAGCTAAGGTTAAGTTGTCTTCAATATCAAATTCTAAATCTATTTTTATTCTAGTTTAAGACTAAATCAAGCAAAACTTTGGTCCTTATTGTCATTTTCACTTAGATAATTTGAAGAATGGAAGAAATAAAAACCAGATGAATGAAAATAAAAAAAGTTCTCACTTCTTATAAATTATATATCAATTATCAATACTCTAATATAATGTTTGGATTAATTGATTTGAATTTTATAATTAAAATATCATATTTAAAATCAGTGTATTTAAAATATCTTGTTGTATAGTTTAAAAGATTTTCAAAATCTAAGTTAAAATCCATGAATTTAATATTAAAAATTAATTATGAAGAAATTTAACATAATAAAGTGGAAAGTTCGTCAAATAACTAGGATTGGAGGGTGTTACAAATTATGAAGGAATTAGTATAAAAAATAGATTTGGATATAAAAGAATTAGGATAAAAAATGACTTTAATTAGGTGTCCAAACAAGGAATTTGATTCAAATTTACATGCACGCATCTAACCACAGCCTTAGTTTATTAGAATTATACAAGAATTCCTTAGCTTGCATGGCACCTATACTAAAAAAAGGTATGTACCAACAAATGTTATTTCAATTAATAAGGATTTGGCTTATAATTTATAAGATCATGGGTTTAAATTTTACTGTTGATGTAAGAATTTTATTGATGGGCGATTTGTAAGTACCATTGTAAGTACTTTTTAAACCTACAGGCATGTCCTGGCCTGATGAGTTCTTGAAACCCAATTTACCTAAATTTTTTCTTTATTTTTTCGTTAAAAAAGTAGCTATGGCATGTACATATATCATTATACATGATACAACACCCATGCCATATTATGTGTGTGTGTGTATGCATACTTGCAGCATTACATGTATGTTTCAACATCATCATCATCTTGACTTGAATGCTTCAAAATAATCAAGAGGTTTTAGAAGACTTAAACTTTGGAAATTCATATTGTCATGTGGTAACGTTTTGTGAACACACACTCCTTCTATATAGTCAGTAAAAAAAGTAGGGTTAAACTTTACTAGTGTTAGTTGTTCCTCTGCAAATAAGTCATGGATGAAAATTAAAATCCTAATTAATTCAAATATTTCTCCACCTAGGCTGCCACATGTCAATCAAACTAGATTCTCTTTCTACAGTTAACAGTCAAAATTGTCATTAATTGACATATAGTCCAGGGCCAGTATGAACATTGCAATTATTTTAAAATAACCATGTTTCTCTAAAAAACACTTTAAAGAAAAAATGCACTTTAGCCCTAACTTGTATTGTTGTTCACATGCACTTTCATGATTAACCAAATTTAGCAGCTATATCATGAAAATGCAGCATGCAAGACATGCATGTTACTTCTCTTTATTTACTCCACTTTCTAATAGTTTATCTTCATGTTTTACCAGGGTAGACAACAATCTAGACCTTTGTCAAACAGATTCATGCAAAAAAACACAATTTTATGGTTCCTCTTATTGTATCAATTGCAAGTTTGGTCATAATTGCCTTTCTTTCTTTGATGATAATTTGGGGAATCAAAACGAGAAGAAAAGGTATATATCTATTTGAAACTTTGCACATGTTCGTTGCATATAGAGATGTGTTTGCAATTCTTGTATGGTTTCTACAGAACTTGGAATCCTATCATTTGTGTTAGCTTTATGCCAAATTATTGGATGAATTTAATTTATTGACCTAATTAAAAGCCAATTAATCTCTTAGCCAAGTTATTTTTTACTAATTTTTGAAGGCCTCAAAACACTTGACTTAATGATTCAGGTTCTACCAAATCTAAAAAGATGGAAATCATAAAGCACAAGAATAGAGAATTTTCATATTCTCAAGTACTTCATATCACCAACAATTTCAAAACTCGTATTGGAGAAGGAGGATTTGGGAAAGTTTACCTTGGTACTTTAGAAGATGGAACTCTGGTTGCAGTAAAATTACTTTCTCCATCATCAAAGCAAGGGTACAAGGAATTTGAGTCAGAGGTTAGACATGAAAGTCAAGTTATAATTTTCAATCAAAGGATTTAAAATTTAGGCAAATTGGGTGGCGAACTAATATTTTTCATTTATGATGGATCTAACTTTTAACTTGTAGCAGGCTCAACTCTTAATAGTTATTCATCATAGGAACTTGGTGTCACTTGTTGGGTATTGTGATGAAAATGATATGAAGGCATTGATTTATGAATACATGGATAATGGGGACCTTAACCGTCTATTATCAGGTTTGTTTCATATCTTGTGCTCAAAACTTTATAGTATCATTGATGAATGATGATGATAGTTTTCTTATGGGTTTCATGTGTTAAATAGTATTATATAGTTCATAAGATCCCATTCATGGATCATAAAGGCAAGATAAAATCTATTTCATCAACTCAAAGTATCATTTAGTTTTTTTAAGTTAAATTTGATAGATCAATCAATTTGAATAACTAAATATTTATATTCATATATGTATATATGCTTTTTTTTATTATTAAAACATCTTATTGAGTCAATTTTATGTTTACAGAAAAAAATCCAAATATTTTGAGGTGGAATGAGAGACTTCAAGTCACAATTGATGCTGCAAAAGGTAACAAACTATAATATATATTACTAAAATCCACTCTCTTCTTATTTATATTCTTAATTATATTATCCTTGTTCTAATATAATGATTTGGAAAGAGTTGTTGCAGGGTTGGAATATCTTCATAATGGTTGTAAAACTCCTATAATTCATAGAGACTTGAAGCCATCTAACATTTTATTAGACAAATTTAAAGTGGCTAAGATTGCTGATTTTGGGTTGTCTAGAGCATTTATAAACGAAAGAGATTCTCATCTATCAACTCAACCAGCTGGTACACCTGGTTATATTGATCCTGAGTAAGTGATTCTCTACTATATCAATGAAAAATTTTAAGGGCATTCTTTACAAAACTAAACAACACAACATAATATTTGAAACATAGTTTGTTATACTTTAAAAATTCAGCCTAATTAGTTCTTATTTTGCAGATTTCAAAGGTCTGGAAACCTAAATAAAAAAAGTGACATTTATAGTTTTGGAATGATTCTTCTTCAATTGATAACTGGACATCCTCCAATAAAAAGAGGAGTTGAGAGTAGTAATTTCATTCTTGATTGGGTTCAACCTAAAATTGAATGTGGGGAAATTGAAGGCATTGTTGATCCAAGATTAGCTGGAGAATTTGGAATTACATCAGCATGGAAAGCTGTTGAAGTAGCAATGTCATGTATTTCAGCAACAGCAATGCAAAGGCCAGACATAAGTCATGTATTGCAAGAACTACAAGAATGTTTAGCTTTGGAGATGGCTCATGACGCTATAACAGGAAGTTCACTTGGTTATACTGTGAACTATGAATCAATGACCATTCTCTCTGCTAGGTAATCACAATACTTGTGTTTCCTCCAAACAACACTTTGCATCATGCTTACATCTCAGGTTTAAATAATGTATCGTTAAAGGATAATATTTGTTTTTTATTATGAATTTCTAAAGGCTTTATATATAAGTTTCATTTAATATCACTCTTGAGCGAAATGACATATAAGAATAAAAAAAATATAAGTATCAATATATCAATTTCAATAGGGTTAAGGTGTTATGTCTCTAAATTATCCCACAAATTAAACTACATTACCATGATAGTTAAAATTAATGCCCTATACTAACCATTACCATGGTAGATAAGCCTAACCATCATTCATAAGAAATAATCACAGTAAAAAAGGAAAGATCGAGATTTGAAGGTCTACTACAGTAGTAAAGTTCCAAAGTGCATCTTTTTAAAACAAAAGGTATCAAATAATGGGATCACAACATATTTCATCTCAATTCAAATGTAAAACAAGTTAAAATCTCTTTAAAAAAGACTATATCAACTATTGAAAGTATGGGTAAACATTTAGAATAAGAAAATATGATCTAAAATTCAAAATAGGTGAAAAGGGCCAACTCTAGCACATCTGCTGTAGCCAATTGCATATGCATTGCAATATGTGGTATAGAGGACATCCATTGTGACAAACATCATCATGCGTTGCTACCAACCTTCACTGTACCATGTGTCGTAGTGGTGCATGTTGTATGACAACAACTCATATCAAATTTTCAACCCACACAACATCTCTTTTCGATATCCAATTAAGATGATTCAAGCACTTGCATGAAGCTTATTTCAAGATCTAACTATTGGTTTTGGTTTCTTTCTAAAATAACCCACACTAAATCCAATGACTTAAAATACTTTTTAACTTGTTTTATATATTAAAAAAAATTAGCAACATAACAACTTAAAAATAGGTATTTCCCTAGTCTTAATAGCAAGTTTACAAGCACACTTAAGCACAACAACAAATTTACAAGTATTTTCAAGTATATACTCAACAACAACAAACAAAGCCAATTTATATATAACAAGGAACACCAAGGATAGGAAGAAAATGAATGGAAGGATAATGGAGATATTTAAATTAACTCAAAATTTAATAGAAGATGAATTAACTAAGAAAATTAAATTTGAAAGCACCAAAACCATAAATTAAAATCCAAAACCCACAAACTCAAAAGAAGGATTGGTTTAAGGAGGAAAAAGCAAGAACCAACCTCTAGGAAGATGAGAGGATCCTAAAAAATAGATAGGAAGAATTTGAGAAGAAACCACAAAATACGAAAGCAACTGACGAAGCCTCTGAACAAGCAAACAAAGCCAAGAGTCATAAACCCAACATCATTAGGGTGTAAAATGGTGGTTGAATTGCCAAAAATGTGGTTTTCAAAGCTTCTGTGTGCATCCAAATGAGAAATGAAACAAAGATGAATAGAGATTTTAAAACCAAAAAATTGACAAAAATAACCATCGAGTAATATCTTTTTATGATTATTTTCCAATAACTATCAAATGTATTGTTCAAATATTAGACAATCATTTGCAAAAACTGCTACTAAAAAACATCAGGTGATATTTGTAATGTCCGCTTTGACATTATCAGAATAACACACTTACAAGCCGTTGTGATAACCAGAATTAAATAAAATCCCAAGCAAAAGTTAGTATAACCCAAGGCTTTAAAAAGGTAATTAGTTTAAAACAATGGGATTCTAAGAAAACCCTTTAAAAAAAGTATTGTTTGAGCTCAAACTAAAGTTTAAAATCAATTAAATATGGTAATGGAAGCATGGAAATCAAATAGCACTTAAAATAAGCTGATACAAATGAAATATTTTTAAAAATCTGGTCCATCCGCAGCGACACAAGCCACACCTGCCACGACAGATGGCATAGAGGGACGAGTTCCTTAAAAGGCACTTGTATTGTGGCATAACTACCATGTGTTGCGGCGTGCACCTACTGTCATGATAGCATTTCAAACTTTTGGAGCGTATTGTTTCACCGTCCGATTTGAGTGGTTCAAGTGTTCACATGAAACTCTTCGAGCCCTCTAGATAATGGCACTGGTTTCACATTCAAATAATCATCCGTTAAAAAGATGGATACCTAAACCCAAAATGGTTTGTTTTCACCTCAAAACACTTTCAAAGGTGTCCAAAACGTACTACCAAATGCCATTAGCTTCAAAACCACTTTACCATCTTAAATGGACCACACACAACATAACAAGTCAATTATACCACACTATTAAGCATTCATACTTAAAATGACCACCAAAACCTCAATTCACAACAACACAAAGGGGTGGATAAAACTTAATACACATATCGATTTGGTCATTTTGATGCATAAATCTTTTCAAATATATCACTTGTAATTGTATCTTGGCCAAGCACCCTCATTTAATCATAACAACATTAATCTTGGGTCAAGATACGCACACTTCACATATTCTTATATAAGTGATAACAAAACAATGGCATATTCCTAAGTTGGCATTAAATTATAGCAATATTCATTACAAACCCAAAAAAGAGAAAAGGAAAGAGCTATACAACAATACTCTTCACTTTTCAGTCACCCCTTTCTTCCCCTTGTCCCTATCGGAGCCCTTACCTGTAAAATATAATAACAGGGTGAGATAAAAATCTCAGTAACAAAATAATTTACTACTATTAATTAACATGCACAACCATAGAAAAGTAAAGCTATTAAGCATTAAAATATACTTTTAGTATATTATAACATACTCTTTTCTATGAACACAAATCATTTACCATTAGCATGATCATTCTACCATCCAAACCTCCATATTACCTTGACTGAAACCATAGGCTCCTGAACCAAGTGCACATTCACAATGGTCTAAGCTCACCTTCAGTGGTAGGATCACTCGGTCAAAGGTATCCTATCCCACTTTTGAACTATGGTCTCCCCCTATCGCACATGAATCGGGGTGTCATTACTTCAACACTGCATCACTGATGCTAAGGAGCGTTACTCTCCAACACCGTATCTTGCATGAATACTAGGAGAAAATTTCTAATATTGTGTCTCACTAGATATTAAGGAGATACATATCATATGAACTTTTACTACTCCTTCCTACGGGTGAACTCCCACCCTCTAATATGATCATGCTCATACTCATCATACATAACACATACATTTCAAATTTCTTAACCAATCCATGTAAACTTTCACCATTCTCATTGTTTGCAAATAATTTTTATGCACAAAATTACATTTCGTAATATGCAGGGTTATCAAATCCCAAGTAACAAATTTAACATATTTACTCACAAACAGTTAGGCAATATAATCAAATAGTATAAATTATTCCATTACCTCAACTCTTTATCACACAAAAGAGTTACTATGGCTTAACGTTAGCTCCACACACTCTATATACATGATATATCTTGAGCAACATTCAATCTACCCAATCAAGTGATAATTGTCAATTATCATTCCAGAAAACCCCAAATTCATTAGGTTTTAAGTACCCATAACACTCAAATTTCTTATCTAACAATATTAACCCTCTTAAAACACTATAACCATCCTATTAAACATTCCAACATACTAAAATCACCATCCAACTATCCACATTATCCAAAAATTCTCAAATTATGCTTAGGGTTTGTCCAAACCCTCAACGAAAATTCTAAATCACCATAAAACTCATAAACCTAGAGTTAGAGGCTTGATTTAACTCTTCATGACTTTAAGTAAGCCAATGGGTTCGATCTAAATCCAAGAAAACTGAAAACAAGCCCCACAATACCTCTTAAGTTAGAAATTTCACATAAAGAGGGAGGAGATGGAATGTGAAATTTACCCAATGATGATTTAAACTTCAAATACATTCAATGTAGTCTAAGGATCATGCCCTAGGAGTACACGAGCTCTCACCATTGCTCTCTCATTTTTCCTTCCTTTTTCCCTCTAGTTTCGGTTGGGTTTCGCGAACTGATAAATGCTGATTTTTGCAGGCCTGCCAGCATAGAGCCCCTCCACAATTTAAATTTCACTCCGTGCCATGACTCGCTCAAATATCAATCTAGCCTTCTTCTGAGGCTGTCCAAGGATTCAAAAACTATATTAGTCTCTCATAAACATCATTAATCAATGATTTATCTAAATTGACCAAAATACCCTTGGAAATACTAAAAATTTCTAATTTAAAAACTTAGGATGTTACAGTATTTTCAATATGAAATGGTACTGCTTGTCAATTATTATTTTTTATTTATAATTTTTAAAATTGAACAAGAGGTAGCGTTTATTCTGAAAAATGCTACAGCTTGATGTTTCTGAATAATTTAGGTAGCATCTCAATTAACGCGAAACACTACCTAATTGTAATAATAAAAAATAATAAAAATAAAAAACCCTTGAAACTAAAATAGAAATAATTTGAAGCCCTGAAATACTTTTACCTAGAGCCGGTAATTTGGGCTAAGCCCGACGGGCCAACCCGAACCCGCCCGAAAAATTTAGGCCCGAGCCCGAATAAAATAATATTTTTTTATTGTTCGGGCCTATTCGGGCGGCTTGAATAAGCTCGAGAAAATTCAGGCCAAGCCCGATCAGGTTCGGGCTTAGCCCGAATACCCGAATAGAAAAAATATATTTTTAAAAATATATATAATAAAATAAATATTAATTATTTTTAAAGTTTTATATCATTTTTTTTAAAATACCATATATTTGAGTGTATTACTATAGTTATTTTAAAAAAAATAAAAATATTATATTTTCCTATTTTTATAATTTTTAATCAAATAAAATATCTCAAAATAATAATTAAAATATATTTTAATATTAATTTTTATACTTTAAGACTCAATCTTTTTTTTAGAAAAATTGAGTCATATACACCATTTTCTTGTTCAAAAATTATATTTTATATTTTTTATAAAATAAGATAATTAATTTTAAATTAAAAATAATTTTAAAAATAAAATTTGGGCATGTACAAATTCCGGCTCTACTACTAAACAAACATAGTAAATAAACTAATATTTTTAGATAATTATTTAATTATCATCCATGTCAGACTTAGTTAAAAATTAAGAATGAATTAAAGTAAATAACCTTTGTATATAAGACTTAAATAATATAAAAGTTTAAAGAAAAAATTTAAAAAAATAATATTTTACCCATAATTAAATGATTTTGTTTTATATAATATAATGATGGCTATTTTCTCATATTCTTAAAAACAAAAAGTACAGTTTATTTAATAGTTGTTAAAAACTTTGAACTAATTAGGACAATAATTTTAAATTAGTGGTCTAATCGTAGTTGAATTGAGATTAACTTGATCGTAATTAAAATAATATGATTCAATTAAAATATATAAATATTTTATATAACCATGATAAGGGAAATATTTAAATAAATAAGACATCAATTTACAAGTAAAGGAAACATTCATGAATAAATTACACATAAGACAATAAAATAGTAACAGAGCTACTTAAGTACTTAACTACAAAGTTAATAAGTTATTATTTTTTATTCCTTTTAAGTTAAAAAATATTTTATGCTTAATAAAATTATTTAAAAATTAAAATTGATTAAAAAATAAAAAATATTTTAAAAAAGTTTCGGGTATTCGGGCCAGCCCGAATAAGCCCGAAGGTGTTAGGGTCGGGCTTGGCTATATGGGCTTTTTAGAAAGAGTAGGATTCTTTAAGCCCGATCCGAATAAACCCGGCCCGAATTGAGCCCGGCCCGCCCGAATTACCGGCTCTACTTTTACCTAACGGTTTCGCTATCAATCTCTCAAATTCAACTTGAGTATTTATAATTAGATAGATTAAAAAGATTCAAGAAAAATCAACTAAGTCTCATGTTTAACCTGACTTGTAGGGTTATTTAAAAACGATTTGAGAATTGCTTAAAAACGTTCTTCCAAAAAAAAAAAAAGAATTAAATAATCCTCAGTAGCTTTTCCACTAAGAAATGTTACCTGAAGGTTTCGCTATCAATCTTTATTTTAGCTATAAGCTACTTATCTCTTAGCAATAAAAATAATTATGCTAATAAAATAGTTATAGTACTTATTTTAATTATAATAATTATAGGTATTATAATTTCATAATAATTATAATAATAATATTTAATATATTGTTATATTAATAGTAATTAAACAATTATTATAACAATAATCACGATGATCATATTAAATAATAATTATATTTATTAAAATTATAATAATTATATTATTCATAGTAATAATAAATTAACAGTAATAATTTTTTATTATTATATTAATAATAAAGTTAATATTATAATAAATATTATATTTATCATTATTTTTATTCATTTTAAAATTAAAAAATTGAGTGACTCTAGGGAAACAACATCTGAGGGTTCAAAGCATTTATCAAATTATATTTATTAAACTTAATTAGCCATTTATTAGCTCACCATATATCTCTTAATTATCAAGCATAATAATTATACTACTAATAAAAATATTATAGTATTATAAATATATTTATTGTAATTATAATAATAATTATATTATTAAGAATATTTAAAATAATAACTATTATATTATTATATTCATATTAATTATATAGTAATTAGTAATAATATATATGTTCATATTAATTATATAATAATTATATTAATTAGCAAGCATAGTTACCATACAATCCTGTAATCTAGCAATCATATGACTAACTAAACTTGCTTCATTAAGTTCTTAATGTGTAAATTGCCATTGGACTTGTTAGAAGTAGCCACTAACAGTACCTAATTTGAAATTAAACAATTGATTAAATTCAAATTAAGTTTCCAATGATTTAACAATGCAATCACACCATTTAATACATCGGACCAATTCTAGAACAAGGCAAGCATGCGAATATAACAATGAAGCTCAAAAATCTAGCAAAGAAACCGACATTCCAATAGCCAAAATACAAGTTCTCCTCAATCAAATGTCTCAAGCATTTAATCAAATACTTAAAGTGTACTAGTTACAATCCTACAAACCAAATTTGAAAATCTGGAAAATTGCAACTAGAATAATAGAGAAGAAAACTAGAATTAAAATCGATTAGCCTCCTTGAAGATCAAGAACTCATGCACATCGACTTTGCTCTTGGAATCCAAGTGATCTAGCCTTGCATCATTCCCCCCAAGAAATCTCCAAATCCACGAAGAAGCTCGACCATTGTGAGAAGTAAAATTCTGTGCGATTTTTATGGACGAATTGAGATGTGGACCGAATTTATTTAAGAATTTGAATCGGACAATATGGAGATGATTTTGATCAAATCATAATTGGAATTGAGTGGAGGACATGTGCAAGATTAAGAAGAAGAAAGAGTGAAGCGGTGGAAGTGAAGAAGAAAGAGATCAGATGAAACCATGATAATGATGATCCGAACATATAAGGGTAAGCACGTGAGGTTTCTGAAATTTTTGGAGGAAAATATTATTGATTTGGAAATTTATTAAATGGTTAATAAATAAAAAAAAAGAATTCTAAGAGGAAAAAATAAAATAAAAGGGAAGGAAAATTGGAGAGAAGAATTTCTCCCTTTATCCTGTTGCTTCTTCTCTTTTTCATATAGTCACCTACACAAAAAATTATAAAATCAATAGAAAATGAATTTTAAGAAATTTAAAATAATATTCAATATAATATGGAAAGATATGCAATAAATCACAACAATTCCCTAAAAATATTTTTTCCCTTTAATTGTAATTTATTAACCAATTAAACCCAAATAGTCCAAAACAAGTGCAAAACAGCCAATAAAAATGAGGTAAAAATATGTAAAATATGTGAACTATCTGCAGGCCAATGCCACCTCACTACCATCTCAACATTGCCTCATCACTAAGTGAGAAATTCTTAGGTAGATTGGGTGCTATGTCATTTGTGGTTTGCCCAATAAAAGCATGACATTCAGATAACATTAAATATAAATTGATTCTAATATCAATGATAATAGAGAGAGAAAAGGAAATAAATTAATTATGTATTCTATTATAAAGATAAATTTAATTGAAATAAGTCACGTAATATTATTTAGATGATTTAGAGCAGTCTAATTGGATACATAAATGATGTGGTGTATCTCATTTGTTATTGTCATGTCAAATATTATTACTTTCAATTATGTCTTAGCCACTCGAACTCACAACCTTACACTCCTAGTGCCTTTGCACCCACCTTATTGTTAGTTGAGTTGAAATGAATCTTCAATTTTAATTGATAAATTAATATATAATATTTAATGACACACATATATGTTAATAAATATATTATTTAAATTTATTTATTTATTAATTTAGTAAAATTAATTTATATATAATAATTATTTCTATTATATTTTATTTTAAAAATTATTTTTGATAATAAATTTAATATTAAATTGAAAAATATTTTATTATCATTATATATTATATTATAATTTTTATCTATATTATATATAATATTTTAAATTTATAAATTTTTTCTTTATTAATATTTTTATTTTTAAATAATAATAATTAAGTATACAATTTAAATTACTATTATTAATAATATACAAATAATTTAATATAATAAATTATTTTAAATTAAAAATTTTAAATTATTTATTTATAGCATAACAATAAATTATTAAATAAATTATATATAAATATATATTATAAATAAAAAATTTAAATTAAAAATAATTTTTAACAAAATTATGACAAAAAGTTTTATGATAGAATTTTCCATCTCAAATTCTGTCACTAAATTGGAATAAGATATCATGAAACTAAATTATTTCTGACATATTAGCGATAAAATAATGACAAAATTTAGTGATAGAACATTCAATCGCTAATTCCATAGCGATAGATTAGCGACAGAAACTTATTCCATCGCTAAATTCCACCGGTAATTTGCTTTTTTTTTTGTAGTGGGGTTTTCTATTATGAGTATGAGACTAAGATGAGAGAGTGAAAGTGAGAGATAAAGTTAGAGAGATGAGAGAGAGACCTAATCAGATGAGGGTGAGGGTTCATGACAGGATCTGGGTTTGGAATTTCAATGGGACTGAGTTTTGGGGAGAGAAGTGAAAGGGGAAAAGGTTACACGTGGAAGCTAATGTGGCAAGCCATCTAAGCACTTAAGTGTCAAAATTTTTAACTTAATGGTCAACACAATTAAACTAAAATAACCCAAAAATTTTAAGCAAAAATTAAAAATATATTATTATGTTTTTATTGTAGTTATATTAATTTTGGGACAATTATGACAAGAGGGGGTGTTGGTAAGGTGGAAGTGTGCACATGATTTATCTGAGTCTAAAGTTTGAATCTGATAGTGCACATAGGGAATTAGTTTTTTATTTTATTTTTTCAGCCTCTAAAATTACCGAAATGCCATTAACTTATCAGATTAAATTTTCTCTGCTTCCTCTTAGTTGAATTGGGTTTTTGCATTGGAGAGAGAGGGAGAGAAAAATCTGGAACTTGGTGTGTGATTCCTGTTTCCTCTACCATCATCGACCTGTGGTCTTTCTTCTTCATTCCTTGCTGTTGTGATGAGGGAGTTGAGCTGCTGTGACGTCACCGTCACTGAGTCATCTCCCTTGTTTGCTGTTCTACCTTCTCTAATCACAGTGGCACTGTTGCTGGTGTGTGGGAATTGATTCACTGGAGTTGAGGAGCTAGTTCACCAAGCTGAGGTGCTGCTTGTAAGTCCTTTTGATTCTTGATCTGATTTTGTTGGCTCTATTCTTCTTTTTTTCGAGTGATGTATTAGATTTCCCTCCCTGTTCAGCCACCAGATCTGTCTCTTCTTCCTTGCTTGTGTTTCATTGGCTTCTAGAGGGTGTTTGGAAAAGAAAAAATGTGATTAAAGTTTAGAGGGGAGTGTTTGCAATTTGAAAATTTTAGATAAGTGAATAGCGTCCCAACTGATTTATTTATCAATAAAATCTCCTTTACTAAAATATTACATATTTTTTATGCAAATCATGTTATAATAGCAATGTGATTATTAGATGTTTTATTGATTAATTTACTTTATTTTGTGAAATTATTTTACTAGATTTAAAAATTTTAGTTAATTAGTAAATACAAATTTGGATTCTAATTATGGGATCTCATTCCAGAAATTACTGAATTGCTATGAAAAGTAATTCATGCGAGATTGATATTGAAAATGAAAATTTTATTCTAATAGTGAATATTTTCTTGCATATTTGAAATTGGGTTTAAAAAGATACTTTATACAAAACACTGGTTGCTAATGGCACTCCCATTAGCCCTTGCCGCACCATGGTCAATTACTTGCTAGTTTGATTTTTGTGAGCTCTATTATCATGTCTGTTATTTGTGGGTCTCGTACCTGTGCCTGTTTCATGGCCTTGACTACATTTGGTTAGTTACCCTTATGGATTGTGTGTCCACCTCTGTTTTGTAGCTTCGGCTACGTGTGATTACTTATCCTCATGGACTGTTTGTCCACATTTGTCTTTGTGGCATAAACTGCATTTGGTTATTTTTTCTCGTGGACTGTGTGTCCATGTTACTTATATCCCTTTGTTTTTAATTAATAATATATTTATAATTACTTATTTTATTTATTTGCTTCCTTGAAATCAAGTGATAACAATATTTGATATGAAAATTTAATGGTTCAAGATTTCATTTTAAATTATATAGAATCCTTTATTTTGAATTTATTTGAATTTTTATGGAAATCATTCTCTCTTTTATTTACATAATTGTTTTTAACTTTCCTTTTGTTCATGTTTAATTATTTATTATTGGGATGTTATTCATTGAAAATAAATTTAGTCTCAGATAGTGTAGCTGATGCTGAACCACCTGCCAAATATTGAGGAGTCTATTACTAATTAGAAGTGGAGGAGCTAAGGATTAAGCTTTCTTTTGATGTAAAGTTTTAATTATAAAATTATATTTTGTAAACTTATTTTTAGGTGCTCCACATAGTTTATAGTTAGGTCCTTTATTTTGTTATATACTCTGTTTGCTGGCTGAAATGAGCTTTGCTCCTGATTGATTTGATATTTTGATTGAAATATTGTATTGCAGGATTTTTAGGAAATCTTCTTTACAAGAAAAGTTTTGCCAAAATTTCTATGAAAATATTAAACTTTTGTTATAATATATATTATTAAGTATGCTATAATTTTGGTATAATTTAATTATGTCTTAGAAATAGAAAGAGTTTTAATTTCAAGGCTGAGGGATATATATTTGTACATATATCTTGTGCCAATTACATCTAATTTATAGGACGTGATAGTTAAACCTTAAACAATAGGGCAAGATTGTACCCAATTGAAAAACATTGGAGTGAAGTTACACTAAAAAAGAAAAGCTAGAAGATAACAAGTATGCTTGTGTTGAAACTTATTTGTACTTTAACCCTTTTTTAAAAAAATATGGTTTTCTGGTGATTTTCTTTTTTAAAAAATAGTTATTTTAAAAATTACCAAGTCTAGTAAATTGTTTTCTTTAAAAAAATACTTTAATTTGCTAGAGTGTTTTGTTCAAAAGCATTCTAGTGAAGCTAATTTTTTAAATAAAAAAATTAATTTTTTCAAAATATTTTTACAAACACTTAAGGCTTTTGTATATTTTGCCTTTGTGTATTAAACAATTTTTGTGCATAAATACTGGTGTATATGGACACTCCTTAAGCTTTGTTTTTCTTAATACTGTCTAAGGTTTCGTTTATATGGGATGGAACTTTTTAATACTTTGCGAGTTTGGTTGTTTTGAACCATTTGAGACACCTTACTGGAATGATTCCTAATGACCAAACTAATGAAATATTCTTCCATAAATAAAAGTGAATATTTCTACCTACTAGTGTTATACGTTCGTCCATCTCTACAGTCTACCTACTAAAATCAACTTATAAAAATAAAAATGCATAAAATTTTGAAAATAATATCATAAAAAGTATAACTACGCAAATAATTCAATAGTGTAAAATGAAATTTTAACGAAACTATTTTCATGACAATTTCATAATTAATTGTTGGTATAATACATGTAATGGCAAATATTTAGATAAGTGACAAATTATAGCTATTTTGGTGACAGTTATAAGACTCAACTGTCGCCGTAATCAATTAAACATCATAAATAAGTAAAAAAATAAAATGCAATATTTTAATTAACTTAATAATATATATATTAAATTTTATAATATACACATAAATAAATTATTTCAATTTTTCTTATTAATTAATATTTAATATTTTAATTTTTCTTATGTAGTATATAACATTAATTGATAATTAATTTATTATTTATATTATAAATTATATTATAATTAATAATATTATCAATCAATAAATTAATTAATATTTCATTAAAGTAATTGGGTTTCATTTTAAAAAAATTGATTTATATTGTAACGACAAGCCCACAGAAAGCATGTCATAATGATAGTAGTACTAGTAATGATAGGTTAAATGATGAACTGTATAGATCCCCGAAAATTTAAACACTTTTTGTGATAAGTTATTCATGAGAGACTCCCTTCTAATTCATTTAGAGCCAGGAGAGGAATGAGCAAGAGTGATATGTGCCCTTTTGAGTGCAAGAGTGAATAAACAATTCTCCATATCCCTCGAGATTGTGAGAGTGCAAAATCAGCGTGGCTTTGCTTGACTAACACCATATCTGTCCAATCCTTATTCTCTTGTGATTTATAGGGTTGGCTAAGGAGAAATACAACAACTAGATTTGGTGGCCCAACAGTGAGCAGTTGGAAATGGACGACGATATTCAGTATCACCTGTTGGACAGTATATATGGAAAAATAGGCGTAAGGGAGCATTTGAGGGTCATCGACTTGAAACTGCGGAAATTGTTTGTGGTGTCAAAAAAATCAACTGATGGAGTTCGTGAACAATTGAAAGATTAAACACCAAGTTTTTCAAAGGCAGTTCGTGAACAATGGAAAGATTAAACACCAAGTTTTTCAAAGCTTTGAAAGCAATGATCCCAAGTGGACTCCCCCCGCTGATAGCTATTTTCAGACTTAATGTGGATGGCTCAGTGAGTCAAACTGGACACGCCATAGGTGGAGGAATTATTAAGGATGCTGCAGGTACTTGGATTTTTTCGGTTTCCAGAGTAGATTTGGCTATTACCTGCCTACTGGTGCTGAACTACTGGATTTGAAAATGGGATTACAATTATGTAAGCAATATGATATACCCAAGGTTCAATGTCACATGGATTCATTAGAGGTTATTCATCTATCGTTTGCTGGTCTTTGTGATGCATAGGACATGAAAAAGATATATAGGTGAGAACATGGAATGGTCATATTGACTTGTTTGTTTTAAAGATTATCTTTTTACTATTTCTTTAGAAACATTGTTGAGCCTTTTCCATTGAGATGAAAATTTTTCTCTACAATATTAGTGCTATGCTTTTGGCAGTATATTGGTTATCTATTCACTAATTGCCTTTGCTTATTTATATCTGAGTTTAATAGTATATTCATTTTAAGATATTGAACTTTTCTGTCCAATTTTTCCATTGACAGTGTTAGTAGAAGGGTAGAGATAACGCTATTTATCAATCTCTAAGTAGATGAACTTGGCTTGAGAGAGTTAATGCAACCTCTCTGAAGAAAATTACAGGAACTAGATATGTATAAAGTTATAAGAACTATATAGGAACTAAATATGGTAACCACATATATTTGCTGAAATGCTCCCACAGTCCAATCTTTAAGATTTAGACAATGAGACACCTTAAATTGGTGAAATTTGGTTGTTTATCATATTTCAGTGTTATTCAGAAAAAAATAAAATAAAAAGGGAGAATGACAATTAAGGATCTTCTAAGAACATTGATCCCAATTACGGACCATGAAATTTTAAAATCTCAGTTAAGGACTATGGTCCTTAATTGTGATAAAAAAATGTAGTTTGTGAGGTAGAATTCACTATT
Source organism: Prosopis cineraria (assembly GCF_029017545.1). NCBI lineage: Eukaryota > Viridiplantae > Streptophyta > Magnoliopsida > Fabales > Fabaceae > Prosopis > Prosopis cineraria. Next base: position 13,124,213 of record NW_026555344.1, read on the forward strand.
GCCACTTGGGAATTCACTAACCCAACTTGAGAAAATTTATAACGTATATAGTGAAAACATGAAACCCTACTTGGAAATCAATTGTTTAACAAAAAGCGCCACTTGAAAATTCACTAACTCGACTTGAAAAAATTTCTAACGTATATTGTGAAAACATAAAACTCCACTTGGGAATCGATTGTTTAATAAAAAACACCAATTTGGACAAGTCGCTTTTCGTTAAATATTCGATTCTCAAGTGGAGTTTTATATTTTCATAATATACGTTAAAAAATTTTTCAAGTCGGGTTAGTGAATTTCTAAATGAAACTCTTTGTTAAATAATCCATTTCCAAGTGGGGTTTCATGTTTTCACAATATACATTAGTAATTTTCTAAAGTTAGGTTAGTGAATTCCTAAGTCGCATTAGTGAATTTCACCTCACAAACTACATTTTTTTATCACAATTAAGGACCATGGTCCTTAACTGAGATTTCAAAATTTCATGGTACGTAATTGGGATTAATGTTCTTAGAAGGTCCTTAATTGTCATTCTCCCAAATAAAAAAGATGTTATTTCAATAATTTCTAGGGAGAATGACATATAGGTTCCAAGAGAATTAATTAATTCAACTTAGATGTCAAGTATCAAACTTCAAGAATTTGTAAGTTCGGTTTTCAATTTTAGAATTTTGTTATGACTAATTTAAAATTTGTGTTCCAAATTTTAATAGGGAAAACAAACTTATTTATTCTTCATCTATGTTACAGATTGAATTTCATAATATCAGAATGTTCTAATTTCTTATTGGCATTTTCTAGTTTAGAGATGATTGCATTGCCTTTGCATGTGTCTCAGAATTATGGATTGGATGCTGCTTGATTACACTATAACAATGAATGTGCTGTATAAACATTGTTCACATTTTTTTCATAGCAGTGCTTAGATGGTGCTTAGATGATCTTGAAATATCACTGCTCATTTTTACATTTTTGTTAATTGCACCCTGGATTTTTTTTGGTAAGTTGAAATTACTCTCGCTAATTTTGTATGTTTCTTCTTTAAAGTAATACTGGTTTCAATTAATTTACTGATTTTCTTTAATGTTGTTCTGTCGAACTAATTTTAATATTATACACTGATATATCATGATATTTATTTAGTCAAAAGTGTATTTCATATAATAATTAATGTTATTATAGTAGCTGCTAATTAATATATGATTCACGTGTTGGTCAAAAGTTATATTTTTCACGTTTAATTATCGTGTCATCCACCACTTACTCATCAAGAGACGTAGCTGAGGACAATAGTACTAATAATTAGTGATACTGGGTCAAGTGAGAAATAGAAGTATAATAGGTTGAGAAGAAAAGAAAGGAACTCAGAAGTAGAGAAAACCAAAGGGAAATCAAAGGATATAATCAGAGGTTGATCTGAATAGTACTTGTGTATTATTATGTCATTAGTCTAGTTACAATTGAGAGAGTAATCCTAATATTTATGGGATTCAGGAAATGCTAGGAAACAGCGTTAGAATATGGTCTAACAACCTAACTACCCTCAACAACTAATAACGGTCAAATTAACATAGACTTTTATTATTTTCGTGTCATTTTAATTTGTATTTTTTTTTATTTGTTTCTACTTGTTATCCTTATTTTTATCTTATGTTATTTGAAATGTAGTGCCTAATAACTATTTTCTTTTTTTCCCCCTAAATGGATTGCTATTATTCCAAGTTTGGTTCAATAAATTATGCTATGCTATGTATGTATGTGTTATATGTTAGTGGCAATATAGAGCACTTTAAGCTAGGATACAAGGGAAGAAGAAAACGTGTTAAAGCATTGCGAATCATAAGGTAAATACCCTTTCTTACTTAGTTTTCTAATTTATGTTTTGATTTTCTTACCCTCCAAATCTGTTCTGTTCTGGCCAAAAAGGTGGAAAACAAATTGCAGTGACTCTGAATGTTGGAAGCAGTATAGTGTGGTAACTGGATGCAATAATGTTGAGTCATGAGTAAAGTTATTTCCATCTTTTCCTTTGAATAATTATATTTAAAAATGGTGATGTCATGTCCACCTCACGCCATGTCACTCGTTTCATGCCATGTCACATACTCCCTCCATTTAAAAATGTGAAACATTTTTTGAGGAGTTAAATGTTTAAAAATGTAAGGTATTCTTAGTCTTTCGATGTGTAATCATTACCTTTTTCCTAAAAGTGCTCTTATTGATAATGACTTTATATTTATTGTAGAATATTTAACAGGGGTAAATATAAAAATATAGGGTTAGTTTAAAAATAGGTAACTACTTTATTAGGGAGTGAGATTCGGTTAAAAATGCTTTACATTTTTGAATGGAAAGAGTATTTATTATGTTTATGCCAAGACCAAAATTTGAACCCTTGACCTCCAACCTTTCAAGCCTTATGCTTTCCTTCTTTGTCAGTTGAACTGAAAAGTACCTACAGTTGTTATATAAAAAATTAAATATATATTATTTAACTATATAAATATATCAAATAATATATTATAAAAATTTTATTTTCAATTAGTAATATGTTAAAAATATTTATATTTTATTTAAATTATTCTTTATATTATATTTTTTTAATAAAATAATATTTCATTACTGAAAATGAACTGAAAATAAAGAAAATATTAAATATTAAATAATTTTATTATAAATATTTTAGTTAATTTTTAAATTAAATTTTTATTTTCAAATAAAAATAATTAAATATCTAATTAAAAGTCATCATCAAAAGTTAAAAATTTTTTTTGTAGTAATTAGCTAGGGATAGAATCCTCACTAATTATCTTATTTTACATAGGGATTGGTAGCCTTTCACCATTTTACTCCCTAATTATCTTATTTTAGAAAGAGATTAATAGTCCCTCACTATTTTCCTTGCTAATTTTAAGTTAAACTATGAAATCAACATATTTCACTATTTTCCTCGCTAATTTGGTATTTTAGAAAGGAATAGGCTCACTAATTTGCATTTTTCTAATATTGGGTAAAACATATTAGAAATGACTTATAAATAGAATTAAAATGATATTAAGCTTTCTAGAAAGAAATCAATAATTAATATAAAAGAATTATCCAAGATTAGCTAGGCAAGAAGAGTCAGCAAATTATTCGATGGTTGAGTTTTCCAAGTGACTTGTTCTATTGTCTAGCTTTGCCCCTAATTTATGAATATGAATATAAAAGAATTACTTAACTTAAATGAAAAGTACCCATTTTTATAATTTGTTGTGCAATAAATATTTATTTTGATGTTATTTTATAGTAGGATAAAAATTAAAAAAAATGTCCTGAAACTTTTCCTCCAGGGGCGCTTGGTATCCTAATTTTTTTTATAGTAATATCATCTTGGAACCTTCAAAATGGTATAATGTATTAGAATTCTTATATTAAGTATGCTTAAGGATAGTATACTCCACCACAGTAGTTTAAGCCATTCTGTTAGATATTTTTTAAGCTTATATATTTATGATTTATGTTTTAATATTTATATGTGAGACTTCTTTTTGTTTTAATATTCCCTCTACTATGAGTTTTGGCAGGGTCATTTGTTTTGCTGTCGATGATGAATTGAGAGAATAGGCAAGAGTTGAGTGGCAGTGGAAGTAGCATTAGGTCAACCATTACTCCCAAAAATAAAATTTATGATATCAGGTGTCTTAGAAGAAAAGTTTCAGGATATTTTAACCTTTTTATAATATAAAAATCACAAATATTATATTTTACACTTATTTTTTAGGGTAAAATATAGTCATCTTTCTTTCTTTTTGTTAAAATTATAGATATATTCATTTTATTTTCAAAATATACACTTTAGTTCAATCTTTAACTTATTAAGAATATTCAGTTAAAGATTCTAAAATCTTAATTTTTATTTTTAATTATTACTTTACCCTTATGATGTAATTGTTAGTCTTAATTTCTTCCAATTTAAAAATAATAATAATTTAGTATATCAATATTTAAATAAATAACTTAAATTTAAAATTTATGTTAAAACTAATGAAATTTAAAGAAAAATAAATATAAATTATATTGATCAATTTATTATATTAACTTATTATTTTATAAATTTTTAACTTCATGTTTGAATATTATTTTAGTCAATTTGTGTATTTAATTTTTCTTACAAAATTACAAAGTAAATACATTTTTATAATTTAAAATACTTGGATGCAACCACCTTCAATGTCCCATATAAGCATTCTTCATACCATGCTCCAACCTAATTGAATTTGTATTTTCTTCACAGATAGGGCATCTAAGTTTTCCTTTTACACTGTACCTTGATAAATTACTATACACTGAAAAGTCATTTATTGTACCAAACAGTAAGGCTCTCAAATTAAATTTCTCTTCCCTATACCCATCATACACCTCAACCCCTTGTCTCCCACAATAACTTCAAGTTTTCAAGTAGAGGAGTCAAGTATACGTTTATGTCATTTCTTGATTGTTTTGGCCCTGAAATTAGCATGGATAGCATCATGTATTTGCGTTTCATGCATAACCATAGACATAGGTTATAAATTATCAAAATCACTTGCCAAGTGCTATGGGTGCTACTTTGTGGCCCATACAGATTCATTCTGTCAGTAGATAATACAAGGTGTAAGTTCCTTGATTATTGTATAAATTTAGAGTACTCATGATCAATCCTTCCCCATTGAGGAGAGTAAGCAGGATGCCATAGTTTCTCATCTTTAATCCTGTCACGCCTTAAAATTTAACATGACTGGCACTGGATATTTGTACAAACATACATCCCTAAAGCCTCATTTAAGAAAAGTTTTTTTTAAAAAAAATTTTTTAGTACATCTAACATACTATCAACATAATTATATGTATCTAATTTTAATTTTCATATAAAAAATTTATTTTTTTATAAAAATTTCAATAGCACCTCTCCTAAAAGTAGAATCTCTCGAATCTCTACAACAAAAAATTTACAATATACATCTAGCAATACAAAGCTCTGCTCAACAACAAATAGACAATATAACAAATCGAATTAGGACCCTAACTATAGTCAATGTGGAGTATTCTAAATCATATTTCCAAAACATACTACATAAATTCTAGAATTTATATAAAAAGGAAGACATTCTCATAACCAATCTACTAGTCAATTTAGCAATAAACCCCGTCAAAGATAAGTAAGAGATACCACATTAATTATGCTATCTGAGACCAAACAAAATACTTTTCAGTGAATAACATCCCAACCATAATATTTGAAAGCATAAAAATTAATAATTTGTATCACTTATGGAAATTAAAGGGAAAATGATTCAATACAATATAATTTGTAAATTTGGAATAAAATTTTCTATACAACTACAATAGCGGGAACCTTCAGATCTTTATGACAAAGTAACTTTAACATATAATCTTGACAAGATAAGTAGATTAAATAAATAAATAACATTTACCATTTAAAAACCATTAGAATATAAAATCATCAATTAATTAAAATTTTGTATTTCTTGGAGATTTATTAAAACAATTCACAAACGTGGATACACAGTCCACGAGGGTAAACAACCAAATATGACTTATGCCACGAAAACAAACATGGACACACAGTCTATGAGGGTAAGTAACCAAACGCAGCCAAAGCCACAAAACAAACATGGACACACAGTCCATAAGGGTAAGGCTAACCAAACGTGGCTCAAAGCCATGAAACAAATGTGAGTCTGAGACCCATGAATAATAAATGTGAGAACATAGCTCACGAAAATCAAACTAGCTAGTTATTTATCATGGTGCACCAAAGGCCTAATGGAACTGCCGTTAGCAACCAATGTTCTATATAAAATCCCCTTCAAATCCATTTTCAAACATGCAAGAAAATCATCACTTTCAAAATAAAATTTCCTTTTCCCAATATCAAACTTGCATGAACTGTTTAAAATATCAATCTTTTTAAATATAAAAATTCACAACTATTGTCTCGTAAACTTCTTCATCGATTTCCATAATTGTCTTTATTAAATAAAAGAGTACTAGAATTTATAAAGGCATTTTCATCAAACTTATAAGTACATATCATGACAACTTCAAGAGCTAAAGAAATTTTATTAAAAATAATCAGTGCTAGAGAAACATGTATTAATAACTGTGAATTGTTGACAATAATATTTGATAAAAGGAAATGAGCAACTGTATAAATTGATTGAGACGTTATACACTTACCTAAAATATTCTTGAGTATGTAAATTACTCATAATCACTTGCTTTTGTAACATCGTCCACTTCTTAATTCCCTAGTGCCCAAGTTATATTGTTGTTATTCCTTTTATATACTATGTAAATCCAAAATCTTCAAGATAATTTAGAGAAATAGAAAAGAAAATCTCCAGACTGTCACCATTAACAACAAAATTACATGTTGAGTTTAATTCACAAACACCTAGAATATCTATATAAACAACACTTAAAGTTTCCAAATCTTCTTGTAGAAAATAGATAACTTTTAGTTTAACTTGTCCCACTTGCTTTAACCTCCTCTTTTTCAACCTTTCATCAAATACTTCATATATATATATATATATATATATGTCCCAAGGTTATTGTAAGAACAAATAAACATGATCCTTGAAATTTCAATCAAATATCTATCCTAAATCTTTAATTTTACTTTTTAAAGTTCCTTTCAAATTTCTCTTTCTCCAAATCTTATATATAAAAATTATAAAGAATTTTAATGGCCTTTGTTCAAATCAAATAATTTCCCTTTTTAACATTTATTTAATCAAAAGCAGCATAAACAATTCAAAGGTTCCTTAGTTCATTTCCACTATACCCTAATATCTCTCTATTATTTTAGTCCTTGGTCATTACTCTATTGGGTCAAAATTTCCTCATAAGCCTTTTATCAAACACCTTATATGCATCATTTCCAAACCATTTAATGAAGTCTCTTGACCTCTAATTACTTGCCCAATAATCCTCAGCATCAACATATAGAGTTATGATATGCGTATATATTATAAAACCCATATCCAACCAAGAATCAATTTAAACTCAAATAAAATTCAAACTTATGCTACCACTATCTTGCTTTTAATATTAATTTTTTTCTATGAAGCTTCTCCTTTTCTTATTCAGCATGCACAGCAACAACACAAAGGAAAAAGAATTTCACACTCAATATCTTAACACCCATACACCCAAATCATACGAGAGAGAGCATTCAAAATCTCTACATTTAGACAGTCCAATAATGCAAGGAGAAACAACACAAAAAAATGGAGAAGAAGGAAGAACCTGATATCTTAAGCTATAGTAGCTCGAACAGAGGGAGGAGAAAGAGAAATTCACGGTGAAAAAAATAAGGGAGAGAGAAGCTCAATGCAAGCATATCACAGCCTTATCAAAGAAGGAAGATTTTCATTTTCTTCCAGTCACCCACAGCGAATGAAGAGAGAAGAGGGTAAAGAGGAAGGCTAGAACACTTACATGTGTACACCAGTGACAGAGAAGGGAGAATGATTCAGAATAGGGAAGAATTAGATGAAGTAATCAGTGTGTTACCCATGAAGAGGTTTTCGACATTCTCGCGGCTACCAGCGACAAGATGAGCAACAATGATGAGGGCTAAAGATGGGGATGGCTAGAGAAAGGATTCAAAATTTCTAGCTTTCTGTTTTCCACCGCCTTTGACGAGTGACAGCTCCAGGAAAATGAGAAAAGAAGAGAGAGAGAAAGAAATATATAGATTGAGGGGAGGAGCAAGGGCAGAATAGTTATTTCCCATATTTTTTTAAGATCCCCCTACATTATAGGAAAAGTTTCGAACCAAGGCCTAATAGATAGGTTGCTGACACTATCTCCATAAAGCCCTCAAATCTTCTTGTAAATTTTGCTCTATATTTAATAAAAATACCCTCAACATGACTCACCATGGATTTTATTTTTATTTTACTAGTTATTATTATTTATTGTTTTAAACCAAAATTTCTAGGCTATTACAAATCATTTTATTTGCAAGCCATGTTAAATTTTTTGCATCTTCTTTACTACTGTACAATTATTTAAATCTTGGCATAATAGGAAAATATCATAAGGCCTTCTCTAGACTCTTCTTATTATCTTTGAAGCGTGATGCCTTACATTTTGGACATTTAGTAAATGATTCATATTCATTTCTAAACTACATGCAATCATTTAGGCAAGGGTGAATTTTCTTATAGCTCATGCCAATAGCACGTAACATTTGTTTTGCTTAATACATGTTAATAGGAAGCTCATTTACTTTAGGTAGCATCACTTTAGGAAGTGCAAGCAATTCATCAAAGCTCTTATCACTCTAACCACTGCTCGCTTTCAAGTTGTACAAACTCAATACCCCTAATAATAATATGAAATTGGTACAACCACTATACAAAGGCTTTTTCGCATCACTTTTTAACTTCTCAAGCATTTCAGGACAATCCTTGAGTTCTTCTTGAACTACGTAGGTCATCTCTTCAAGATGGTCCTCCTCATCAATCTCATATGTACTTGTATCAACATCATGTGACATATTACTATTGCTATACCTATGGCTTGTATCTCTTGTCTCTCCATGCTTATACCAACACGTATAACTCTGATCAATTCTATAACACACTAAATGATCTTCCAATTCAAGTACATAAACCCGCTTCATCAAACATTTTACACAAGGGCACACAACACTATTATGATCGTTGGTGTGCTCAAGTGCAAACTTAATAAACTCTTTTACCCCGTTCAAGTATTCCTTTGTTAATCAATTGGAAGATATCTATTCCTTGTCGATCTTCCAAATCTAGAAACAATCATTTTGAAAAAAATATGATTACTAACTCATTGATATTGACCAAGTTAGTGGAAGATAAAAAATTATTAATCACTTAGTCTTTCAATCCTGAGTCACATTTGTTTCACTGACATAATCCCCCTTTAAGCTTTGTTGACTATAACACTTGAACTAAGTTAAAGAACCTTGTTAAATGCTTGAAGTTCTTTAACTTAATTCAAATAAAAATTTGACTATTAAGTAATTTTATTACTATGAAAAAAATTGGGTAGTATAACGACTTAAAAATGAAATATTCTTAGACATTTTACCCTTTCTTCATATTAATTTTAATTCCTATAGTTTTTAATCCAACCTAATTTAATACTCAGTCATAACAACAACCATATTCACAAAATATAAAAAGAGGATAAAGGAATCATATGGTCATTGTTAGAAATCATGCAAATATTGATATCAAGCTAACATTAAAATCAAACTAAAGAGTTCAAACTAAATGCATGGGACAAACTAAGTTTAAAAAAAAACCTCACAATTTAATATAACCAATATCAACCTAAACTAAATTTCGACAGCATAACAACTTATAATTAAAAGTTTTCCAAGCATTTTTCCCTCTTTTCAACCCAACTCAAACACAATAGCAATCAAATCAATTCATAACAAAGATTCTAACAATGCAATAGCTAATTCAACTACCCACACAAATTCAAATCTGATGTCATAAATCTATAGTTAATGTAATAACTCAATTCTAAACAACATAAATTACTAATTAAACATAATACAACTTCAATCAAACTAGTAACCAAACCAATTTCAATCTTCCAGCCATATAAATTGAAGAAAAATCTAGAAGAGAAAAACTACTATCAACATAAATTACAAAAAAAAAACTAATAAATTAAAGTCAAGTAAGATAACTTACTAGAAATTAAGCAAAATGGAATTCAAATTGCAATCCACCAAGTTAAAAAAAAACCAACAATTGCTAGCCATTGCCACAACCACACTGAAAAATTCAGCAATACACACATTAAAAGAGAAAGATGAAGAGGATGAAAATAGACACTGCATTGCAAAAATAAAGAAGGAAGAAGAAGGATGATAACCCATTAAATAGAAATACACCTAGAGAGATTCTTCGAGCACTTGAAGTTCACATATTGAAGCACATACACCATTCACGTTTTCAAGACCTAAAGAAAAATGGATAGATTTGGCCGAAAATCAACTATTGATGGACAAGAATGGCATTTGGGGCACTTGGGGACTTTGTAGTACTAGTGACAATAGGGTAGAGACCTCGGGCAAGAAGGGTCTCGTTCGTGGCTCAATCACTCAGTGGAAATTGAAGCTAAGGCACGAAGAAATTAAATCTTTAGGATAATGGCTCTAAGGCAAGTACAGATTGGTTCAATTTTGGGGGGGAGAGTAGCCAAGAAGAAGAAATCATAGAGCTCTCGGAGGGTTCTATTTGTGAAACTAAAGAGAGGGCAAACTGATAATTTGAATCATAAAGGCTTAAGTTTGATGGTAAAGCTTTTAACTATCATATATGTTTATGATGTACTTGACAGTCAACACTTAAAACCGTCAAACTTAAGTTTAAAATTTTCCTAAAGCCATAAGTTTGATGGTTTAACGAAAACCATTATATATTTTTATCCATATATTTGACAGTTAAGTAATTAACCGTCAAATATATGTTTGCACATTTTTCGCCTCCCGTTATTTAATGTTCATAGTCATAACCATCAAATATTTTAAATTCTATAGTAATGTTTATATCAAAGAGAAGGGCGTCTTAAGGAGTTACTTGATCTAGATGATGAGCAACTAATTCTTTATCTAAGAAAGAGACTTATCTTCAAGAAACATGACATCTCAATTCACAAAAATATGATCATTCTAAGTATCATAAAGAATATATCCTTTTTGATTATTTAGGTAACCTAAAAACACACAAGCCTCAGATCTAGCCTTAAAATTTTCATGTCTCCTTAGGGATTTAGCATATGTTAAATAGCCAAAAACTCTAAAAATGGACAAATCAAGTTGTTCCTTATATAATATTTCACACGAAGTTTTGTAGTTTAATACCTTAGAAGGAATTTGATTTATCAGAAAAACGACACTTCTAAATTTGAATCACTCAATTTGGATGTATGTAAAAAGTCATACATGTTTGAAATTTACAATTATTATTCATTCTATTATTAAGTTGATATGGCCATGTCCATCATGGTGCATAGTCATTTAGTCATGGCACATAACATAGCAAAGAGTTAGCTACGGCTAACAATATTTTGGCCACAACTTGCTTCCACTATATCCTCTGCCACGGTGCAAGAGTTATTGGCTGTGGTGGATGAGTTAAAAGTTTTAAAAATGCCCTTTTAACTTATTTTGTTTTTAGAAAGGTCCTTTTGACTATTTTACCCTTAATAAAATTGTTTTGGATGAAATAGCCCTTCAGAACCATGTTTCAACTATAATTGCTTTTTATATAAATGTTTTTGTTTTCAAACCTCTATTTTAGAATGGATCCAACTTGGATACACTATTTTGTTTTGAAAAATTCTTATTACAATGGTAGGATTTATTTATTCAATTAAATTTTTCCACTACGGTAGATTCTGTTTCTACCGTGATAATTGTTTTGGAAAATTGTTTCAATTTCTAAGAGAAACATTTTTAGAAAAATTAATCATTTGGTCTTTGTAGTTTTGATTCAATTGTAACTTAGTCCCTTAATTTTGACTCATTATAACTCAGCCCCTGGAGTTTTGACTCGGTTATAAATTAGTCCTTAAATTTTATCTCTTGCAATTTAGTCCTTAAAGTTTCAACTTCTTAAATATTGGTCCCTATATTTTAAAAAATAAAATTTAAAAAATTTAAAAAATTATAAACTTTTAATATTTATAATATTTATAAAGATTAAAAGGGTTTAATAATTTAAAATATTAGTAATAAATTTTAAAATATTTTTAAATTTTTAAATTTTATTTTTTAAAATATAGGGATCAATATTTAAAAGGTTAAAATTTTAGAGACTAAATTGCAAGAGGCAAAGTTCAGGGAGTAATTTACAACTAAATTAAAATTTCAGGGATTGAATTATAACGAGTCGAAGTTCAGGGACTAAATTACAAGTAAGTCAAAACTATAAAGGCCAAATAATTAATTTTTCAATTTTTTTTACCATGGTAGTATTTTATTATGTTGGTTGATTTTTATTTATCATGATAAACTTTTTTCTACCATAATAAAATTCTAAAATAATAAATTTTATTTTTCTACCATGGTAAATTCTTTATTATTGTGGTAGGATTTTTGAAAAGTATATTTAATCTTTTTTTACCATGGTAAACTCTACGTTATCATGGTAAGTGTTTAAAAGTTAGTATTTTGAGGAAAGCTTCTTATAGAGAAAATAAAACAAGTTAAAAATTTATAGAATTACTAGTGGCTTGAGCATCTAATGAATAAAGAAAGAGTAGGTGGTTGAGATCCATCAGAAGGAGAGGATTGATTCTCTTTAGATTTAGGCATGCTAAAGATCATGAGGAAGATTGAGATGGCAGATCTTGATGAACCAAGAACAGAAAGATCTTTGATGATGGTGGAGATGACAAAACAAGAATGGGAGAATATGATGGTGGGGAAGACGACAATAAAATCAAGAAGCAAAGAAGGATAGCAAGGCTTGGGGAAAATGAGATGGATGGGCTTCAATAAGTGAGAATGGGTTATGGGTATAGAAAACCAAATTAGACTAAAGAATGCATTTACTAAAAAGCAATTTGGGCTATTGGTCAAAAAAAAAGAAGAAGCCACTTGGGCTGTAAAACTACTGTATATATGGGCAACTACTACATTAGACTTGGTTAAAATAAAATGGGTTACTAACGAAAAGATATGTAGCCCTCCAAAATAAAGAAAACAAGACTGAAACAAACGAAAATACTACCTGACAAAATCAAACAGAAAAAGAGAAAAAAGCCCAATGGACATGCAGGCCCAACAAAACAAAAGTCATTGAAACAAAATTACAAAATTAACTCTAACTCTCAATAAATGTAAGTCTCAGATCCTACGCAAATTCCTTGGGCAATTTGTACTAATTGTTTTGATTTCTTTTTTTGGGTTCTTGTTAAACCTCTTTCTCACAGTACCTGAGGCATTAACATTATTGTCTAAACACTCGATCAGTTCATGACTTGGATGAAAATGCCAACTAAAAGCACATCAAACCTATTAAAATTATAGCTGATAATTCAAGCAGGCAGGATTTATTAAAACTAGGCTCAATTCACGTCGGCTTATTTGGATTAGGTTTAAAATACTCGAACATAAAACAGCCCATATAATCAAGCTCTAGCCCAAATTTTCAAGCTTTTGAGCTTATTTGGATTGGCCCCAAATACTCAATTTGTTAAATATTATATTATATTTTGTTTATTTTTATTCAATTTCTATTTTTATTTTGAAAAATTTAATATTTTGAATTTTTATCTTATTTTAATATTATTTTATAAATAATAAAAAAGGAATTTGGGTTCGGGCTTGGCCCAAATTTTTTCAAATTTATTTGAGTGGCTCAAATAAGTTTGGAGTAAAGAAAATCTTTTAAACTTTCAAGTTCAACCCTAAGATTTTTCAATCTTGTTTTGACTGGCCTATTAGCCTGAATTACCGTTTCTAATTAAAATCATTACCTGGGCCATTTTTCATTATGTGAGGCATTTTTCTTGTTATTTTTGTTAAGCTCCTCTCTCCTTGTGTAGTGTGAAAGTAATTGTATTGCAAAAGAAGATGATTTTTTGACATATATCTACAGATGACATTGACTTTTATGAGACTTAACAAATTATGATATAAAGAATAAAACTACATCGTTCTAATAAGCAAACTAATATCTACCTTCCCACAAACTAAGGGTCTAGATTTGTTAGATGTAAAGGGGTAGTAAGGGAAAAAAGATGCAAACATTCAAGGTTCGAAAGGTATCATTTGACTTTATCCATGCATGAAAGTTTAATTGATTTGAATATACTTGTGTAAATTAAGGGGTTGATCCTAATCAAGTCCATGTTACATCAAGACTAAATTTATATAACAACAACAAATAATGATAAACATTGTATAAATAAAGTAGTATCTTTGTTTGGTTCCCCACTCTAATTAACTTTCTTTACTTATCACTATACTCCTTCTGATCCTAACTATAAGATAAAATAAACTAATTTTATGGTTCTTAAGGAGTAATAGTTAAAACTGTAAACTTATAGAAAAATAGTCCCTTTGATCTTTACTATGTTATAGGATGCCTTCTAGTGTGATCATTAATAAAAGACATTTGATGATGTGTTAATTACATTTTTTTTAATATTATTCTTATTTAAACTCATTGACTATGAGAGCAAAATTTAATATAAATATAAATATTTTTTATTTAAATAGAGGCAAAATTGAAAGTTTATTCTATTTTTATATAAAGATAATAATTTAATTACGCTTCTTCTTAATTTCGGTGAGGTAATTAAAAGTGGCTTAATAGAGACTCTAAAAGGAGTATATAATTTTCAAATTTTACTTTTCACTGTAATTAATGATCAAAATAAAATGCTATATTGAAATTAAAAGCATATCAACACTAGTTACAATTAAGGAAGTGTAAATTTGAAAAAAAAATAATTATTACATCATTGTCCAATATTTATAACGAGTTTAAAACTTAGCCTTTTAATTGAAATCAAAGAGAATACATTGACTTGTCTCTAGAGCTAAGAATAAGGGTCGGGCTTGTAAAGTCGCTGATTTAAGCCAGTTTTTATAAATGTTTGAGCTTGAGAATTTTCATTATTTTTTACAAATTGAACTTCAAAGCCTGGCCTTGATAGTCCTTAAAAAAAGGAGCTCTGGTCCAAGAGGCCCTCCAGCCTAATTTCTTCTTCTTCTTCTTCTTCTTTTAATTTTTGGCTTCTCCAAGTGCTAAAAGCCAAAAGCCAAAAATTCCACACCTTGTAATATCGACCTGATTTCCACAATACTTAACTATAATCCTCTTAATCGACCATGATAATTAGTGAATAACCTAATACAATTACCATACTATAGTAAAATACCTTAACTGCAGTTATAAAAGTAACTAACCATAATAGATAAGAAAAGACTTAAATCAAATGTCTACTATGGTTACATAGTTTAATCTAATCAAATTATAACTTTATTGAAGCTCCCTATAGTAGAATAGTTTAGGACCATATAATTTAAACTCTATGAAAACCAAAATAGTTTAAGCACTCATTTATAAAAAAATGTAACATCTCAAGTTTCCAATTCAAAAGCCTAATTACTAATTAAGGTTAAATTAATAAATTAGTATATTAATTAAGTTAATCATGTTTACAGGTTGTTAAGTGACATTTAGGATCATGGATAACTTCAAGATTAGGCTAGGGTAGAACTTTGATCGAATCGGGTTGAAATAAGTGAGCAAAAGTAAGACTTTGCTCACTATGCCACATGCTTCGGCATTTATACCACATGTTACGGCGTGTGGCACATTTTAAACAGCAAAAGGTCATGACTTAAGTAGCTTAAAAAATCAAGTTTAAAGCTAAGTTTCTAGGGGAGCTCAAAGTAAAAGGTTAAAACGTCTACTAGGGCATGAAGATTGGAGTATTCGGGAGGTATTTTGGATGTTCAATCTTCCAAGTAAGCTCCTTAGCTCTCTCCCCTACCTCTCTAGCACGTTTTTCTTTTGTTTTGAAGAATGGGTAAATGAGTTCTGAGTTGGAGAAGGGTTTAACTTGAACCCTAGTATTTGCATGTGACTTTGGAGTTTGAATTGTGTTTTCTTACCTTGAATAAGTGTTAATGTGAAGCTTAGTTGTTGTTTGGAAGGGGTTGGATGAACCCTCACTTGAGATTTGAAGTTGTGAAGCTATAAGAACTGATTATGATTATGGGTTAACTTGTTAGTTGTTAAATGAAGATAGTGTGAGTTGGTTGTAGCTTCAAATAGCTCAACAATAGAAGTTAGGGATTTTAGGTAGAATAAATTTAGCTAATGAATATTCATGTTAGGTTTGAAAGCTAACATATAGTCCTTGCAATTGTAGATTAATGAAATTTAGTACTTCTTCAAACTCAATGAAATAATTGAAGCTTACGTAGCCATGGGTTATCCTTTTTGTTTCAAAAGAGTTGAGATAACTAGATGATTTACACTATTTATTACCTTGTAAAATTGTTTAAAAGTTGTTTGTGAAAATATACTAAAAAGTTGCCCTTACTAATCCAACTACATAATAACTCTATAAGGGTAATCATTGGTATTAACCCAAGATGAATTACCCAATCATGATTAACCATTCAAAAGTAATTCGAGATTATATTATTTCTTTCAAAAACTAGGATCCCCAATTTAAGCATTAATAAAACTAGTAAAAAATGACTTTATTAAGTCAAAAATTAAGAAAAAATGATTAGGAAGCATGAGATACCATTTGGAAGTCAAAAAGACTCAAAACTAATTGAAAAACATCAAGGGAATGAAAACAGAGGAACGTGCCGCGGCATTGTGCACATGCGTTATGGCTTGTTCCTCTTTGTGCTGTATGCCGTGGCATAGGCGCCATGTGTCATGATGTGCTATGCAGAATTTTGATAGCAAAGAGCTGTCATTTGTCAACACATAGGGTAACTTTTGTCATGCCTCATATCTTCATCCGACGTCCAATTGAGGTGATTTAGGTGTCTATAGAAAGCTCTTTCATAACCTAGCAGGTTTGACTCCTAAATAATTTCACATAAGGAAGTTAGACACCTATACACATTTTCTAAACTTTTCATACTTTTTACATCACAAGGGTGTCCAAAAACCAATACATGTACTAAAAGCTATCACTAACACCTAGACCATATTCAATGAACTTGGGACAACCTGTGCAACAAATCACATGCACATAATAAAAACAAAACTCTCAATTTCACTATTCAACCCCTTAATAACAAAAACAGAAGGGAGAGGTTTAGCATTGCATTTGATCAAATAGTTCCTCTAGTTATAACAATTTAACATTTCTGCACTTGTACTAGTGTTTTGGCCCTATTTGTAACAATCAAATTTACATACACACATTGCAGGGCCTAAAATATTACAATTAATCATAAACATCTCTATAGTGCAAGTATATTCAAAATGTATTTCTAAATGGAAATATCTTATAAATTACACAAAATAATTTAAGTTTGGGAGGCTTTACAATATGAATAATAAAATTCCTAAGCCTCTAGAGCTTTTTCCCTATCAATACCTAAACTATAACTTATAAAATATTAAGAGATAAGTGAGTACAACTACTCAGTAACTAAGATATGTCTATCCTATGCAGTTACATATCAATTGACATTTAAGATAATTACATGTGAAATTCAAGAACATAGCTACTTAAACACACTTATTTCATATCACATGAGTATAAATTCATCTTACATCTCACAATCATTTATAGTGCTCATTGCCACAATATTAATAATCCTGTGGTAATGGCAAATATTATTCATGACTTGCCACAATCTTAAAACCATATGACATGTCAAATAATATGCATGATTGAACTACATTATATCCTTCTTATACTTTCTGTCTGAATTCATGGGCTATAATGTTGGATAAGGCTGGACTCAAGAGAGGGTGAATTGGGTGACACTAAATTTTTTTGCAAAAATAAGAAGAGTAGAACAGATATTCAAGGAGGAAAACTTTGACACCAAAAATTTATCCTGGTTCAATCTAAAACTTGGCCTACATCCAGTCTTCAAGGTCACTCTTCAGATTTCAACTATAATTACAAGCTTAATTAGGTGTTTGCAACCTTAGTACAACTCACAAGACTTGACTAGTCTTGTTTCAATTAACCAATATTGCTACAACCAACAAGTTGTTACAAATCACTTAAAAAATCTCTTTTCAAGATTTCAACTTTGTTTCAAACAAAAGTTCTCTATAAAGAGTAGATTGAATACAATGATAGCTTAAGAACTAATGAGAGCTTTTTCATTAAGTTTATCAAGAGATGTTATACTAATGAATGTAAGACCTTTAATGGACAAATTGAATGTTTTCAAGAATGTTTAGACTTAGAAAAGTTCACTCAATTATCAAAATTTTCGTTCTAGACATGAATTGTGTATAGTTTTGCTAAGTTTAGACCATTAGATTAGTGAATGTAGCTGTTAGTGACATTCTTCTATGCAACCAAGAGATTCACACATGAAATAGAGCTTAGGCAAGTTTTAGTCAAGCATATATGACAATTCAAGCGTGAACATAAGGATGACTCATGTATGATTTATAAGGTGAAAAATACATATAATTTTTGTGTGACAAATTAGTCGTGGTTCCCTCAATCTCTTAAGCGTGAAATGGCTAGCAAAATGCCAAAGCCATTCTGGGTAATAGATCAAGTGAGGAACATTTTGTCTAACACGTGTGAAATGGCTGGTTACAAAACCTAAGCCATTTTGGATAACAAATCACGCGTGAAACACTCTACCTTTCACATGTGAAATAGCTTATTCAAAACATAACCCATTCTTTGAGACAGATTATAAAGTCTCATCTTAAACATGAGTTTTACCATTCCACATCACACAATCAATAAATTAAAATCAGAGTAATAGCCCTTTATTTGTTTTCAAATTACGAGATCCCAAATTCTTAAAATATATAATCAAATAAGAGGATTAGCAGAAGTGTAAACGTAGCAAAAATGACTCAACAACATAATTATGGTCTTATACAAGGAAAATATATATATAACACATAATCACAATTACAACTAAACTTGTTCCACTTTCCATCCTTCGACTCTTACATATAAGGCTCCGCCTCACCATCTATGTTAATTTCTTACCATTTGCATCAAGTTCTCACATAATAACACAAGTCACATTCAATTCACATTCAACACATATATACACAAGTGGAACAAGTTACAACACAACACATACTTATTCAATTTGCATTTAAACCTACCTACGTACCCTTCATTGGGGCATCCTTAGCACAATGCAACATCATATACATATATCCAAGCAATTTTCATAACATAAACCACTTTCTCATATTCACATACATATATGCATCTTAGTTGGCAACTCAACTCTATCAAAACATTATACATTCATTTTTACTTAAAGGTAGTCATATCACTACTAAATGAAGATATTCTTTCCTCACTTCCTTTCCTAGCCTTCTCACATTCTCTTCACCTATGTTCAAAAGTAATAGAGTGAGACATACATCTCAATAACTTAGATGTAACCCCAATTACCAATTAATAAGCAAAATCATAAGCAAGCGATAAAGTAGCATATGTATCCACAAAACAATATCATATACATATACGGGAATTCACTCTCATCAATCTCGTTATGCTTATGAAATGCATTCTTGGTTCCCCCTAGTAGAGTAATCTCTACACCTGAACTAGGAATTCCAGTCACAAGGAATAGGGCCTACCTTACTACTGCTCAGACTAAGTCATTCTCTTTTCGTATGGGTGGTCTCTTGAGTCTGTCATGGCAGAGTCAAGCTCTATGTTTTGGATCATCAGGACTTCCTAGCCTTATATAAAGTAGGACCACAACCCCCTATGCTTGTCTAGGGCAACCTTATGGATCATTCAATATCCTAGGTCTGTCATGGTGGAGTCAAGTTTTATACTTTGGATCATTAGAATTCTTCTCCTAGGCCCATCCTAGCGAAGTCAAGCTTTACATTCTAGATCATCAAAACTTCCTGGACCTCCTCACAGTAAAGTGGTGTCCCCTTACCATAATCCAGGGTATTCTGTGAATGCGATGCATGTTAATGCACGTGCCACCTTAAATTCATTTCAATCAATACTCGCACACCCGCATGCGCGATACTTACCTAGTAAGTTATTAATTAAAGTAGACTCTCAAGCTCTAATTATGGCTTGCCCTAACAGATGAGAGCTTCTTCTCCTCTTAAAACACATTTTCTAACAATTCCCCTTCTGTTTTCACAAGCTATTCATGTCAGCTTTAAGTGATTCTTAGACAGTGTGCCGGGGCACAAACAGCTTTCGCCACGGTGTATGGCACAGTGAGAAAATTCTTACTTGTGCTCGCGTGTTTTGCCCTGAATTGTCTTTCTACCCTTCAATCCTCTCATTAAAATATCTAATCAACACAAAACATCAACTCAACACCTAAACCATAATCAATCTACTAATTACTAATTTACCCCTAATTAGCAACTAGTTTTTGGGATTAAAATTCAGGATGTTACAATTCTCCCCTCTTTTAAAGGAATTTTGTCTCTAAAAATTCAAACACAAGCACAAACTCACCTTATGGGAACATGTGAGGGTACTGCTTCCTCATAGTTTCCTCTATCTCCTATGTCGCATTACCGGGAGCCATTCCTCGCTAAAACACCTCAACCAATCAGATAGTTTTGCTACGTAACGGCTTCTCTTAGACATCTACTTTTCGTTTTGGTTTAGTTGAGTAAGTTAGATTCTCTTGAAGTTCTACTTCTTCTAGCTCAATCAAGTGTGATGGATCCGATTGATACTTTTTTAACTATGACATATGAAATACATCATGTATACTAGATAAAGGTGAACGTAAAGTGACTCTATATGCTACAGGACTTGCTCTACTCAAAATTTGATATAGTCTCATATAACGAGGTATTAGTTTCTTGGCCCTTATCGACCTACCAATACCAGTCAAAGGATAAACTCAAAGAAATACATGATCTTCCACTTCAAACTCTAATGGTCGACGTCGCTTATCAGCATAACTCCTTTGATGGCTCTAAACAGTAAGAAGTTTCTACCAGATAACCCTGATCTTCTTGGTGGTCTGATCCACAATATCAGGACCAATCACACTTCTTTTGCTCAACTCAACCTAACACAAGGGTGATCTGCACCTTCTCCCATACAATGCCTCATCCGGTGCCATCTGAATACTCGAGTGAAAGCTATTATTGTAGTCGACCTCAACCAATGGTAAATGGCTATTCCAGCTACCTTTTCACTCAAGGACACACAATCGTAACATGTCCTCTAGGGTCTATATTGTGTGCTAGGTCTGTCCATTAGTCTGTGGATGGTAAGAGGTACTAAACCTCAACTCAGTACCCACTACCTTCTACAACGCTCCCCAGAACCTCGAAGTAAATTGGGAATCTCTGTCTAACACTATATTTTTAGGTATATTGTGTAATCTTACCACCTCTCTTACATATACCCTTGCACACTTTTCCACATCGTAGGTAGCCTTAATGGGTAAGAAGTGTGTTGACTTTATCAATCAATCTACAATAACTCATACAGAGTCATATCTTCTTTGAGTTCTCGGTAGACTAAACACGAAGTCTATTAAAATGTTGTCCCACTTCCACTGGGGAATCTCTAGAGGTTGTAGTGTACCGGTTGGTCTCTGATGATTGATCTTCACTTTCTAGCATATCAGACATTGGCTCACAAACTCGGTAACATCTTGTTTCATACCTTGTCACCACCAATGCTTCTTCATGTTATGGTACATCTTGGTTACACCAGGATGCATCGTGTATCTACTTTAATGAGCTTCTTCCACCAATGTCCTTCTAATATCCTCACTCATAGGTATACAGATTTGGTCTTTCTACAAGACAAAACCGTCATCACTAAACTAAAATAAGGTAGTACAACCTTCCTCTATATCTTCTCGTATTCTTGATCTAAATTGTCTTTCAACTGAGCTTCCCGTATTTCTTTCCAAAACTCACTGGAAATCATTATTGAGTGAATTGTATTTAGAGTATAATCTAATGCCTCAAGTTGCATTTTTGGCAAAGACAACAATAACTAGTGTTCTTGATCCATCAATCCAGCCACATATAACGATTTTTGACTTAAAGCATCAGCCACGACATTGGCTTTCCTGGGATGGTATTTAAACTTAAAGTTGTAATCTTTCAAGAATTTCATCCATCTTCTTTGTCTCATATTAAGCTCTTTTTGATCCACAAGATACTTCAAACTCTTATGATCACTACGCACATTAAACTCTATACTATAAAGATAATGTCGCTAAATTTTAAGAGCAAACACTACAGTTGCTAACTCTAGGTTATGTGTTAGATAACTCTCTTCATGAGGTCGCAACTGTCTAGACATGTTAGCCATAACTCGGTCTTCTTGCATCAACATACACCCTAGACCTTTCAAAGAAGTGCCTGTGTAAACCTTATATGGCAACCATGGATTAAGAATTATCAACACTGGCATTAAGGTTAACTTTTCTTTAACCATTACAAAAGCAACTTCACACCGATCATCCCAAATGAAAGGTTGATCCTTCCTCATTAATTGAGTTAAAGGAATAGCAATATGTGAGAATCCTTGAATGAACCTTTAATAATACTTGCCAAGCCCAGAAAACTCTGCACCTCAATCATTGAACTCGGTCATTCCTATTGCAATACTGCATCCACCTTGTGATGATCTACTGAAACACCTTCAGCTGACACCACATGTCTAAGAAATCTTACCTCTTGCAGCTAGAATTCACACTTACTCAACTTGGCATACAAGTTGTTATCTCTCAAAATCCTTAGTATAGTTTTCAAAAGTCTCGTGTGCTCTTCCTCGTCCTTAGAATATATCAGTATGTCATTTAGGAATACAACAACAAAATGAATCAAGAAGGGACAGAATATAAGGTTCATGTAGTCCATGAAAATTACAGGCACATTTGTTAACTCGAACAGCATCACCAAAAACTCAAAATTATTGTATTGAGTACGAAATGTCATCTTGGGCACATCTTATGCATTAACCCGTAATTGATGGTACCTAGATTGAAAATCAATCTTAGAGAACACTGAAGCTCTGACTAGTTGATCCAGTAAGTCATTTATTTTTCGAAGTGGGTACTTGTTCTTTACTATCACCTTGTTTAGTTGCCTATAATTGATACATAATCATAGGCTGCCATCCTTCTTCTTCATAAACAAGACTAGCGAACCCTATGGTGACACACTAAGATGTATAATGCCCTTTTCTAATAACTCCTCAACTGTTTCTTAAGCTTTACCAATTCTGAAGGAGCCATTCTATAGGGTACTTTTGATATAGGTTCAATACCAAGTGCCAAATCAATAGAGAATTCTACTTCTCATTCCAGTAGTAAACCCGATACCTCGTCTATAAATACTTCTGGAAACTCATTTGCAACTTGAATCTCGTCAATATTACTACTGAGCCTGCCTTCCACCATGAAGAAAACTGCATAGACCTAACAGCCTTCAAAGACTAACCTTCACTAGTGCAAAAATCATTTTTCGCCATAGTTAAAATGCATTTTTGGCGACCGAAGATGCTGTGTAGTAGAAAATCATGTAGTAGTAAATAGACATTTTTCACCACAGGTCAAAAGAAACTGTGGCGAAATAAAATATTTTTTGCCACAGGTGCCATCTGACCTGTGGCGAAAAATACAGTGGTGAAAAATATAATTTTTCGCCACAGGTGGTCTCGGACCTGTGGCGAAAGATGAGATCTTTCACCACATGTCTGAGACCACTTATGCTGAAAAACATAGTGGCAACAAATTATATTTTTCACCACAGGTGGGTTCGGACCTGTGGTGAAAGATCTCTGGGTTCGGACCTATGGCGAAAGATCCCTGTGGCGAAAAATTATTCTAGAGATCATTTATGGCCATAGTTCTATCAACAACTGTCACCATAAATGGCTTTTTACCACAGTTATTGTAACAATTATGGCCATAAAAACTATATATTTTTTTTGCTCATCCACTTATATCTATATACATTCCCTTACTTACAAAACCTGCTTTAATTAAGAAACAGCAGCTCCAAAGACAATACAAATATGTCTGGTACATGAACTAAACTTACATTTTCAATACAAAATATCTAGAAAGTTTCTACTCTAATCCTGTTAATTATAAGAAAAAACTAGACCACAAATTACATATATGTCTCAACTTTTGCTTAGAATATGGCTCTAAACTTTGAAAGTGCTGCAAATTCAATAACAATATATGTATGAATAATAACTCAAGTATATGGAAAACTTCATAATTATAAATCATTATTTATAAATTATTACCTGATCAAATGAGTGAACAATACCTTGAGTGATGATTTCATACATAAAAATCATCACATAATAAACGCATTCTACACTTCCTGGTTGTTGAGGACACTATAAAGAAAATAGAAATAATTAAATTCATTAAACCAATATTATAATCTTCATTTTAATTAAGGAATAAATTTGAAATACTTACTTGCATTAGTACAAACTTGATTTCATTTTTTTTCTTGTCAACCATTCCTGCTAATTTCCAATATGTCGCTAAAGATCTATTTATCAAATATACACACTTAGAAAATATTAAATATATATTATTAATAACACAATGGAATTATTTAAAAACTTACAATTCAACCAAAGACTTCATGTCGTCGCTTACTTTCCTTCTCAGTGAACAAAACCAGTGTATAGTATTTTCATATGGGCAAATGACAGGAAGCATCCAATGATGACTACAATATATTAATTTATATTAATATCACATTATTAAGCAAATATTTTTATAAATTGAGCGACGAATTTAAAATTTGATACCTCTCAATAATTGGTAAAAACCAGCATGTCTTCTTTTGCTTACACATCGTCTTTCCAATATAAGAAGCTCTTTGATTCACTTTGCCAATGGAGGTCAAAAGTGGAGATAAGAACCCATAATTCTCATCGATACTGAGTTCGGTGCATATCTTGTGAAGGTACCTTTGATAATTAGACATACATTAGTAATAAAATAAAAATATCAAATATTAATTTAGAAATAAAAAAGAATACTTACATGATAAAAACTTGAATTATTGAAAAGTCCAACCACTCAAAAATAATGAGGTCACTAATATCTTTTCTGACAACTCTAAAAGTAATAGGCTTCCTAACAATCTTTTCGATTACGTTAATTTCATTAGAAAATTCATTCATGTCAACCACTACTGAAGCTAATTGTTTCAAATCATCTTGCATCGGTTGGGGATTGGAACCCAAAGATTCTTTTGATTGTAAGAGTTCCTATAATTAACATATAATAAAAATTAAAAATACCTATGTTATTAATTAAAAAAATAAAAAATTATAACATTTTTATACCTCTTCAGTAACCTGTCGGATTAGCTTTTTCCAAATAATAAAATTATGTTGAGCTTGTCCTATTGTTTCCACCTCCTCAGTAGGAAATAGTACAGGAGCATTAGCATCCACAACCTCTTCAACCATCACCTTTACTTGGTTATGTTGTATCTATTGATGGTGGACTATAGTTGCATGGTTATACACATTTCCATATGCAACTACTCATTTTCTATGATCTTTCTCATAAAGTATGCATGGCATTCCTTGATCTGATAGACTAAGATCACACACTGACTTTGTAGCACCACCATAATTTAATGTTTGTTGTGGTTGCATTTGTAAATTACTAATCATTGATTGCATTTCCATCATCATGCTTGACTTGCATTCCGCTATCATCATTTGCACTTGCTGGATTGGTACAAGATTAGAAGGTGGAGGTCTAAAATATTGTCTTATACCCATACCTTTAAGAACCTCCCTAACACGGCTAGGGTGCTCTTCACTCCCTAAGGCCGTGGTCAATATGTCCTTTCTACCAGTAGACATAAAGGTCCCCTCGGATAATGCTTCTGTAAGAGCATCCTGGAACATGCAAGCAAGTAGAAATCAATGTAAGTAATAAATTTCAATTATATGATTAAGATATTGACTGTAAAAATACTTACAATTTTCTCAGCTACTTCTCTAGCCTCCTGGGAAATAAACTCTCCCTTTTTATTCATCCATCCTCTCTTCCATGCTTGAGCATGATTAATAGGAGATGGAGGAGAAAAGTCTTCAATATTATTAACTCCCGCCGCTTGTCTTTTAGCTTCCCACTTCTCTTGATTCATTATATCATAAATATATGCATACCCTCCTCGAGACATAGTATGGTTGTATAGATTTTTCTTTCAACGCTCTTGACCTTTTTGACTTTTTTCCTATTAACAAATAATGAAAAGAATTTGTTAAAAATAAATCTTCACTAACATTAAATAAATTGTCATATTCTTCCTTTACTTACCAAAAACTTGGGATCGTGTCTACTGTGAACAAATTTTATCCATGTGTCATAATCAATAAATGGATATTTCTCTCAAGGTTTTTCTATGTTGGCATCATTGTCACTATCATCATTTTTGTTGCCATTCTTAGGAAAGACATATTTTCTAGTAAGCTTGGATTTAAAGTCCCTCCATCGGTTCCCAGCATACTTTAACCACTTGTCTTTTAAAAATGGAGTTTCCTTGATGTCATAAGTAATCTACAAAATAATACTTATCAATAATGAATTTAGTAACAACATATATTTAAAAAAATAGATATAACGTATAGCAATAGGAAATATCAGTATGGATTCCCAAACATCATTTCTGTCACTTTCATTGACATCATCCCACTCTTCCTCCAAGATGCTAATTTTTTGACGTGCCACTAAACCCACAAATCTTTATGTTTCCTTTTTTCTTATCAATTAGTTGGCCATTATCATTAAAATCAAGATGAATTTTTCCATGAATTTGAGCTAACTTAGTAAGTTGTGTGGCCCCTCTTTTACCTCTTTTAGAATTTTTTTTGTCAGTGACTGGATTCTTCATAATTTTCCTGAAACAAATAAGATAAATAAAGTCAGTGGCAAGAAATATAATAAATTTAAATTAATGTAAAAATGAAAGTATAAAAAATAAAATCAAATAAATCAAAAAAGTCCTATTATATTCTATAACCATTATAAAAATATTTTAGTTCTCCCATAAACCTTCGTCATGATCAGTTCTAATATCATATGCATCATCTTCATCTTCCATATCCAATAGGGGCGTGGCACAAAAGGAGGAATCTCTTCAATATTAAAACTCGTTTCATTATTCTCACCATGACTAAAGAGACTTTTTCCCAATAGAACCATAGATAAACTCTTATCAGCTGGATCAGTGACATAAAAAACTTGTTTTGCATGAGTTGCCATTATAAAAGGCTCATCCTTATGTTTTGCCTTATTAAGATCCACTAAATTAAAACCCAACTTGTCTTTTTGAACACCATTCTTAATATTGACCCATCTACACTTGAAAATAAGCACCTTAAATTTGAAGTAGTCAACTTCCCATATCTCTTCAATGATCCCAAAATATGATGAGGATGCCAATGTTGGATTTTTATTTTTTGTACTAGAAAAATGAGTTGCTTCAGCTACTATCATTACCCCACTATTTTGCATGGTGCTATTGTCATCCTGTATTTATATATAGAATGAATATCTGTTAATGTCATATACACTCCAAGTAGTAACATCAAAGCTAGGCCCACTAGCTAACCACCTTATTGCTTCTGAAACATTAGACTTCTTGCGATCCTCCTTTACCTTCGCCTTAAACCAGAGTAAAAAATGTCTATTATACTCACTTAGCAACCATTTATCAGCCTTTTTAAGATACTGATCTCGTAATTCCTTTTTGTGCGCATTCAAATAATCTTGCACATCATTGGTGTTATTCAAGATGTACAAGTGTGCTTGTTGCATTTCTTCATGAGTCATGCGCTTTACTTTCATGCCTCGTGTCCCTTGCCCTTCAACTCTTAATCCCTCGTGGCGAGATTCAGGAACACCAATAGATTTGACTTCAGATAGGTATTCAGTGCAAAACTCGATAACCTCCTCAGCAACATATCTTTTAATAATAGAGGCTTTCGGACGAAGGGGATTCTTCACATAGCCTTTAAGAATTTTCATGTACCGCTTAAATGGATACATCCAACGTAGATAGACAGGACCGTAAAACTCTACCTCCCTCACTAAATGTACAATTAAATGTACCATGATGTCAAAAAAGGAGGGAACAAAATATATTTTTAGCTGACACAATGTAATGACAACATCATTTTGCAACTCATCTAATTTCTCAGGATCAATGACTTTATTGCAAATTGTGTTGAAAAAGACACATAGTCTAATGATTGATTTTCTAACCTTTTCCTCTAATATGTCTTGAATGGCTTCTGGTAACAATTGTTGCATTAGTACATGGCAATCGTGAGACTTCAAACTAACCAATTTTAAATCTTTCATTGATACAAAGTTCTTGACATTTGAAGAATATCCTTGTGGCACTTTAACACCATGTAGACACTCATAAAAACTTCTTTTCTCTCTTTTAGACAAAGTATGAGGAGCTGGGCTCATGTAAGTCCTTGTTCCTTCTGTTCTTAGACCCAAGTTTGTTTGTATTCCTATGTCAAGTAAGTCTAGTCTTGCTTTGACTCCATCCTTGGTCTTCCCTTTTATATCTAACGGTGTTCCAATGAGACTGTCACATATATTTTTTTCTACATGCATCACATCAATATTGTGTCTCACCTCAAGGATGCTCTAATAAGGGAGATAAAAAAAATTGACCTCTTCTTCCACGGATTCTTTTGAGCTTTGCCTTTTCTGGCTCTTACCGAATACCACATTAATGTCTTTGACCCATTCATATACCAAGCTTGCAGTTTATGACTTTAGAGCTTCATCATACTCTTGATAGCCATTGAATGATTTCTTCTGCCTACGATAAGGATGGTCTCGTCTCAAGAATCTTTGATGACCAAGATAGATTGTCTTCTTCCCATGTTTTAGTTGTTGATGGGATGTATTTTCTTCACAGATAGGGCATGCTTTATACCCTTTCACACTATATCTAGATAGATTTTCATATGTAGGAAAATCATTTATTATGCAAAAAATCATAGCTCGTAACTTGAAAGACTCACTTCAATATGAATCAAACACATCCACACCTACCTCCCACATCATCTTCAAATCTTCAATCAATGGTGGCAAGTAAACATCTATATCATTTCCTGGTTGTTTAGGGCCTGAAATCATCAAAGACAGCATGATATATTTACGTTTCATGTACAACTATGGAGGAAGATTATAAATCACTAACAGAACAGGCCACGAGTTATGTTGACTGCTAAGATTGCCATAAGGATTCATGCCATCTGTACATAGTCCAAGCCTGAGATTTTTAGGCTTATTGCCAAATTTAGGAAATGTTTGATCAATTCCTTTTCATTGTGGAGAATCGGTTGAATGCTAGAGCATGCCATCAATTTTTCTCTCATTAGCGTGCCATCGTAAGTTCTTGGCCTCATTTGGATTAGCGAATAAGCGCTTAAACCTCGGTATTATAGGAAGATACCACAATACCTTCGCTGGAGGCCTCTTAGTAATGGAATCATCACTACCGTCTATTTCTTTTACTTTGTAACGTGATGCCCTACAAACTGGGCACACATCCAACACTTTAAAATCATTTCTGTACAATATACAGTTATTAGGGCAAGTATATATCTTTTGGTATCCCAAACCTATTGGACATAATATTTTTTTGGCTTCATAGTAACTACTCGGAAGTGTGTTACCCTCGGGAAGCATCTCTTTCAATAATTTAACCAACTCTGTGAAACTCTTATTGCTCCACCTATATTTGGCTTTCAAGTTAAACAACTTTAGCATCGCTGTCAGTCGTGTATATTTTGTACACCCTGGATACAAAGGAGTTTCTGAATCAGTGCATAAGCTATCATATTTGTGCACCTTTTCAACAGCTTCAATGCCAATGTCACATAACATATCTTCCATTTGATCACCAAAATCCATATCATCATTCTCAACTTGTGGTGTACTATGTTTTCTAGATTCACCATGCGATACCCACTATCTATACGCTTTGTAAAATCTAAAACAAATTAGGTGATCCTTAATCTCCATAGAACTTCGTCGCAACCCATTCAAGCACTTAACACAAGGACAATAGAACAATCCTTTGCTATTAGGAACATTGTTCTTTGTAAATTCCAAAAATTGATCTACCCCCTTCTCATATTCATCACTTGTTCGCAAAGCATCTATCCAACTACGGTCCATCATTACCTATTCCAAAAAAGCAAGATCTTATCCAACTACGGCATCATAACAATTTATAAAGTGAGATCTTTGAGATACTAAATCCTTCAATTCTATCAATTTAATGTTACTAAAATGCCAATTTCAACAAATTTTAAAAATATCAATTATTCAACTACAAATTAATTGTACTAAACATAAAGAAATTAATATCATAAAAATTAAAAAAAAAAGTTGACAACATAACAACTTGTAAATTGAGATTTTCCCAAGCACTAAACCCTCAATTTGATCAATTTAAGTAAACCATGATTGATATTTTGATAATTAATTATCAACTCTAGTCAATAATCAATAGTATAATTTATGATAATGGGGTTCACAATTCATCCCAACAAACAAACTTAAAAAGAAATTAATTATACTAAACATAAAGAAATTAATATCATGAAAATTTAAAAAAAAATTGGCAGCATAACAACTTATAAATTGAGATTTTCCTGGGCACTAAACCCTCAATTTGATCAATTTAAGTAAACCACAATTGATATTTTGATAATTATCAACTCTAATAAATAATTAATAGTATAATTTATGATAATGGGGTTCACAATTCATCCCAACAAACAAACATAAAAAGAAATTAATTATACTAAACATAAGGAAATTAATATCATGAAAATTTTAAAAAAAATCGGCATCATAACAACTTATAAAATGAGATTTCTCAAGCACCAAACTCTTAATTTGATCAATTTAAGTAAATTTTAATTGAAATTTTAATAATTATCAACTCTAATCAACAATCAATAGTATAATTCTTTGAAAAAAATTAAAAAAAACTTAAAAAATAACAAGAGGCGAGTTGTAATAAAAAAAATAAAATAATTAAGTAATAAATAATAATTAGTAACAATCAAAATTTAATCCAACAAATAAACTTAAAAAGAAAAAAAATAGTAGGAAAAGGAAATAAAAAATAGTAAAAAAATTAGAAGTTAAAAATAATTAAGTACAAAAAAGTAGCTAAAAAATTGCCAAAAAAAACCTTATAGAAGAAATCCGAAAGAGATAGCAACTGGCAGCGGCGGCAGCTAGAGAGGTAGAGAGACGAATTGTGGGAAATGCAGCTGGAGGTGAGTTGTGGGAAAGGCAGCTGGACGGCGCAGCTAAAACCTACAGGCGGAGCTGGAGAAGAGGCAGAGCTAAAGGGAAATGAGCTGAGGGATGATGGTAGTAACGGCAGCTGAAGGAAACAAGCTGAGAGAAACGAGCTGAGGGAAATGGAGCTATGGACGAAGGCGCGACGCTGTGTTGTCTGAAGATGTTTGAATTCAGACATATTTGGCGACAGGCATGAGGGAGCCTGTCGCCGAAGATGTCTGAATTTCAGGCATATTAATTATGTCTGAAATTCAGACATATTAACCTAAAAATGCCTGAAATTCAGACATATTAACCTAAAATAAGACAAATTAATTTCAGAAATACTTAATTAATTTAATTTATTTAAGAAAAATTAATTTACCTAAAATAAGAAATACTTAATGAACATAATTTATTAGAATCATATTATTAATGACTAAATTTTATTTTAATTTATTAAAATTAATTTTTTTAATAAATAATTTACTTATTTATGTCTTAATAAATTTAATTTATTATAGTTATTTTTAAAATTAATTATATTTAGGCAATAAACAATTGAGTAATAATTTACTTTAACTAATTAATTAAATTAAATGATTTAATTTTTTAAAATTAAATTAATTAATTTACTTTAACTAATTTTATTTATGGCGACAGTTAATCTTAGGACTGTGGCTATAAATGGAATACATAAGTATTTAATTACGAAAAAACCACTTGCGCATATATTGCCACAGGTTTTTGAGAAACTGTGACAAAAAATGTGTCACTAAAATTCTATTTTGCACTAGTGCTTTCAGCTTGCACCACTGATAACAATCTTGGTTGATTAGTAGTTATTGTAGAAATAACAGTTGGTACCATATGAACTGGTACTAACACCATCTTTCTAGCACAATCCAAGGTAGCATTGTTCCCTACTATCCAGTCCATTATAATGATCACATCTAGTCCTTGCATAGGAATCAGGATTAGATCTATCATAGAAGTTCTGACTTCAAAGCATAACTCAACCCCTTTACACACCTTACTAGTCTTATCTAGTAACCTAGAAGGTGTAAACACTTTAACCACATAAGGTAACTCATGCACAAGAAAATTTAACCTTTTCATGCAATCATGCAACACAAACGAATGGTTAGCTCTCGGGTCAAATAGAGCCTTAACTCTTAGCTCAAATATATAAATTGTACCTGTGATTAGATTCAGTACTGTTTGAGCCTCTTCCTGAGAAATAGTGTAGACTCAACTTGGCACTACCAGCCATTGATCAGAAGCTCCCCCTCAATTCTTGGGGCAATCCTTTACAAAATGGCCTATGCCACTACAGATGTAGCAAGGCTAATACCTTCTAAAATGACTTTTCCCACAAATCACACACACAGGTGAGTGTGCAGTGCTCACACGAGATCCAATCGGAGTGATTCAAGTGCTTACACAAAGTTTATTTCATAAGCTAACTTATGAGATAAGTTTGGACATGCTCCAATAGTTTGATCTAAATTTGGATACTCAGGGTGCAAAAAGTTACTTTTCATAAAAATTTTAAGAACCAAAGCATTCAAATCGCACACTTTGTCTCATTAGGTTGTTTTGGGCCTATAACCAAGTCCAAAAGGACCATTTACACCTAATTGAACAATAATATCAACATATATATACACATGCCAAGATTTAGCTAGTCGATCAACATTTTACACAATAAGGGCTGTTTTTGATAACTTTACATAAAAGCACCTTCTTGACCAAATTACTCATAGCTTCACAACATAATCATCACTTCAAACATTTTCACACACACACACACACACACACACACTCTTTCATACAATACAATCCTAACCGCAAATCACTTTTCACCACAATTGGGCTAGGATTCACATGTCATCATATAATTAATACTTACATATCCATAACACATTCACAACCAAATCTAAGCCTATTGCCATATGTTCACCACATATAACACACATTCACAAATCCAAACTAAGATACACAAAATCACTACTTGTCACAACCTAAAACATGAACATGATTTCCTATAGCAACTTTCCATTTAGAATGTACAAATAAACAGATTCATTATACAAACTTTAAGATCACATGGCTATAGCAATACTAAGCCAGTCCTGAGTCTTCCTCCTTGCTCATCACACTACTCACACCTGTAAAAATGTAACCATAGGGTGAAATAATAATCTTAGTAACAAAGTAACTATCACAAGTAATTATAAACAAATATTGCATATATGTAATTAGATAAAGTATATAATATAATTTCATGAGATACAATTCCACAAAATCCTTTTTCATAATAGATTACCACCACTAGCATGATCAACCACTATCCAAACCTCCGTATCACCCTGACCGAAACTATAGGCTCTTATTAGGCCAACACACACTCATTAACCTGAGTGCACCTTTAATAGTAGAATCACCTGGCCAAAAGTGTTCTATCCCACTTTTAGACTATGATTTCCCCTATCACACATAATGGTCGGAGTGTTGTTACTCCAACACTACATCTCACTAATGTTGAGGAGCTCAAATCTCCAACACCGCACCCCTCATGGGAATTAAGGAGATAATATCCAACACCGTACCTCAATTGTTACTAAGGAGATGAGATTTTCCAACACCATACCCCCTCAGACAATAGGGAGAATGATGCTATATAGACTTCTCATTACTTCTCCTTATGGGTGAACTCCCACCCTCTATGATCATGCTCACATACCACAAGTAGGTTGAATTCCAAATTCATATAAATAGTTGTATAGTCATATATTTCTAGAAAAACCATTTCTTTGAAATCTATTTCCTTAAAATTCTTTTTCATGCATAAATATTTGTTTCTAAAAACATGCACAATCCAAAGCAATTTCATACAATAGCTATAATACTTACAAATAGTGACAATAGATAATCACATAGAGAAAGCTATTCAATTATCTCAACCCTTTTGTCACAAGAAAAGGGTTACCTGTGGATTTATTATACATATAATGTCACCACACGCTTCCTTTCCTTAAACCATACTCGCAACGTGATAATCTACGCACAATTAGCATTATTAGCCAATTAATCAAACTGACTACAAGTTGAGAAATCACATTTAACTATTTATTTACTTTCAAGTGAGAAATTTAAGTCCATTATAACCCAATCATTGCTTTCTATCACTTCAACCAATCCCATCAAACCTCTTTCACAACATCACTTCTAATTCCCTTTAGTTAAGAGTTAATTTAAGCTTACAATTTCAAAACTTTATCGTTTAACTCTAAACTAGTTGCAAAACATTAGTTTGATTCCCAAGAACCTATTCATTACCAAAGGGTATGAAACAAACCCCTTAAAATTTTTCGATTCAATTTCTCTATAACTTATACAAAGAAATTAATGTAGAATTAAAGTGAAGGGCGGTACAAAACTTACCCAATAAGCTATTAGTCAAAAATGTCTCCTAAGGCCTCAAATCTTCTTGCCCTATTAGCCAATACTCCTCTCTTCCTCTCCTTTCGCATTTCCTCTCCCTTCTTCTTCAGAATTCACAAGCTGACCGTGTATATCAATCATTTAATCTATGTTATGGGCCACAACATATGGCATAGTGAGAAAAATCCTCACCACGTGCTTTTGCTTCACTTTGAAATGTGATCCTTTCACCAGTATATGCTCATCCAACATTTTGAAGAGTCAAAATATTAAATTGTCACCTAAAATCCTAATCACTCACTAATTTACTAATTTACCCTCGAGTAGCAATTAGTTTCAAAGTTAGGAAATCAGAATGTTATAGATCAAGTGCGGAAGATTCTATCTATCACATGTGAAATAGCTATTTACAAAACTTAAACCATTCTGGATGACAAATCACACATGGAATAGTTTATCTATCACACATGAAATGGCTAGTTATAAAAACTAAGCTATTTTGGATGACAAATCACATATGAAACACTCTATCTAACACGTGTGAGATAGCTGGTTGTAAAACTTAAGCCATTCTGGATGACAAATCATATGTGGAACACTCTACCTCTTACACATGCATGCAAGTACATAATACAAATCAAGCTTGTATTAGCTTTAGGCTCACTTAAGCTAGAAATGTGTTCAAGTGACCAAGTGACAAATCAAGCATGAAAGTTTCCTTTCAAGCATGAAACATCATTGCTCAAAATGAAATCTAATACAATATGACAATTCAAGCATATGCATAAAAACCTTTCAAGCATGAATTGAAGCACAAACACTTCATCAAGGTATCACAGATACAAAGGTGAAAAATCACACATGGACTATTTCTTATTCAAGCATGAAACGCCAGGTAGTATGCCTAAGGTGATAAATCACTTGTGGATCCATTCTGATTCAGGCCTGAAACATCATGCAATGAAAAGTTTAACTTCTATAATCCAATTCAAGCATGACTTACATCACTTTCAAACTTGAATTGACTAAGACAAATCCTATAATACACAATAAAGACTTATGAGCTTAAGACAATGCATTCACTTTTAAATTGACAGTATGTAATTAAGTTCTCATAGTTTTCACATTCAATCTAAGAGAAATAAATAACTTAAACTTATAGATCTTCTTCTTCTCTTGTTCTTCAAGTTCTTGGAGGGTTTGTCACATCTATGGATCTTTAATATATGCACAAGTAACAAATATCTTTTCTCTTAGTTTTGTAATCATCAAAACACATGATTTAACATACAATACAATTAGGGCTCCATTCATGTGAATAGACTATTCAAGCTCACCAGTTATGTGGAATGGCTCAGCCAAAGATTACTACAGTCACTCTTGGACCATGGTTTTCCCTATTTTCAAATCCCTGAGGTGTCGTAAACCTTAAGCTAGTCTCCTCAATAAATAGGTGAAAATAGTTAGGTTTAAGTCCCTCGACAAACATTAGGATAAGGCTACCCTTCGATTACTGAAAAGCGGCCATATAATAGCATATAGATTATAAAATATATATAAATATATGAAATATATTTATTTAAATATATGAAATTTTATATTTTAAATTTTATATAAATTTTATAAATATTTTAAATTTTATATTTCATATAAATATATATAAATATTTATCAAATAAATATTTAAATATATGTATATATATATATATATATAATTCATTCACCCTATATTACATTCATTAAATCTAGACATATTCCAGATTCATTAAACTTAAACATTATAATTTGAGTTGGGCTATTCTTATGTGCGACCTTGTAGGCCTATATGAAGTTAGCAATAGGCTAATTACGCTATTAGCTCACAAGTCACAAGTGGCCTTTAGCAAGACATTGCAACTATCCAATTCATAAAGGGATCGATGATCCGATATAACCTATCATGTAACCGTATCACATCCCTTTTGTCATGTGATATTTTAGTTAAGTATGAAATATGAAATTGTCATTCTCCTTTACCTGACCAGTACTTTCTTAATCTCTGGGTGGACTGACTGTAGCAATGAAAAAACCCTTTTCATTGTAGTATGGCCATATATTTTCTCAGTCATACTCATCGAGGAACCTAGTAATATCTCTCACTTAATGTAAGGGATAAATTCTACCTCCACCACTCATATTTCTCTGCATGAATATCACTAAACTCAATCATAGCCTTTATGATCACCCAATCAAAGGTAACTTTTGATTAGGTCAAAGCTCAGTGGTAATCATGTAAGAATCTATGATGATCTTAGGTCAAAGGGCTTAGAGATATGGTTACATATGAGATAAGCTTATGACTTGTACCATGTAACTTTCTTATAACAGGTTGGTCCAGTAACTTGTACTCTTTCAAGTACCTATTACTTTGATTTGTATCTCTATAATTAATTAAGTTATACTAGTCTTGTTTCATTTATGATTCCTCATAGATGACTGACTAGGGATATTTAGGACAATCACTAAAGTTTATCCAAGGATATAGTTATCATAGTAAACATGCAATTGATTTGATAACAAAAGAAAAATTCATTAAATAATAATATGCATAGTACAATGATTGGCCTAGGGCACAATTTTCAACATATAGTGTAGGAAATCATTTTAACCTGAGCAGGTTTTGTAACATTATATATTCATTGCATGAAAAGAAACTTTGGTTAAACAAGTAAATAAAATTATGTAATTTGATATAGAAATGTATATATGTGTATAAATGAGATTTGTGGTGATTCGAAACCTATAATTGATTTGAAAAGCATGATCATATGGGTGGGAGTTCACCTATATGAAGTGTAGTGATAAGACTATATGATGTCATTCTCCTTAGTGCCCGACAGGGTGCGGTGTTAGAGAATTATATCTCTTTAGTGTCTTTCAAGGTACAGTGTTGGAGATTATCTCCTTAATGCCTATTGAGATGTGGCGTTGGAGATTTAGACTTCTTAGTATTAAAGTGATATAGACTTGGAGTCAACAACACCCCATTGTGTGTATTGGGAGAAACCATAGTCCAAAAGTGAGATAAAACACCTTTAGCCAGGTGATTCTACTATTGAAGGTGATCTCAAACCAATGAGAGTGTATATTAGTCTAAGGTAAGTCTATGGTTTCATGTCAAGGTGATTTGGAGATTCGGTCGGTAGTGATCATGCTATATGTCGAAAAGTGGTAAAACAAGTGGTAAAAGTTATGTAATGATTTATATAGGTGGAATTTAAAGTGAACATGTGATATATGCTATATTAAATGATATATTATGCTTTAGTTTCATATATTTTGCATGTGATAGTCAATAGTAGTGAGTTATTCAGTTTTTGAGATTACTATCTCACCCCTGTGGTTATAGTTTTACAAGATAAAGCAGTGATCTGGGCAAGGGAAAAGAGTCTAGATTGGTATAGGGGTGCTGTGGCTATGAGATCCTTTGAGTTTATGTAATGAACTAACTAGATGTGAATATTCTATATATATAAGCTACCATAAGGATTGCATGCAAGTCTAAGTGGTGATTTGTAAAGAATTGTAGTGATTTTTTATGAATCTTAGCCCTTATGTGTAAGTATGTGATGAAATGAGTAATTGGGGCTAAGATTAAGTTGTGAATATATTCTGAATGTGTAAAGTAGAGTTTTATAGTGAAAATGTAGTGAAAAGGGCCAAAGGGAAGTTTTGAGCTAAGTTGTACAAATTTATGTTTTATGAAAATGGGCTGTTGAGTGGCCAAATTATGATATGTGTGTGTGTGTATTGCTATATAATTTGGTCAATTACGTGCACTAGGTCTTTTGAACTAGATTCAAGGCCTTGTATGGTTTAATGAGACAACAAGATTGATTTGAGTACTTGGGTGCATTAAATTTTTGTAAAAGTGACTTTTTGCACTCGGGTGTCTAAATTTTGATCAGATTGTTAGATCGTGTCCAAATTATCTCATTAGTTAACTTATGAGATAAGCTACATGTGGGCGCTTGAATCACTCCGATCGGACATTATATGTGAAAATGATGCATATCAGAAGTTTGTCATTTCTATTGTCAAATGACAGTAGCAAATATGGACTTGTGTGCCACAACGCATGGTGTTTCATGTCACAATGCATGACACAGAGAAGGTCTGGGTGTGTGCCTGTGTGCCACATGCCATATGCATAGCCCTTAAACTAACTTTATTTCTTTATTTTGGAAGCATGTAAGAGTTTATATGAATGCATATGGGTTATTTCCACTACGTATTGTTCAAATGTAATATGATTTTGATAATCTTTCAAAATAAGTCTTGGGCCTAAACTTTTCAAATAAAGTATTTCATTGCTGTGTGGTGTTTTAGAGTGATGATTTAGTTAATCTTCTCCTATATTTGGTGGATATAAGGGAGGGTTACAATACGTGCCTAATATATTAGCAGATAACATATATATATCAGTAAATATAAGAGATATCGGCAGGTTTCTTGTTTCTGGTACCTTCATTTATATTGGTAGATTCTTCTTCTACCTAAATGTCTGATTTCTACTAGTAGGTATAAGACATACTGGTATGTACTTCTATAACTTTTACTCTACACAGCTGAGTTCTTGCAAAGACAAACTTAATAGACTTTAAAGCTTAAGTCAGTTTACTAATCACAAATAAATTATAAGATAAAAAATTGAGAGATCTTACAATTCATTTAAATTTAATAAACCCAATTCTCTCTTAATGAACATGCATTGATTTGCACTAAGAGGCTTTGTGAATATATCAGCCGGTTGAAGATCAGTTAGAATGAATTCAACTGTAACATCCTTCTTTTGAACATGGCCTCTAATAAAATGATGACAAATATCATATGTTTAGTTCGAGAGTGACTGGCACTGGATTCTTGGTCAAACATATTGTACCTATATTATCATATTTGATTGGAATCTCTATAAGTTTGGTTCCAAAATCTTCAAGTTGCTACTTTATCCATGGAATTTGAGTGCAACTTAGTCTAGCAGCAATATATTTTGACTCAGTTGAAGATAGAGAAACTATAGTTTATTTCTTGCTAGCCTATGACACAAGTGATCCTTCAAAGAAGTGACATGTTCCACTTGTGCTTTTTATCTTAGTCTTACATCCACTAAAGTCAACATCTAAATTTGCAATCAGATACTCCTTTCTTGCTTTAAGATACCATAATCCTAAGGTACAGGAGTCCTTGAGATATTTGAATATCCTTTTTACTGCTACAACATGTGACTCCTTAGGTGCTACTTAAAATCTTGCACACAAACCTATGATGAATGATATGTCAGGATGACTTGTAATGAGACAGAGAAGTGGTCCAATCATTCCTCTGTAAGATTTACAATTAAAGTCAATTCCTTCAGTATCTTCATCCATCTTAATTGATGAGCTCATAGGTATGTCGATTCTATTAGCTTGATCCATTTTAAATTTCTTGAGCATTTCTCGGAGATACTTCATTTCATAGATAAATATTCCATCATTTCTTTGCTTGATTTGTAGACCAAGAAAGAATGTCATTTCCCCCATCATAGACATTTCAAATTTTCCCTGCATTAACTCAGAAAATTCTTTGTATAGAGTTTCATCAATAGCACCGAATATAATGTTATCAACATAAATTTCAACAATAAGTAAATGAATTTTCTTTCTCTAAATAAATAAGGCAGTATCAATTTTACCTTGATTGAAATCCTTTTCTAAAAGGAAAGAGCTCAATAGGTCATACCATGCTCTAGGTGCTTGCTTGAGTTTACAGAGAGCCTTCTTAAGCTTGTATACTACATCAGGCTTCTGAGAATCTTTAAAACCAAGTATTTATTTAATATACACTTCTTTAAGGATGTACTCATGAGAAATGTACTTTTTACATCCATCTAGTAAAGCTTCATGTCTTTCACAACAGCGTAGGCTAGAAGCAGACGAATTGCATCCAATCTTATAACTAGAATAAAAGTTTCTTCATAGTCTATTCCTTCTTCTTGATTGTATCCTTTAGTTACCAGGAGAGCTTTATTTCTGACCATGACTCCTCCTTTATTAGGTTTGTTCTTAAAGACCCACTTTGTACTAATGACAAGATGGTTGATTGCTCTTGTGACTAAATCTCAAACCTAATTTCTCTCAAACTAATTAAGCTCTCCAATGTTTGGGATTTAGTCATAAGAGCAATCAACCATCAATCTACTATGTGTCAGATAGAGCTTCTTCAATAGTTTTTGGCTCAATTTCAGAGATAAAGGCTGAATGACCAGCAATGTTCTAAAACTTACTTCTTGTGCATACTAGATCACTAACATCGCCAATAACTTGTTCAAGTGGATTATTCTTATTACTTTTCTAGGCTATTAATTGAGAGAGTTCTTTAACTGGTGAACTTTCCTTCTTCTTTACTGCATTTTGAAATTTTTAAGAATTTTGAATTTGAAAGTTGTCCATCATCTTAGTTACCTCATCAATATTAGAAGCTTCCTTCTTTATAGGATTCTC
Organism: Prosopis cineraria; assembly: GCF_029017545.1. Lineage (NCBI taxonomy): Eukaryota > Viridiplantae > Streptophyta > Magnoliopsida > Fabales > Fabaceae > Prosopis > Prosopis cineraria. The sequence continues at coordinate 13,165,241 of NW_026555344.1, forward strand.
ATTAAAGACCATATAGATTGATTCTTCTATGGTCGTAGTTTTAAGATTGAAAACTTGATAGGCCTTGCTTCTGTTTGAGTAGCCCAAAAAAATTCCTATATCAGACTTGGCATCAAATTTTCTCAAATTTTCCTTGTTGTTGTTGTGGATGTAGACCTTGCTTCCAAACACAAGAAGAGAAATATTTGGCTTCCTTCCTTTATATATCTCATATGGAGTCTTGTTAAGTTTTGGTCTGACATATGCTCTATTCATTATATAGCATGCAGTACTCATAACATCTGCCCAGAACACTTAAGAGACTCTATTGTCGCATGTTCAACATTCTTCTAGCCATTTTTGTGAGCAGTCTATTCTTTCTTTCTACTACTCCATTCTGTTATGGTGTCTTAGGTGCATAAATGTTATAAGAGATTCCACTTTCATTGTAGAAATCCATGAATTCTCTATTCTCGAACTCTCCTCCATGATCGAACCTGATAGACATAATAGAAATACCTTTCTCATTTTAGACCTTCTTAACAAAATTACTAAATGCATAAAATGTTTCATCCTTAGAGTTAAGGAAAAAGGTCTAGGCAAATCTAGAAAAATCATCGCCTGTTACAAGAGTATATAAATTGCCACTAAACATTTTACTATTAAAGGACCCACCAAATCCATGTACAAAAGTTGTAAATGTTTTTTAAAGGATATAAAATCCTTAGATTTAAAAGATGTCTTAGTTTGCTTTCTAATTGACAAGCTTGGCACACTTTTTCTTGATCAAAACTTAGGGGTAGAAGACTAATGACCAAATCATTTTTCATCAGCTTTTCTAACTACTTTTTATTTACATGAACTAAGCAACGATGTCAAAGAAAACTTTCCTCACACTTACTTAAAGGACATTTATGGGAAAAAGGTTCAGATTCTAAATTTAAAGTATAACAGTTACCATCTCTTTTGTCATGAAAAATAATCTTTCCATATGATTTTCTTTGAACAATGCAAAATTCAAAATCAAATATGACTTTAGTTCCTTTGTCACAACTCTGACTAATGCTAATAAGGTATTGGAAGAGTCATTTGACATATAAAACATCTTCTATACAAACTTCCTTTCCTTTCCCAATCTTTTCAATCCTAACAATATGTCATTTTTTATTTCCTCTAAAGGTAACATGACCTACTTCTTTTTCAATTAACTCTACGAATTGATTAGTTGTTGGAAATTGTGCCCTAAGGCCAATCATTGTACTATGCATATTGTTTTTTAATAAATTTCTCTTTTATTATCATATTAATTATATGTTCACTATGATAACTGTATCCTTCAACAAACTATAGTGATTGTCCTAAATGTCCCTGGTTGGTCATCTATGAGGCATCATAGATGAAATAAGACTAGCATGACTTTGATTAATTATAGAGATACAAATCAAAGTCATAGGCATTTGAAAGAGTACAAGGTGCTGGACTGACCCGTTATGAGAAAGTTATATGGTACAAGTCATAAGCTTATCTTATATGTAACCATATCACTAAGCCCTTTGACCTGAGATCATCATGGATTCCTACATGATGACCACTGAACTTTGATCTAGTCAAAAGTCACATGTGGTTGGGTGATCATAAAGGCTATGATTGAGTTTAGTTATATTCATGCAGAGAAATATGAGTAGTCAAGAAGGAATTTATCCCTCACATTAAGTAAGAGATATTATTAGGCCCTTTGATGAGTGAGACTAAAAAATGTATGGCCATACTACAATAGATAGGGTTTTTCTATTGCTACAATCAATCTACTCAAAGATCAAGAAAGTAATGATTAGGTAAAGGAGAATGACAATTTTATGTCTCACACTTGACTGAAATATCATGTGAGAAAAGAGATGTGATATGATTGCACGATAGGTTATATCGAATCATTGACCCCCATATGAATTGGGTGATTGCAATGTCTTGTTGGAGGCCACTTATGACTTACGGGCTAATAGTATAATTAGCCTACTACCAACTTCATATCGGCCTACAGGGTCGCACATAAGAATAGCCCAACTTGAGCTATAATGTTAAATTTGGAATATATCTAGATTCAATGAATGTAATATAGGATGAATGAATTATATATGTATATATATATATATATTTGAATATTTATTTGATAAACATATATATATATATAATTCAAATAAAATTTTATGTATATATATATTTTTGAAATATATATATTCATATGTGTATGTGTATATATATCTGATATATATATATATATATATAAATATATGTATGTATATGTATAGTATCTGTATATGATATATAAAATTAAATATAATATATATATTTTTTGAAATATATATGTATATATATATCATATATATAATATAATATGTATATGTGATATATTATATTATATTATATTATATTATATTGTGTTAGTTTTAAATTTAATTTTATATGATAGATTGAATTTTAATAACTAACATGATATGAAAGACTATCATATCAATTTTTATAGTTTGAATTTATAAGAAAAATTCAAATTAGATATGATATTATAGATTTTATGAGATAAATTTGAGATAAATTTAATCTAAATTTCAATTGGCTCTTCAAGAGAAAAGCAAAAATCTTAATCTATATATAATAGATACAAGGGGACGTGAAAAGAGAGAGTTAGAAAAGTTCTGATGGCCAAACACTTTGAGAGCCACGAAACACCATAGAGAAAGGAAAACTAACGTTCAAAGAAGAACGGATGTTAGGAACATTAGCACGCTATCGAGTTAGAGAGTTATTCATGTGGATACTGGTAGAGGGAGCAAATCTACATTGACAGCTCATGAGATCCAAACTCTTGAAGAGAAGTCCACGTGTCAAGTTTGAAGAATTAAAAGGTAACTCTTCTATCCACGTTGACTTAAATGAGTTCGTTCAGTCTATATCAGGATAGTGATTTTAAAATTTTAATCTTTTTACTGCACCTTATTATCCAACATCTGTATCGCTACTCATGTGTTTTGAGCACCCACTGTCTGTGTACCACTTCTTATTATTCTTCTTTAAGATAATGAGGCAAACTTGTAAGGTAAGGTTACTTCACTTTAGGTACCCACTTCTTTATAGCACCTTTCTTATTAGTTAGTTTCCTGAGTACATAAGTACCTTTAGGAACCCATTTCATAGAGCTACTTAAGTCATTCTTCTTATGAAGGCAAGACTTGACATGATAGCCCTTCTTGTTATAGTAATCACAAGTAATAAAAGGATTGGAGAAATGTACAAAGACTTAAAATAGCTATGATAGAATTTTGCCATCTTCTTTGGCTTCTTTTGAGATGTATCAGTTATAAGGTTATACCCAATACCCGATCAATCAGAGATACACCTTTGAGAGCTAATCAAAACATTTAGCATCTTAATACCTCGAGTAAATTTAGCTAAATCCTTTTTAAGATGTCATTTTGATTACTTAATGCAATGCAATTAGCACATGAATTAGGTTTTTCTTTCTCTATGTTCTCCTTGTCAAAGGAGGTTTCTAATTTCTCTTCTAATTATAAAATTTTATTTTTAGCACATAAAATTGTTTACATTATTCTTGAAACAAATAAAAGAAGTCATTATATTTAGCTTAAAGCATATCAAAATTTACCTCTTCTGATGTAGTTCAATCATATCATCATCATTTTGTTCTTCTGCTACAAGACATAAGTTGGCAATCTCTTCTTCTTCTTCATCTTCAGATGAACTATCTCCAAGCTGTAAAGGCCTTCTTTTTGTTGATTTTCTCCTTCTTCTTTTCTTTCTCTTGCTTCTTCTGCCACTGAGGATAATCCCACTTGAAATGGCCAGGTTTCTTGCATTCATAGCAAATGAGAGGTTCCTTTAGATCTTTCTTTTTGTTACTAGAAGATTCTTTTTTGAAATTTTTTCTTCCCTTTGTAGAATTTTTTGTATCACCTTACCATCATAGTGAATTCTTCATCCTCATCAAACTCCTCTACTAATTCTTCTTCTTCTCTAGTAGGTTTTAGAGCAATCCCTTTTATCTTTTTGTTCATATCCTCTTTATATTGTAGGAGAGTAGATTCATGCTCTTATAGACTATTAAGGAGTGCAGCTACTGAATGCATTGAAACACTTTAGGCTTCAGTGATGGTAGGGATCTTGGTTGCCATTCTATTGGATGACTAGTCAAAAAATTTTTTTTACTTGTTCTACCTAAGTGTAAGTCTTCTCTAAGTTCATTAGATGATTTATAATAAGAGTGAACCTTATCTATATTTCTTTGATTGATTCTCCATCCTTCATTTTGAAGGTTTCATATTCATGAATGAGACAGCTCTTTATATTTTCCTTGACTCCATTTGTTCCCTCATGTGCTTGCCTCAAAGCATCCCACAACTTTTTTGCAATTATACAATGAGTGATTTGATAATACTCGCACGATTGAGAGCGTAAGCAATTGTAAGTTTTGCTTTAGCATTGAGATTGACAAGCTGCTTGTCTTCATCACTCCATTCATCTTTACTCTTTTTCTCTTATGAGTCCATCATCTCTAATAATCATGGGAATGTATAGACCTTTGGTGACAATGTCTAGCATCTCTATATCAAGAGCCTCTAGATACATCATATATAGCTCTTCCAGAAAGGATAGTCTTTTCCTTTGAAGGCCACAGGTCTGGTAGTCGACAATCATTCTCTAAGATTATCATTTGTAAAGTTAGTCATTAGTAGAATCTTTAACTCTAACTATTAAGTCACATATGAGCAACCGGGCTCTTATATCAATTGTAAAGATTGTCCAAGAAGAGGGTGAATTAGGCTAAATAAAATCTTAGCAAATAATGTAAGAATTAAATGAAGTTAAGAACAATATCACTAATCATTACTGAGAGAAGGGAAGCAAAGCTTTACACAAAGTGTTTATCCTGGTTCAGTTCTAATCACCTGAGCCTACGTCCAGCCCTCAAGATACTCTTGATACTTTTCACTGTCTCTACTAAAATTAAGTTGGGCTCTTGGTAGCCATAATACAATTTAGATTCATCTTTGAGTCTATATCTCTCCCCCTTATAAAGGTAATATCAACTTCCCTTAAGCTCCCTAATAGAATTCATTTGTTACACACCTATCTATGTCAATTATTAAGATTTTATCATCTTAAAGTGCATACACACTACTACAAAAATCTAAAACATGTTAAAATCTCTTTAAACAGACTATATCAGCCATTGGAAGCATGGGCAAACATTTAGAATAAGAAAATATGATCTAAAATTCAAAACAAGTGAAAAGGGCCAACTCTAGCACATCTACCATAGCCAATTGCATATGCATTGCAACATGTGGGATAGAGGACATCCACCGCGACAAACATCATCATGCGCCACTGCCAACCTTCACTATACCATGTGTTGCAATGGTGCATGTTGTATGACAACAACTTGGATCAAATTTTCAACCCACACAACTTCTCTATCCGATGTCCAATTAAGATGGTTTAAGTATCTACATGAAGCTTATTTCAAGATCTAACTATTGGTTTTGGTTTCTTTCCAAAATAATCCACAGTAAGTCCAATGACTTAAAATACTTTTTAACTTGTTTTTTATATTAAACAAATTTAGCAACATAACAATTTAAAAATAGGTATTTCCCTAGTCTTAACAGCAAGTTTACAAGTACACTCAAGCATAACAGCAAATTAAAACACAAATTTACAAGTACTTTCAAGTATATACTCAACAACAACAAACAAAGCCAATTTATATGTAACAACAAGGAACACCAAGGATAGGAAGAAAATGAATGGAAGGACAATGGAGATATTCAAATTAACTCAAAAATTAATAGATGAATTAACTAAGAAAATCAAATTTGAAAGCACCCAAAACCATAAATCAAAATCCAAAACCCACAAACTCAAAAGAAGGATTGGTTCAAGGAGGAAAAAGCAAGAACCAACCTCTAGGAAGATGAGAGGATGCCAGAAAATGGAGAGGAAGAACATGAGAAGAAACCACAAAACATGAAAGCAACTAACGAAGCCTCCCAACAAGCAAACAAAGCCAAGAATCACAAACCCAACATCGTTAGGGTGCAAAATGGTGGTTGAATTGCCAAAAATGTGGTTTTCAAAGCTTTCGTGTGCATCCAAATGAGAAATGAAACAAAGATGAATAGGGATTTTAAAACCAAAAACTTGACAAAAATAACCATCAAGTAATATCTTTTTATGGTTATTTTTCAATAACTGTCAAATATATTGTTCAAATATTAGACAATCATTTGCAAACACCATTACTAAAAAACATTAGGTTATATTTCCAATATGAAATGGCACCGCTTGTCAATTATTTTTTATTTATAATTTTTAAAATTGAACAAGAGTAGCGTTTATTCTGAAAAATGCTACAGCTTGATGTTTCTCAATAATTTAGGTAGCATCTCAATTAACGTGAAACACTGCCTAATAGTAATAATCAAAAATAATAAAATAAAAAACCCTTGAAACTAAAATAAAAACAATTTGAAACCTTGAAATACTTTTACCTAATGGTTTCGCTATCAATCTCTCAAATTCAACTTGAGTATTTATAATTAGATAGATTAAAAAGAATCAAGAAAAATCAACTAAGTCCTCATGTTTAACCTGACCAGGATTATTTAAAAATGATTTGAGCGTTGCTTAAAAAAGTTCTTAAAAAAAAAAAAGAATTAAATGACCCTCAAGTAGCTTTTCCACATAGAAATGTTACCTGAAGGTTCGCTATCAATCTTCATTTTAGCTCTAAGCCACTTATCTCTTAGCAATAAAAATATTATGCTAATAAAAATAGTTATAGTACTCATTTTAATTATAATAACTATAGGTATTATAATTTCATAATAATAATAATAATAATAATAATATTTAATATGTTATTATATTATTAGTAATTAAACAATTATTATAACAATAATCACGATGATCATATTAAAATAATAATTATATTTATTAAATTATAACAATTATATTATTCATAATAATAATACATTAACATTTTTATTATTATATTAATAATAAAGTTAATATTATAATAAATATTATATTTATCATTATTTTTATTCATTTTTAAAATTAAAAACATTGAATGACTCTAGGGAAACAACACCTGAGGGTTCAAAGCATTTATCAAATTATATTTATTAAACTTAATTAGCCATTTATCAGCTCACCACATATCTCTTAATTATCAAGCATAATAATTTTACTACTAATAAAAATATTATAGTATTATAATTATATTTATTATAATAATGATGATATTTAAATAATGATTATATTTATTGTAATTATAATAATAATTATAAGAATATTTAAAATAATAACTATTATATTATTATATTCATATTAATTATAGTAATTAGTAATAATATATATGTTCATATTAATTATATAATAATTATGTTAATTAGCAAGCATAGTTACCATACAATCCTATAATTCTCACAATCATATGACAAACTAAACTTGCTTCATTAAGTTCCTAATGTGAAAATGCCATTGGACTTGTTAGAACACAGCCACTACAGTACCTAATTTGAAATTAACAATTGATTAATCCAAATCAAGTTTTCAACGATTTAACAATGCAATCACACCATTTAATACATTGGACTAATTGTAGAATAAGGCAAGCATGTGAATATAACAATGAAGCTCAAAATTCTAGCAAAGAAACTGACATTCCAATGGCCAAAATACAAGTTCTCCTCAATCAAATGTCTCAAGCATTTTATTAAACACTTAAAGCATACTAGTTACAATCCTCCAAACCAAATTTGAAAATCTAGAAAATTGTAGCTAGAATAGAGAAGAAAATTAGAACTAAAGGGGCCGTTTGAAACTGTTTTTATTTTATTGTTCTGAGAACTGGTATTTTGTAAAGCATATTTTGAAAAACAAAAAATAATGAAAATAGGTGTTTTTCTCATTCTTCCTTATTCTCCAGAACAATAATCCCAGAACACCTGAAAGTTGTTTTTTTTTTCTGTTCTCCATAACAATATTTTATTTTTTTTATTCTCTAAAACACTTTTTAAAAATACATTACCAAACAGATTTTTTTTTCTTTTGTTTTAGAGAATAGAAAACTGTTCCCATAACAGGTTACCAAACATCTCAAAATTGCTTAGCCTCCTTGAAGATCAAGAACTCATGCACATCCGCTTTGCTCCTTGGAATCCAAGTGATCTAGCCTTGCATCATTCCCTCCAAGAAATCTCCAAATCCATGAAGAAGCTCTGCCATTGTGAGAAGTAAAATGCTGTGCGATTTTTATGGACGAATTGAGATGAGGACCGAATTTATTTAAGAATTTGAATCGGACAATATGGAGATGATTTTGATCAAATCATAATTGGAATTGAGTGGAGGACATGTGCAAGATTAAGAAGAAGAGTGAAGCGATGGAAGTGAATCAGATGAAACGGTGATGATGATGATCCGAACATATAAGGGTAAGCACGTGAGGTTTCTGAAATTTTTGGAGGAAAATATTATTATTTCTTTTTTGGAAATTTATTAAATGGTTAATAATTAAAATAATAATTCTAATAGGAAAAAATAAAATAAAAGTGAAGGAAAATTGGAGAGAAGAATTTCTCCCTTTATCCTCTTGCTTCTCTTTTTCATATAGTCGCCTACACAAAAAAATATAAAATCAATAGAAAATGAATTTTAGAAATTAAAAATAATATTCAATAAAATATGGAAAGATATGCAATAAATCACAACAATTCCCTAAAAATATTCTTTGCCCCTTAATTGCAGTTTATTAACCAATTAAACTCAAATAGTCCAAAACAAGTGCAAAACAGCCAATAAAAATGAGGTAAAAATATGTAAAATATGTGAACCATCAGTAGGCCAATGCCACCTCACTACCATCTCACCATTGCCTCATCACCAAGTGAGAAATTCTTAGGTAGATTGGGTGTGCTACGTCATTTGTAATCTGTTCAATAAAAGCATGACATTCACGTGGTATTAAATATAAATTAATTATAATATCGACGAGAAAAGGAAATAAATTAATTATTTATTCTATTATAAAGAAAAAATTAATTGAAATAAGTCACATAAGATTTTATTTAGATGATTTAGAGCAGTCTAATTGGATAAACCACAAACAATGTGGTGTATCTTTTTTGTCATTATCATATCAAATATTATTACTTTCAATTGTGTCTTGGCTACTCAAACTCACAACCTCACACTCATAAGGCCTTTGTGCCCACCTTATTGTTAATTGAGTTGAAATGAATCTTCAATCTTAATTGATAAATTAAAATATAATATTTAATTACACACACACACATATTAATCAATATATTATTTAAATTTATTTATTTATTTATTAATATAGTAAAATTAATTTATATATAATAATTATTTCTATTATATTTTATTTTAAAAAAATTATTTTTGATAATAAATTTAATATTAAATTGAAAAATATTTTGTTATCATTATATATTATATTAATTTGTATCTATATAATATATAATATTTTAAATTTATAAATTTTATTTATTAATATTTTATTTTTAAATAAGTATAATTAGGTATACAATTTAAATTACTATTATTAATAATATACAAATAATTTAATATAATAAATTATTTATTTCTAGTGTAATATAAATTATTAAATAAATTATATATAAATATATATTGTAAATAAAAAATAAATTAAAAATAATTTGTAATGAAATTATGACAAAAAGTTTTGTGTAGAATTTTCTATCTCAAATTCTGTCACTAAATTAGAATAAGATATCCTAAAACTAAATTATTTCTGACATATTAGCGATAAAATAATGACAAAATTTTAGTGATAGAACATTCAATCGCTAATTCCATAGCGATAGATTAGCGACAGAAACTTATTCCATCGCTAAATTCCACTGCTAATTCACTTTTTTTTTTTTTTGTAGTGGGGTTTTTCTATATGAGTATGAGACTAAGATGAGAGAGTGAAAGTGAGAGATAGAGTTAGAGAGATGAGACAGAGACCTATTCAGATGAGGGTGAGGGTTCATGATAGGATCTGGGTTTGGAATTTCAATGGGACTGGGTTTTGAGGAGAGAAGTGAAAGGGGCAAAGGTTACATGTGGGAAGCTAATGTGGCAAGCCATCAAAGCACTTAAATGTCAAAATTTTTAACTTAATGGTCAACATGGTTAAACTATAATAACCCAAGAATTTAAGCAAAAATTAAAAATATATTATTGTGTTTTAATTGTAGTTATATTAATTTTGGGACAATTATGACAAGAGGCAATGTTGGTATGGTGGAAGTGTGCACATGATTTATCCTTGGGTCCAAAGTTCGAATTTGATGATGCACGTAGGGAATTATTTTTTTATTTTTTTTTCCAGCCTCTAAAATTACCAAAATGCCATCAGCTTATCAGATTAAATTTTCTCTACTTCCTCTTAGTTAAATCGGGTTTTTGCATCAGAGAGAGAGGGAGAGAAAAATCTGGAACCTTGTGTGCGCTTCTCATTTCCTCTGCCATCACCGACCTCTGGTCTATCTTCTTCATTCCTTGTTGTCGAAATGTGGCACCGTTGCTATTGTGTGGGAACTGATTCACCAAAACTGAGGAGCTGGTTCACCGGAGCTGAGGTGCTGCTCGTGATTCTTTGATTCTTGATTTGATTTGTTGGCTTTATTCTTCCTTTTTTCAAGTGATGTATCAGATTTCCCTCCCATGTTCAGCCACTAGATCTGTCTCTTCTTCCTTGCTTGTGTTTCGTTGGCTGCTAGAGGGTGTTTGAAAAGGAAAAATGTGATCAAAGTTTGAGAGAAATTTTGCATTTTGAAAATCTCAGGTAAATGAATAGCGTCCTAACTAATTTATTCATCAATAAAATCTCCTTTACTAAAATATTATATATTTTTATGCAAATCATGTTAATAACAGTAATATAATTATTAGATATTTTGTTGATTATATTACTTTATTTTTTCAAATTATTTTACCAGATTTAACAATTTTAGTTAATCAATAAATACAAATTTGGATTCAAATTATGGGATCTCATTCTAGAAATTACTAAATTGCTACGAAAAATGATCCATGCCAGATTAATATTGAAAATGAAAATTTTATTCTAATAGTGAATATTTTCTTGCATATTTGAAATTGGTTTTAAAAAAGGTCTTTATAAAAAACACTAGTTGCTAACGGCAGTCCCATTAGCCCTTGGTGTGTCATAGTCAGTTACTAGCTAGTTTGATTTTTGTGAGCACTGTTCTCACGTCTGTTGTTCATGGGTCTCGTACTTGCATCTGTTTCGTGGCCTTGACACATCTAGTTAGTTACTCTCATGAATTGTGTGTCCGCCTCTATTTTGTAGCTTCAGCTGCGTCTGGTTACTTACCCTCGTTGACTGTGTGTCCACATTTGTCTTCATGGCATAAGCCGCATTTAATTATTTTTCCTTGTGGACTGTGTGTCTATGTTTGTTAATTGTTTTGATAAGTCCTTACAATTATGAATTTGATTATTTAATTATATCTTAGAAACGGAAAGAGTTTTCATTTCAAGGCTAAGGGATATATGTTTGTACATATATCTCGTGCCGATCACATCTAATTATTAGGACATGACAGTTAAACCCTAAACTATAGGGCAAGATTGTGCCCAATTGAAAAACATTGGAGTGAAGTTACACTAAAAACAAAAAGTTAGAAGATAACAGGTATGCTTGTGTTGAAACTTATTTGTACTTTAACCCTTTTTTTAAAAATATGGTTTTATGGTGATTTTCTTTTTTTAAAAATAGTTATTTAAAAAAATTACCAAGTCTAGGAAATTGTTTTCTTTTGAAAAAATAATTTAATTTACTAGTTAATTTTTTAAATAAAAAATTATTTTTTTAAAGTATTTTATAAATAGTTAAGGCTTTTGTATATTTTGCCTTTGTGTATTAAAGAATTTTTGTGCATCAATACTAGTGCATATGGACACTCCTTAAGCTTTGTTTTTCTTAATAGTGTCTAAGGTTTCGTTTATATGGGATGGAACTTTTAATACTTTGGGAGTTTGGTTGTTTTGGACCATTTGATACAACTTACTGGAATGATTCCTAATGACCAAACTAATGAAATATTCTTCCATAAATAAAAGTGAATGAATATTTCTACCTACTAATGTTATACGTTCACCCATCTCTACAGTCTACCTACTAAAATCAGCGTTTATAAAAATAAAAATGCGTGAAATTTTGAAAAAAATATCATAAAAAAAGTATGACTATGCAAATAATTCAATAGTGTAAAATGAAATTTTAACGAAACTATTTTCATGACAATTTCATAATTAATTGTTGGGATAATACATTTAATGGAAAATATGTAGATAAGTGACAAATTATAGCTCTTTTGGCGACAGTTGTGAACATCATAAATAAGTAAAAAAGTAAAATGCAATATTTTAATTAATTTAATAAATATATATTAAATTTTATAATATACAAATAAATAAATTATTCAATTTTTCTTATTAATTAATATTTAATATTTTAATTTTTCTTATGTATTAATATAATTTAATTAATAATTAATTTATTTATATTATAAATTATGTTACAATTAATAATATTATCAATAAATAAATTAACTAATATTTCATTAAAGTAATTGGGTTTCATTTTAAAAAAATTGAATTTATATTGTAGCGACAAGCCCACAGAAAACATGTCATAATTGACAGTAGTAACGATAGGTTAAATGATGAATTGTATAGACCCCTGAAATTTAAACACTTTTTTGTAATAAGTTATTCATGAGAGACTTCCTTCTAATTCATTTAGAGCCAGAAGAGGAATGATCGAGCAAGAGTGATATGTGCCCTTTTGAGTGCAAGAGTGAAGAAACAATTCTCCATATCCTTCGAGAATTGATTGTGAGAGTGCAAAATCAGTATGGCTTTACTTAACTAACCCAATATCTGTCCAATCCTTTTTCTCTTGCGATTTATAGAGATGGCTAAGGAGAAATACAACAACTAGATTTGGTGGCCCACAGTGAGCAATTGGAAATGGACGACGATATTCAGTATACGATCACCTGTTGACACTATGGAAAAATAGGTTGTAAGGGAGCATTTGAGGGTCATCGACTTGAAACTGCGGAAATTGTTTGTGGTGTCAAAAAAAATCAACTGATAGAGTTCGTGAACAATGGAAAGATTAGACACCAAGTTTTTCAAAGCTTTGAAAACAATGATGCCAAGTGGACTCCCCATGCTGATTGCTCTATTTCAGACTTAAGGTGGATGGCACAGTGAGTCAAACTGGCACGCCATGGGTGGAGGAATTATTAAGGACGCTGCAGGTAATTGGATTTTGGTTTCCAGAGTATATTTGGCTATTACCTGCCCACTGGTGCTGAATTACTGGATTTGAAAATGGGATTACAATTATGTAAGCAATATGATATAACCAAGGTTCAATGTTACATGCATTCATTAGAGGTTATTCATCTATCGTTGCTGGTCTTTGTGATGCATAGGACATGAAAAAGATATATAGGTGAGTACATGGAATGGTTATATTGACTTGTTTGTTTTTAAAGATTATCTTCTTACTATTCTTTACGAACATTGTTGAGCTTTGTCTATTGAGATGAAAATTCTTCTCTACAATATTACTGATATGCTTTTTGGCAGTATTTTGGTTATCTATTCACTAATTGCCTTTGCTTGTTTATACCTGAGTTTAATAGTATATTCAGTTTAAGATATTGAACTTTTCTGTCCAATTTTTCCATTGATAGTGCTGGTAGAAGGGTAGAGATATTGCTATTTATCGATCTCTAAGTAAATGAAACTTGGCGTGAGAGAGTTAATGCAATATCTCTGAAGAAAATTATAGGAACTAGATATGTATAAAATTATAGGAACTATATAGGAACTAAATATGGTAACTATATTTTTGCTGAAATGCTCCTACAGTTTCTGTCTTTAAGATTTAGACAACGAGACACCTTAAATTGGTGAAATTTGTATGGTTGTTATATTTCAGTGTTATTCAGAAAAAAATATAAAAAAGATGTTTTTTCAATAATTTCTAAGGAGAATGACATATAGGTTCCAAGAGAACCAATTAATTTAACTTAGGTCCTAAATCTCAAACTTCAAGAATTTACAAGTTCAGTTCTCAATTTTAGGATTTCGTTGTGACTAATTTAAAATTTGTAATAGGAAAAACAAATTTATTTATTCTTCAACTATGTTACAGATTAAATTTCTATAATATCATAATGTTCTAATTTCTAATGGCATTTTCTAGTTTAGAGATGATTGCATTGCCTTTGCATGTGTCTCAAAAGTATGGATTGGATGCTGCTTGATTACACTATAACAATGAATGTGCTGTATAAACATTGTTCACATTTTTTTCATAGCAGTGCTCAGAAGGTGCTTAGATGATCTTGAAATATCACTGCTCATTTTTACATTTATGTAATTGCACCCTGGATTTTTTTTTGGTAAGTTGAAATTATTCTCGCTAATTTTGTATGTTTCTTCTTTAAAGTAATACTGGTTTCAATTAATTTACTGATTTTCTTTAATGTTGTTCTGCCAAACTAATTTTAATATTATATACTGATATATGATGATATTTATTAGTCAAAAGTGTATTTCATATATTAATTAAGGTTATTATAGTAGCTGCTAATTAAGATATTATTCACGTGTTGGTCAAAAATTATATTTTTCACGTTTAATTATTGTGTCATTCACCACTTACTCATTAAGAGACGTAGCTGAGGACAATATTACTAATAATTAATGATATTGGGTCAAGTGAGAAATAGAAGTATAATAGGTTGAGAAGAAGAGAAAGGATTCAGAAGTAGAGAAACCAAAGGGAAATCAAAGGATATAATCAGAGGTTGATCTGAATAGTACTTGTGTATTATTATGTCATTAGTCTAGTTACAATTGAGAGAGTAATCCTAATATTTATGGGATTCAGGAAATGCTAGGCAACAACGTTAGATATGTGGTCTAACAACCTAACTACCCTCAACAAATAATACTGTCTAATTAACATAGACTTTTATTATTTTCGTGTCATTTTAATTTGTATTTTTTTTATTTGTTTCTACTTGTTATCCTTATTTTTATCTTATGTTATTTGAAATGTAGTGCCTAATAACTATTTTCTTTTTTTTTTTCCCTAAATGGATTGGCATTATTACAAGTTTGGTTCAATAAATTATGCTATGCTATGTATGTATGTGTTATATGTTAGTGACATATAGCAGCACTTTAAGCTAGAATACAAGGGAAGAAGAAAACGTGTTAAAGCATTGCGAATCATAAGGTAAATACCCTTTATTATTTAGTTTTCTAATTTATCTTTTGATTTTCTTACCCGCCAAATCTGTTCTGTTCCGGCCAAAAAGGTGGAAAGCAAATTGCAGTGACTCTGTGACTGTTGGAAGCAGTATAGTGTGGTAACTGGATGCAATAATGTTTTGAGTCATGAGTAAAGTTATTTCCATCTTTTCCTTTTGAATAATTATATTTAAAAATAGTGATGTCACGTTCACCTCATGTCATGTCACTCCTTCCATGCCATGTCACATACTCCCTCCATTTAAAATGTAAAATATTTTTTGAGGAGTTGAATATTAAAAAAATGTAAGGTATTCTTAATATTTCAAGGTATAATTATTGCCTTTTTTTAAAATACCCCTATTGATAATGACTTTATATTTATCGTAGAGTATTTAATAAGGGTAAATATAAAAGTATAGGGTTAGTTTGACAATAGGTAACTATTTTATATTTTATTGAGGGTGAGATTCGGTTAAAAAATACCTTACATTTTTAAACAGAGGGGAGCATTATTATGTTTATGCCAAGGCTAAGACTTGAACCTCTGGCTTTCGACCTTCCAAGCTTTATGCTTTCCTTCTTTACTAGTTGAACTGAAAGTAACCTAAAGTTATTATATAAGAATTAAAGATATATATTATTTAACTACACAAATATATCAAATAATATATTATAAAAATACATATATATATTAAATTTTATTTTCAATTGGTAATATGTTAAAAATATTTATATTTTATTTAAATTATTCTTTATATTATATTTTTTAATAAAATATTATTTTATTACTGAAAAATAACTTAAAATAAAGAAAATATTAAATATTAAATAATTTTATTATGAATATTTTAGTTAATTTTAAATTAAATTTTTATTTTCAAATAAAAATAATTAAATATATAATTAAAAGTCATTTTCAAAAGTCAAAGTTTTTTTTTTTTGCAATAATTAGCTAGGGATAGAATCCTCGCTAATTATTTATTTTACATAGGGATTGGCAGTCTCTCACTATTTTACTCACTAATTATCTTATTTTACAGAGGGATTGATAGTGTCTCACTATTTTTCTCACTAATTTTAAGTCAAATTATGAAATTAAACATATTTTACAAATTTCTTCGCTAATTTGGTATTTTGGAGAGGAATAGACTCACTAATTTGCATTTTTTTAGTAGTGGGTAAAACATATTAAAAGTGACTTATAAATAGAATTAGAATGATATTAAACTTTCTAGAAAGCAATCAATAATTAATATAAAAGAATTATCCAATATTAACTAGGCAAGAAGAGAGCAAATTATTCGATTGTTGAGTTTTCCAAGTGACTTGTTCTGTTGTCTAGCTTTGCCCCTAATTTATGAATATGAATATAAAAGAATTAATTAACTTGAATGAAAAGTACCCATTTTTATAATTTGTTGTGCAATAAATATTTATTTTGATGTTATTTTATAGTAGGATAAAATAAAAAATTGTCTTGAAACTTTTCCTCCAGAGGCGATTGGTATCCTAATTTTTTTTTATAGTAATATCATCTCGGAACCTTCAAAATGATACAATGTATTAGAATTCTTATATTAAATATGTTTAAGGATAGTATACTCCATCACAGTAGTTTTAACCATTCAGTTAGATATTTTTTAAACTTATATATTTATAATTTATGTTTTAATATTTAGATGTGAGACTTCTTTATGTTTAATATTCCCTCTACTGTGAGTTTTGGCAGGGTCATCTATTTAGCTGTTGATGATGAATTGAGAGAATAGGCAAGAGTTGAGTGGCAGTGGAAGTAGCGTTAGATCAGCCATTGCTCCCAAAAAAAAAAAAAATTTAGAGACCTAGAGAATCCTATAGAGATTCTAGGTTGCGTGCCAATACAAGGAAGAGATCTCATGGAATCTTTTCAAGATCGAAGCCACATAGTGTACAAGCAATTTCTTGAACGTTGCAGAAATATCAGTAATGCTGATGGAGTTCTTGTTAACAATTTCCGAGAATTGGAAAATGAGACAATTAAAGCCTTACAGGAAGAGTTCAAGGACAAGCCCCGGATTTATCAAGTTGGACCCATTTTACAAAGTGGGTCATCACGTAGTGAGCAAAATGGATTAGAATGTTTAAAATGGTTGAACAGTTAACCACCCAGATCTGTTCTCTATGTTTCATATGGGAGTGGAGGGACAATTAGAACTGACCGTTAAAAGTTTACCTTTGTTGATGACATTGTATTACCGCTAAATATTGTCATCAAAAGTAAATTTTTAGCTGTGGCTTTTAATTGTTGCCATTAAAAATCATTGGCCAAAAATATTTTCATAAAAAATAATTAAAAAATTAAAATAATTTATACAATTACTTTTAGAAGTGATGAAGTATTTTTATAAAAATAAAAATAATTTATGTAATTATTTTTAGTGGTGACAATTTTTTGCCTCCAAAAGTATTTTTATAAAAAATTATTAAAAAATTAAAAATATTTATATAATTACCTTTAGTGGCAACAGTTTGTCACCGCTAAAAATATTTTATAAAAAATAATTAAAAATTAAAAATAATTTATACAATTAATTTTAGCTATGATAAATTGTCACAGTCAAAAGTATTTTCATAAAAATTAATTAAGAAATTAAAAGTAATTTATGTAATTACTTTTAGTGACGATAAACTGTAGTTGCAAAAAATTTTCATAAAAAATAATTAAAAAATTAAAAATAATTTATGTAATATTAATTTTAATTGCGACAAGTTGTCACTGTTAAAAGTATTTTCACAAAAAATTTTAAAAATATTTTAATAAAAATTAATTTACATACTTAATTAAGAAGTATATAAAGATCTTAAAGTTGAGAAATAAATTATATATAAAACTTTTATAAGAATATTTTTATAAAAATTAATTTACACAATTAAGAATGAGAAATATGTTATATATAAGATCAATAATGCTTACTTTTGAAAATAATGATCTTATTTTAATAATTACATTTAAAAAAATTTCTTATGGATTATTTTTGAATAATAATCTTATCAAGCTAGTATGCATGTTCAAGCCAAGTTATACACACTTGCATACATATATACATATATAAATAGCATTGGAATATTAAAGTTGTATAGATGTTGTAAGAAGCAAATGGGATTGAAGTCTATATATATGGTGTCTACTCTGTCTATTGAGCTTTATTTTTCACCACCATAAGATTATTTAAATAAGGCACTCCATATATGATGATTATTTAAAATAAAAAAAATAAAATAGGTGAAGAATACTTGACAGTTTTTAATTATTAAGTAAAGTTGGTTGTAATATACTTCACATTGTTACTTGACTATTAAAAACCATTAAGTGTTAACAAAATTAAGCGTCAAATATGACGTATTTTGTGGTAGTGTTTCCTTATCCAGTTCTTGTTCTTCAAATTAGTCAAATTGTTTATTTTGTTAATGTTAAATTTGTTGGGATTATTATTAAATGAGAATTGTAAACTAATTGTTTAATTTATGTTAATATTTGAATTATGGATGAAATTATGTATAAACTTATTAAAGTTTATTTATTTTAAATTATAAAGTTATTCGAAGTATTTCCTATTATTTTAAGATTAACTCTATTAAAGAGATTTTAATGAAAGTCCAAACTAATTTAGATCGAGTCAAAACAAAATTATTTTTATTTTGATTATGAAATATCCACTCAAATTTTTAATTTGAATTTTTTTATTTAACATATTTTTTAGTTTATCACATGTCCACCCATTTCCTATCTTAAAGATAATAAAGAATAATTGTTCAAAATGACTATTAACAAAATTTATATGATTAAAATAAATTTTTATTAAAATATTTTTAAGATAATTGAAAAATTATAGATAAAATTTTATTTTTAATAAAAGAAGGGAATCATTTAGCTTGGAAAAAGATAAATGTTTAATAATTTATTGATTAATTTTTGAGAAAATATGAAAAAAAGTAAAAGATATATATTTAACGTCAACTAATATAATACATACTTATAAATAAATTATATATTTAATTATTTTCATTAAAAAATAAAAATAAAATTTAAAATTGGTTAAATGTTTATAAGAAAATTATTTAATATTACAAATTATTTCAGTTTAAGTTCATTTTCCTAACAAAATAATATTTGCTACAACAAAAATAATATTTTATTAAAAAATATAATACACACACCTCATATAAATTATTTTATCATATTAATATATGAAAATAAAATAAAATATGTATGGTATGTATGTATTTCTAAAAATATGTTATTTAATATATGTGTGTATAGTTAAATAATATATAATTAATTTTGCATATAATAACTATAGGTATATTTTAGTTTAACTGACAAAAAAGGAAGACTTCAAAATTGGGAGGTGGAGGTCATGTATTAACTCTTGACTTGAGCATATTTCACAATGAATATGTAATGTAGCATGACTGGCATTGATTTTGTCTAAGTAAATGAAGGAACCAAAAAGCCTATGGGAATGGTTTCGTGCGGGGATTTTCAAGTCTTAACTCATGCATTCTCAAATTCTCCTATTGCCTGTTCGTTTTCTCTTCGGCATTGACGATGGTTCTTTGGGGAGAAAGCTAGTGGACTTGCCTTGGTTGTTAGCTTTTTGGTAACAACCATATGGGCTGGCTTGGTCCAAGTAAACGAAGGAACCAATGAGGCATAGTTGAGCACACGATGGCAACAAACTCCTTCCGTTCTTTATTACTTCTCGGTCTAATATATAAGTTTTTTAGTTAATCTTTATTCAAAATATAAACAATTTATTATAGTTGCAAAAAAATATTTTACTCATTATATTATTAACCTGGATTGTTATAACAATGTATGATATTTTTTTCCTCATTATTGATAATTGGGATTAAGAAGAAAAATAAAAAATAATATATATTTTATGAAAAAATTTATTAGTATGCAAATTATTATTTAAAAGGTGTTTATGTCTTGGATCAGATGGAGTATAAAAAAAATTCTCATACTCCCTCTGTTAAAAAATATAAGTTATTTTTAATCAAATATCAATCTCCAATAAAGTAGCTACCTATTTTTTTAATAACTCTATCTTTCTATATTTACTTCTATTAAATTCCTACAATAAATATAAAATCACTCATCAATAGAGGTACTTTTGAAAAAAAAAGCAATGATTACATTTCAAAAGACTAAAAATGCCTTACATTTTTGAATATCCAACTCTTTAAAAAATATTTACATTTTTAAACGATAGAAGTATGTTTCATTGTCTTTTGGAAGCAAAACTACAAATTTCAATTATATATATATATATATTTCTTTTTTCAAATTGTCTCTCATAAATTAATTCTATTATTAAATTAAAGAAAATAAATCAAACCTTAATTACAAGAACATTTATTATTGAAAAATAGCAATGAACGACCATTTAAGAAATTTTATATTAATTAAGGACTAGGTGTTGTTAAAGCCAAATAAAAAAAGCCCGAATGGACTGTTGTTAATTTAAAATGATTATTATTAAACCTAAATAGATATTTGTTGATAAAAGATTAACCTAAATCAACAGGTATTTATTGAGTTTTGATAATAAATAATTTTTGACTGATATAAATTTGTTCTAATAGTCCTTGATTGGTATTTTTTCTTTATTATTCATCAAAAGAAATTAAACATTAATCTCTCTCTCTCTTTTGCTTTTTAATTGACCTATTTTGGCGCGGCATGGATAGATTTTCAACATTAATTTCTATGCGTGCTTGACGATTTTAGGGGAAATTTGGAAGACAAGTAGACAACCACTATGAAGTCAAATTATTTGGGAAAAGGATCAAGATCATTCAAAGTAAACTCAACCTTAATTCACTTGAAGGACCTTAGTCCTTTTTCCCAAATAATTTAATTTCATTGTCCTTCTTCCCATTTCTGCTTGATTTTAGGGAAAAGATAATAGAATTTTTTTAGTCCTTCTTAACTATACATTTGATCTCAATTTTTTTTTAGTGATTAGTTCTTTAAGTTTGTTTTGATTATCAACTTGATTTTTATTGTTTAAAGAGAAAGTAATACTATTAAAATCTATTGATAGAAACTATGTAGATTAATTAAAAGTTTAATTATCTAAGTAAAAGATGCAAAATTTTAAAAATAAGAAAATAAATGCATTATAAGAGATTAAATTTAAGGTATAATCTATTTTCATTTAGTAACATATGCATGTCAAATCATCAACATACTTTACATATTAAATTTATTTGAAAGTCAATTGTATTTTAAAATTGAAAAAACTAATGTAATAATTTAAGAAAATATAAAGAATTAAATTAAAAAAAATAAATTTAAATAAATTAAATTAATAATTAAAATAAATTTAAGAGGTTAAAATTTTCATCATCTTTCAAGAAACTTTAGCATCTTTCACCAGTAGAAGGAAAAAGTGTTCAGCCACATCAACACGGCAGAAAGTTATAAAAGAGGAAGCAACGTCGGAACTCATAAAGTGACTATCTTGTCAGTTGTCACGAACACAGTAGCTTGAGTTGATCAATTCAATTTGAAAAATTGATTTAACATAATTAGTGATAATTTGTATTACTCCCTCCAATCCAATTTGATTTAATTTATGAGATTTTTTAATAATATCACATTGATTTTAAACAAATTAGTTTATTTTCTTGATTTTTTTAAAAAATATTACATTCCAAGAAGGCTAATTGCAGGCTATATATAATTATGAACAGTATATTCAAAAAATTATCCATACATGCTTCATCAAACATTTTGTAAAATGGCTTATATTAAGAATGATGAAAATTTTTTAAGAATGTCCTGTGAATACAACCAGAGGGAATAAATATCTAGTGAAGTAACCACGATACAAATCCTCTAATATGGATTTACATGATCAAGATTCAATTTGACGGTGGTAGTAATTTTTCTAATATAATTAAAATCACTCGTAATTTAAGTCATTCCCCCCCCCCCATTTATTCTTTTAGTACCTCTTATTATAAACAATTATGTTTGAAACGGCAATAAATATAAATATTTTTCCTAATAAGAATTTAAGAGTGGACCCAAGTGTATGGTGAAGGGGGCCTGGCTGCCAACTCTTGGTGGGTCCTTTTAATATATTATATATACCGTATGTATCATGTATGAGAAGTTTTTTTCCCCCTTCTAGGGGAACAAATATGATAAGTTTTAATCTCCCATGCCATCATACTAATTTTTTTTTTCTAGTAGTTTCCTTTACATTTTTCACACGTAATTTAACATTAGGTTAACAGAATATTACTTGATATTAACATGCTAAATAAAATAATATCTATTGTAAGTTCATTAAAAAATTATATTCTTATCGTTAAAAAATGTAAGATATTTTAAATTGAATTTCTAATAAATTAATTATATATCTTCGAACTAATACAATCTTTTTATACTTACTTTTATTTAATAGGATATTTTACTTAAAATAAATATAAAATGATTCATTTATTAAGAGCATTTTTTGAAAAGAAAAACACATTTTTAAACATATAACCCTTGAAAAATGCTTTATATTTTTTTTTTAATGGAAAGAGTATTATTTTTAAAATTTGGCCCCTAATAACGAACTTGCTCCCTTTGATAGTACCAAATCCAAAAGCCCCGTCAGTTAAATCTTTTCTTCTTGGCCACAAAGCAGTAGTTCAAGTCTCTAAAAGACCTGGTCCCATTACACTTGACCAAGGCCAGTCAAAATTATGTTGATGAACTTTTATTACATTACATGTGAACGGTACTTTATTTTTTTGGGTTATAAAATATTCGTTAATTTGCTGCTTCTTCTCAAAGCAGAGCTAACCATTGCCTGTAAACATGATGAAGAGAACACCAACGTGGATCAGAGTTTTCTATGTGTTTGTTTCCTTCATCCTCTTTAGCCACTCTACACTGGTTGTCTTTGCAGAAGATAATAATTCAGGCAAGCACTTACGTTTTCATTTTTCTTTTTTTAAGTATGGGTGTTTGACTAAGTCCCTTATGGATTCATTGCTCCCTTGACTTTAATTTGAGAGCATTGATGATTAATTAGTGTGAATTTTACCTGCATAATTATTTCTTCATTATTCAGAATTATAATTTTCATTTCTTCTGTGGGGTTCTATTCATTCTTTAATTATAAACCTTCAAACAAAACCTTTGCGGGAAAGTGTGTTTTTATAATGGGAACAAATTAAATATCATTTCTGGTCCTTATATTTTAACTGTATTTTGTTTTTAGTCCTTACAATTTATTTTTATGTATAGTTTTTCATCCCTTTTATTTGTTTCATCTAAATTGTTAGTCTTTGTGTTTTGAAAAATACTCAGAATCATCGTGAGATGACCCAAATGGTGTTAATTTTATTGAGGGGATTTAATTAACACTGTCAAACACATAATTAGATGACAAAGAAGAAAAATGCTGACCTGAAAAAATTGTTTGATTATAGATTTTGTCTAACTAAAAAAAGGAAAATGAGTCCGCTTCCTTAAAATGATCGTTGTGCACAAGTGAAAGACATCAGAAAAAGCATAAAGCCATAGGGTTAGGGGCCCGTTTGTTTTGACTTTTTTTTTAAATTTAAAAAGCATTTTTTTAAAAATCACTTTATACAAAGTTTAAAGTGCATTTTAAAAAAAATCAGAATCTAAAAAAAAAATTCAGACATATGATTATTTGAAGAATCTAGTCTCAGGAACTTCCTGAAATAAACCCTGCAATAGATGAGAGAGAAACTAAAAAGAAACATGGCTATTTTCATAGTAATTTTTAGAGGACGAAAGTAATAATTTCTCGCAGCATTATCTTCCTCAGTACACCTTATTCCTCGACCGTCATTCATCTTCTCCCCCCCTCTAGTTTGCATTGACCTGATCGGTCCCTCCTCCCAACCTTGTTAAAGGTTCATTTGTTCTCTTTGCTGCCTACACTGTTTGGGTTCTTGTAGTTCATCTCCTTCACCAAGTTGAGAAAGCATTTTCATAATGATATTTAGAGCTGACAATTTGAGTGAGTCAGGCTTATTTAAATCAAGTTTAAAATACCCTAACATATGAAAAAAAAAAAAACTCATATAGTCAATCCTAACTCTAATCCTTCGAGATTTCGGGGTTTATTTTGGCTGGCCTAAATACATGAATTAAAATGAAATTTAGATATTCGGGCAAAGTCCATTCAAGTTTGGGCTTGACCTGGATTTTTTTTGTGTCTTCTAAACTCACAAATTCAATCCTAAAATTTTTTGAGTTTATTTGGATTGACTTGTTAAACTTGACCCAAATATTGCCTTCTAATGATATTCCTCACAGCTTTACCCACTAATTTTCTTTGTCTCCATCCCTTTTTGCCAGTCCGTAACTAGGATATCACTCCCGTGAGCTTTCTGCGTATTGCCATCAGAGTTTGATGTGGAAAGTGAATGCCTTTTTTTATGGCAGAATCAACATTGTTTAGATCTAGTGATCTAACCAAAATTAACATTGTTTAGACTAATTCATGATCGTTTGAATGTTTTTCAAAATATATGAAGGAACTAACGTTTCAAACAAAAAGCGATGACAAATCATGGAACAAGGTTACTATGACTAAAAACAAACCTGATTAAATTAGAGTATATGATCCTGGACATATATTTTTCTGTTTATAATTCTAAACAATATTAATGAGATGAAATCTTCCTTGATAATGGAGAATGATCAATGTGAACAGAGAGATTTGTTTAGTCAGTTAGTTATTAGAAACACCTCACCTACGTCAAAGATAAAAACAACAACAACAACAAGCCTTTATCCCACTAGGTGGGGTCGGCTACATGGATTGCAAGACGCCATTGTGCTCTATCATTTATTAAGCTTTTAGAAATATTATTAATTAAGAGATCACGTTCAACAACTTCCAAGAGTGTTCTCTTAGGCCTTCCTCTATCTCTCTTAATCGGACTCAAAGTTATATGTTTCACTCTTCTCACTGGTGCCTCCCTTGGTCTTCTTTGTACATGCCCAAACCATCTCAACCGATTTTCTACCATTTTTTCTTCAATAGATGCCACCCTCACTTTTTCGCGTATGTGCTCATTTCGAATTTTATCTTTACGTGTATGTCCGCACATCCATCGTAACATTCTCATCTCTGCTACTCCAACTTTATGCTCTTGCTGTCCCGTTAGAGCCCAACATTCACTACTATATAACATTGCCGGTCTGATAGCAGTACGATAAAACTTTCCTTTAAGTTTATTAGGCACCTTACGGTCACAAATAACTCCTTTAGCTTTTCTCCAATTAACCAACTTGAATTCTATGTGAAATATCTCCACTGATTTCGCCATCATTTTGAATAATGGCTCCCAAATATCTAAACTTTTCCACTTGAGGTATAATTTGATCTCCCAATTTCACTTCCAAATTATTTTCGAATAGTCCTTTACCAAATTTACAATATAAATATTCCGTCTTACTTCTACTCAGACGAAAACCTTTCGACTCCAATGTCCTCCTCCATAACTCAAGTTTGCAATTAACCTCTTCTCTTGTCTCTGCTATAAGAACTATATCATCCGCGAAGAGCATACATTTCGGGATTTCCTCTTGAATATGTTCCGTCAAAACATTTAAAATCAAGTTAAACAAATAAGGACTCAGAGATGATCCCTGATGTAGTCCAATCTTTATAGGAAAATCCTTTGTTTGACCACTAGGCGTTCTTATACTAGTTTTTACCCCCTCATACATATCTTGTATGGCTTTAATATAAGCAATCCGTACTCCCTTTTTTTCCAACGCTTTCCAAAGCACTTCTCTTGGTATACGGTCATAAGCTTTTTCCAAATCAATAAAAACCATGTGTAGATCTTTATCTTTACAACGATACTTTTCCATTAATCCTCTTAGTAGATAAATCGCCTCTGTAGTTGATCTACCTGGCATAAAACCAAATTGATTCTCAGAAATACTTGTCTCCAATCTCAACCTGTGCTCAATTACTTTCTCCCACAATTTCATTGTGTGACTCATGAGTTTAATCCCTCTATAGTTAGTACAATTCTGAATATCTCCTTTATTTTTATAAATAGGAATTAATGTACTTCTCCTTCACTCATCAGGCATTTTCTTGGACCGTAAAATCACATTAAATAACTTAGTTAACCATCTCACCCCTTCTTCACCTAAACATTTCCACGCTTCGATAGATATACAATCAGGTCCGTTGGCTCTACCATTTGCCATTTTCTTAAGAGCTTCCTTTACCTCCTTATCACGTATTTTTCGATAGAATGACAAATTTTGTTCTCCTTCACCAGTTACTAAATCCTCCAAGTTACTAGATGAATCCTCTCCATCGTCGAAAAGTTTAGAAAAATAAGTCTCCCATCTATTTTTAATTTCATCATCTGTAACTAAAATTCTTCCCTCTTCATCCTTAATACACCTTACCTGTTCTAGATCTCTTGATTTTCTTTCCCTACTCTTGGCAATCTTATAAATATTTTGCTCTCCTTCCTTCGTCTCAAGGTTCTTATAAAATTCTTCAAAAGCTTTAGAACGAGCTTCACCCACAGCTCTCTTAGTTTCCTTCTTAGCCATACGGTACCTCTCCCAATTTCCTCATTGTTACACAAATGTATGGCTTTAAAACAGTTCTTCTTATACCTGATTTTGTCCTGTACACTATTATTCCACCACCAAGACTCCTTATCTCTCGGACCAGAACCTTTCGATTCTCCCAAAACTACTTTTGCAACCTCCAGTATCTTTTTAGCCATATCCTCCCATATAATGTTAGCACTTCCCTGAGAATCCCAAATTCCTTTATCCAAAAGATTTCGCTTGAAAATATCTTGCTTCTTACCTTTTAATTGCCACCACCTAATCCTTGGTGTTACTACTTGTCGACGTTTTTGGATTTTACTCATAATACACACATCAAGGACTAGGACCCTATGTTGTGTCGTTACAGCATCTCCGGGTATCACCTTACACGTCAAAGATAAAGATTATTTAAATTGTTTTTTAGTCTAATAATAAAAATAAATTATTATATACTCCCTCCCTTTAATATTGTAAAATATTTTTAAATCAAATCGCACTCTGAAAGAGTTAGTTATTAGTTAGTCATCTTTAAAATTATATACTCTTTCCATATTTATTCTTATTTAATAGGATGTTTTAACTAGAGAAACTTATTAATTACACCCCTTAATAAGAGTATTTTTTGAAAAAAAATTCATTAATTATATTTTAAAAGACCCAACATGATTTATATTTTTTAACATTTTATCTCAAAAAAATATTTTATATTTTTGAATTGAGGGAATGGAAGGAGCAGATACATGCATGCAATATATATATATATATATAGATATATTATGAATCAAGCATCAAGCTTCTCATGCCTTTTTTTTTAAGCCAACTCATATGTATGGCCTGTGGTATTCAATCAAGCTAAGGGAAGCTTAAATAATAAGGAAAATATATTAATTCCAAATTTTTTATGACACAATTTGTTGTCACACCGCGATACTAAGGGTATGACTAGCATGAAATATGAGGTGAACTCATATTCCATAAATCCTAATTAGCTAGAGGTTATGCTAAAGTATTGATATCTAAGTTATATATAATAATAATTCAATTCGTAAAGTTTAAATATTTTGTAAAATTTTTGACAAAGTCTCCCCTATAATTTGGATCTCCCGAAATTTCAACAATAATAAAACCTGTCAGCTAATCCAACAAATTCATACTAGCAAGTTAAGACTAGGATCTAACTACGGTATACGTGGGAGTGCCAATTTAACATTTCATAATACAAAATATATTTACATCAAAAGTAACTAACACATGCTTCCAAGGTTTCAGAAAAACAATTATGTCCCTCCGATTAGCAGAAGGTGCAGGGTTAATTTCAATATCTAATATCAAAGAAAATTTTTCAAGTGAGTAGCGTCCCAAACAAAGTTATAATTAAAAAAAAAATTCAACAGGTTAATGAAATACTGAGACAAATACTTGAACTAACAACACAGAACAAGTTTCCTCAATAATATAATCGTGAAATTAAACAATGATAATAGAACAATAAATGTATTCAAAATTTGTACTGCTGATAGAATATAAAAAGTTCAAGTAATGGTAAAATTAGGTAGAATGATTTTAGAGAATTAATATAAAAATGATTATTTTTTAATTTAATTTTAGGAGGGTTTTATTAGAACAAATAACAAGCGTAAACACATAGTTCATGAGGATAAATAACCAGCAAGTGCAGCTTAAAGCAACAAAATAATCAAGCACGGTTAGAAGCCACGAAACAAGTGCAGGCATTAAGCCCACGAAACAAGCATGGGTCCGATGCTCACGAACATCCATCCCTCCATTTCACGTGCGTTGGCATGCATACGGGGCTATCACCTCCTACAAGCATCCTGCTAGTTAGGTGTATTATGATGTGCCAAGGGCTAATGAAACTGCCGTTAGCATTCAACATTCTGAATTCAATCCCTCTATTTAAATCAAGCATGCATGGAGTTGAAAAAAAATTTCAAAATTTTCACTTTCAAAATATACAATTCAGTTGCCATCTTTCATTCACATACTCATTTTCATATACTTCATGCATGAGTTGTTGTATTAAAAATTTGCATAACAAACATAAAGTAAAGCAATTAAGTTGTTTTTGAAAAGCAACACCATTTGTCATGTATTAACTTTAGTCATTACTAATTAATAACATCAATTATCAGTAAAATCAAGATGTCTTTATTAATAACATAATTACTATATAAAACACATTATTAAACAAAAATAGAATGGACAAGAATGTTCATATAACTTATAAAGAGCTAATATTATTAAAACTTAAATTAAAGGATTTTTATAAACACTTTATGAGAAATTTACTTGAGATGCTACCTACTCACCTAAGAAATTCTCCAAGAATTCTTAAATTTGTTCACTTCAATTTCTCACTTTAATTCCAATAGTGCCATTAATTGCCTAACAAGTAAATCAAAAATCCTAAAATTATTTTTATTCTTTTCTTAAATTAAGTAAATATTTAACAACCTAACCTTCAACACTAATAAAATTCTTTTTATCCCAATAAATTCTCTCTACATTCTTTAATTTCACTTGCTAAGTAATTTTCTCAAATAATTAGTGGCATATAAATTGATCCCAAATAACATCACAATTAAATATACTCAACCAACAATTTCATTATCAATTTAGTAACTCATCAATAACCCAATTAGAGCAATAGAAGACCCTCTATTCCTTTTATACCTTTTCAGCTCTTAATGAAGCACCATAATCATTATTCAACATTATCTACCTTAAATACACCCCAAGATTCCAATCTAATTACTTGAGCCACCATTTACACATATTCCTTTAAAACTAATAATATGAAAATTTAACAACTTGCATTTTTGCCAATTTTCTTTTAACCAATTTTTTTTCTTCCAAACACCTTGAGTGTATCAAGGCTAAATTTACAATAAGCACCTAATAAGACTCTAATACTTTCCTCAATCCAGCTCCAATTCCTTTCTTAAACATTTTAACAAACACTCCATGAACATTCCAAGTTAAATTTAGAACTAGCACCTTGAATAAAATAGATAATCTCACTTTCAAGCTCAAATGCAATTTCTTAAAATTTTCTCAACATCAACTTAAACTCTTCTTCTAGAGTATAATTTCCTTCTTCTCCGTTGATGAATTCCAAATTAAATTATATCAAGGGGTCAACAAATTACTCTTATCATAATCATTTATACAAACATCTTGAAAGCATTCACAAATAATTCCCATAATAACATTGTATCAATCTATACAATAGTGTTCCATTTAGCCTTGAAACCAACAATCCAACACCATCAAGAAAATTCATTATAACAGCACCACACACCGCAACTCATTCATTTAAAATTTTCCTCATGTCTAAATAAATAAATATAAGGTATTTGTTTCAAGCAAATTTCCATCTTCAAGCCTAGAATAAATAAAACTCCCAATACATACTTCCAGTCAGCACCTAATAATAAGAAAAGAATTAATTTTATATTTTATGAATCTCATCAACATTCCCTAAATTCTTGGCCAAATAGCAGAAAGAACGAAGCAAAAGTTCAGATCTCATACCCTTTCAAGGGTGAGCACGCCAAAAACTAGAGGAAGAAGAGATACAATATGAAACTTATCTAAACCATGAGTCTCCATCACTACCTTGCACCCACAGCCAGCAAAATCACAGTATAAGAAGGAAGCAAGATAGAGCTGACTCTGAAAAATGATGAGAACCAAAACACCATACAGCTCAACACTCCCAACGGCTGACCCAAAAATCAAGGAGTTCGAAGATTTCAACTCAGCAACCAACAACAATGAAAGAAAAGAAGAACAAGAAATCAACACACCTACCGAACTCCCACGACAGCAACCGAGGAAGAGAAAAGAAATCATTCAGCGTCCACCACTCCTAACGGCGGCAGCTTCAGCGAGCAGAGGAGAAGGTTGACGGCGAGGGGAGAAACCGACGGTGAAGGGAGGACTTCAATGGTAAGAAGAGGAACCGACATGAGGAGAGAAGGAGAGCACGATTTCGGTTGGGGAAGAAAGAAAGAGAAGAGGAATTCTCTATTTTCACACGGAGGAAAGAAGAAAAATCTGGATATAAAAATAATTGAAAAAAATTATAAAAAAGGGCACAAAAAATTACAAAAGAGGAAACAATAAATTTTCCTCTGATTTAAAATAAAATAAAACCAAACTTTTACTTAATAAAATTTAAATTATAGACTTTCAAGAATATTACTAGTATAAGATTCAACAAACTATTACTCTCTACTTGCTAAAAATTTTTAACAATTAAATAAAATATCAATTGGGAGAGAAATTTATTTAATTTAAAATTTAGAGTCATTACATTTGTTGTCCCAAGTTGGCATCCCAAAATTAGGGATAAATATTTGAGATGAAATTTGGAATGATTTTGAAATGCATTTGTGACTTTAATTATATTCTGTCGCAAATTTCCGCTCCAAAGTTCCTGTTTTCTTGTGGTGCAAGTTTCATAAGCATAGATTGTGGAGCAAGCAAAGATTACGTAGATGAAGTAACTGGGTTGTGGTACCAGACAGATGAAGAGTTCATTGAAAGTGGAATCAACTATAAACTACCTCCGCAAGTTAACTTCTACAATAATCCAACCGTAGTACGACAACTAATGACACTGAGAAGTTTTCTAGATGGAGAAAGAAACTGTTACACTCTGAAACCAAAACAAGAGGATCCAAAGAAGAAGCAGAAATATTTGATGAGAGCCATATTTGCATATAGGAATTATGACTATATAAACCAACTTCCAGTGTTTGATCTTTACCTGGGGGTCAATTATTGGGACACAGTTCAATTGCCTAATTCGTCTTATTTCAAATACTATGAAATAATTATGCAGCAAGATGCTGCCACCGTAAACAAGGTACAAGTGTGTCTGGTGAACATTGGACAAGGTACACCTTTCATTAACGCTTTCTAATTAAGGCCATTGAACTATGATCTCCATTCTGCTCCTCTTCCCTTATATCTACAGGTAAGGTATGATATGGGCTCTGGTCTTCCACTCTCTTCTACCAGGTAGGCACTCTACCTTTTTATGTGAGATATTTTTATATAGATTCAATACATCATGTCATTTGATAAAATTAGACCAATTCAATTAAATAAAATCTTATGTGTCATTATTTTTAATGATTTTACTTTTATAATAAAATGTCTATCTATTTATTTCTTGCATTTCTCTCTACTCTGTTATTAATTATCTTTAATGTCATAATCAATTTATATTTAATGTCATATGAATGTCATATTTTTATTAGATAAACCATGGATGAT
The DNA here is from genome assembly GCF_029017545.1 of Prosopis cineraria. Taxonomy (NCBI): domain Eukaryota; kingdom Viridiplantae; phylum Streptophyta; class Magnoliopsida; order Fabales; family Fabaceae; genus Prosopis; species Prosopis cineraria. The sequence goes on from NW_026555344.1 coordinate 13,197,564, forward strand.
GTGATGCATCGGGTTCATCCTAAAACTTCTCCTTTCTATTCTTCAACACCAACTTAAAAATTTAATTTGTCCTTTTATATATAATAAATAGAAGGGTTAAGGGTTATTTTTGCTTCTCAACTTTATTTGAAGGGTCATTGAACACCCTAAACTTAACTATAGATCAATTTTCTCTCTCAATATTAAAGATTCCCTCCCTTATCTTTCTGACCTTAACTTCCTGTTACTTCATTATTAGTGGGCCCCATATTGTACTTTTTTAATATTTTTTATTATAAAATATTTGAGTTCAGAGTACCCACTAACCCTTCGAGTAAAGTTGAAATATAATTCATTTTTTAATAAATCTTTATTTAAACATGAGATTGATAATTTGCTTAATAGTTGTTGGGAATATAATGCAGGTTCAAGGATGACATGTACGACCGATTGTGGGTGTTTGATGATGGTGGCCATTATGGTCACTTAAAAACAAGTGTATCAAAGTTAGAAGATTCTGTTTATGAATTGCCATTGGAGATATTAGACACTGCATCAAGGCCCCTATATAATAATTCCAATGATTTAACTGCTAATTGGAGTTATGATGCATTGAAACAATATTATTTGTTTCTTCATTTTACTAAAATTCAAAAGCTTCCTTCTGGCCACAAGAGGATTATCAATTTCACTTTTGATGATGATGAAAATTCCCAATCTCAACAAATCACTCTTGAATACTCGAAGCCTCTCACCTTGCGTTCCAACAATATACCTAAAGGTTATGTTAGCTTTACAGTTTCAGCAGCAGCTAATTTAGATTCTCCTCCTATCCTCAATGCCTATGAAATTTACCAACTTGTCCCTCAACCTAATTCCCCTACATATACACAAGATGGTGTATATATATATATATATATATATTAATTGCTTTTTCTTTTTCATTTCGTTTGTTTCTATCTATTGCATGATCATAGTCAATGCCATCATGGAAATCAAACGTACTTATGGGGTCTCTAAAACCAGTTGGCAAGGGAGTCCATGTGTTCCATCTAACTTTGCATGGGATGGTCTGATTTGCAGCAATGACAACAATATAAGGATCATTTCATTGTAAGTAGTTTAGTATTTCTGCTCTTATTTATAATCAGGTATATTTGAATCATTCAATAAGGATAAAATATATCTATTAAATGTGTAACAGTCCCACATCGTGTGATTAGATAATTAATTATAACTATATAAGTGTGTGGTGAGTCCTTCTAAATATAGGTGAAAACAACTAGGTATGAACAGTATGACAAGATGATTTTGTATTCCTAAAATATCCAAAAGCTTGACTTGATTGGGCAATATATCTCAAATTGTAGTATATAAATATAAATTATCTTTTGTGTGTGTGTGTGTCTATCCTTTAGAAAATTATTTTACAACGGTGACCTAATTGTGAAACACAAATTGAATGTAGGAACTTAAGCTCAAGCAAACTTACAAGATAAATAACTTCATCCTTTGCTGGTTTGGAAAAATTGGAGTCCTCGTAAGTTGTTACATAAGATAGGTTCTTATGTTGACTTCAAAACTATATTTAACATGTTAGATATTTTTAGCACTTACCTCTTGTTTACATGGATTTATCAAATAATGAGTTGATTGGACAACTACCATAATTTCTTACAACTCTTCCTAATTTAAAATATATGTAAGATCCTAATAAAGTTCATTATAGCCTTTCGTGCTCAAATTATGAAGTCATGTATCTCAAACTTTCACTTATTGTCCTTTTACCATCATGCAGTAATGTGGAAGGAAACAAGCTCACTGGCTCAATTCCTAAGGCTGTAAGAGAAAAGGCCAATTTGCAGCTAAGGTTTACTTGTCTTCAATATCAAATTCTAAATCTATTTTTATTCTAGTTTAAGACTAAATCAAATAAAACTTTGGTCCTTATTGTCATTTTCACTTAGATAATATGACGAATGGAAGAAATAAAACCAGATGGATGAAAATAAAAAGTTCTTACTTCTTATAAATTATATATCAATTATCAATACTCTAATATAATGTTTGGATTGGTGGATTTGAATTTTATAATTAAAATATCATATTTAAAATCACTGTATTTAAATATTTTGTTCGATAGTTTAAAAAAATTTCAAATTCTAAAGTTAAAATCCATGAATTTAATACTTCAAGTTGATTATGAAGAAATTTAACATAATAAAGATGAAAGTATTTCAAATAACCAGGATTAGAGAGTGTTACAAATTATGAAGGAATTAGTATAAAAATAGATTTGGATATGGATATAAAAGAATTAGGATAAAAATGAATTTAGGTGTCCAAACAAGGAATTTTGATTCAAATTTACATGCACGCATCTAACCACAACCTTAGTTTATTGGAATTATATAACAACTCCTTGCATGGCACCTATACTAAGAAAAAGGTATGTATCAACAAATGTTTTAATTGATAAGGATTTAGCTCATAACTCACAAAGTTGTGGGTTTGAATCTTGTTGCCGATGTAAGAACTTTATTGGTGGATGATTTATGGGTACCCCTATAAATACTCTTTAAACCTGAAACATATACTAGCTTGATGAGTCACTAGGACCCAACTTACCTAAACTTTCTCTTTAAAAAAAAAAAATAGCCATGGCATGTACATATATCATTATATATGATACAACACCCATGCCATATTTTTTTAATAAAGGAAAATACTCACTTTTAAAATGTTATAAATATAGATAGTAGAGATTTTAGTGTAGATTATAGATAAATATTTATATATATAGCTATTTAGTATTAGTATGCTGAAAAAAAGATATTTATTAATACTCCTTTACGTGCATAAATGATAAAATTATATAGAATAAAAAGATTGAGGAAGAGAATCAGTGTCGTGAGTGTGGAATATGCTTGATATCTTCTTTGATCTCATCCGCGCATGGGTTGTTGAGTCTTTAATAAATATTTTTTTCAACATATTAATAAAAAATAACTATATATCTAAATATCTATCAATAATCTATACTAATCTCCATGATCTATGCCTATAACATTTTAAAAGTAGTGTTTTCCCTTAATAAAAAAGGTGAGAAATCTTCCAAAAAAATATTATAATCCAAATATTTCTCCAGCTAAGCTTCCACGTGTCAATCAAACTAGATTCTCTTTCTATAGTTAACAGTCAATATTGTCATTAATTGACCTTTGGTCTTGGGGTAGCTGTGCACATTGCAATTATTTTAAAATAACCAATGTTTCTCTAAAAATCACTTTAAAGAAAAATTCCACTTTAACCTTAACTTGTATTTTTGTTCACATGCACTTTCATGACTAACCAAATTTAGCAGCAATAGTGAAAATGAAGTGTGCAAGACATGTCACTTCTCTGAATTTGCTCAACTTTCTAATATTTTGTGTTCATGCATGTTTTACTAGTGTAGCCAACAATCCAGACTTTTGTCAAATGGATTCATGCAAAAAACACAACTTTATGATTCCTCTTATTGTATCAATTGCAAGTTTGATCATAATTGTCCTTGTTTCTTTGATGATAATTTGGATACACAAAAGGACAAGACGAAAAGGTATCATTTTGAAACTTTGCACATGTTCGTTGCATATAGAGATGTGTTTCGCAATTCTTGTATGGTTTCTGGAGAACTTGGAAAACCTATCATTTGTGTTAGTTTTATGCCACATTATTGGATGAATTTAATTTATTGACCAAAAAAGCCAATTAATCTCTTGGCCAAGATCTTTTTACTCATTTTTGAAAGCCTCGAAACATTTGACGTAATGATACAGGGTCTACCAAATCCCAAAAGATGGAAATCATAAAGTATAAGAATCGAGAGTTTTCATATTCTCAAGTTCTTCATATCACCAATAGTTTCAAAACTCTTATTGGTGAAGGAGGATTCGAGAAAGTTTACCTCGGTATTTTAAAAGATGGTACTCAGGTTGCAATAAAATTACTTTCTCTATCATCAAAGCAAGGGTACAAGGAATTTCAGTCAGAGGTTAAAATTACTTTTTCCATCATCAAAGTTATAATTTTCAATCTAAGGAATTTAAATTTAGGCAAACTGGGTGGCGAACTAATATTTTTCATTTATGATGGATCTAACTTGCTGTAGGATCAACTCTTAACAGTTATTCATCATAGGAACTTGGTGTCACTTGTTAGGTATTGTGATGAAAATGACATAAAGGCATTGATTTATGAATACATAGATAATAGGGACCTTAGCCATCTATTATCAGGTTTGTTTGATATCTTATGTTCAAAACTTATAGTATCATTGATGGTGCAATTTTCTTGTGGCTTTCATGTGTTAAATAGTATTATAAGGTCCCATTCATGGATAAGAAAGGCAAGATAATATCTATTTCATCCACTCAAAGTATCATTTTTTTAGTTAAATCTGATAGATCAATCAATTTGAATAACTAAATATTTATATTCATGCATATATGTATGTTCTTTTTATCATTAAAACATCCTATTGAATCAATTTGATGTTTGTAGAAAAAAATCCAAATATTTTGAGGTGGAATGAGAGACTTCAATTCACAATTGATGCTGCAAAAGGTGACAAACTATAATATATAGGAGGAATGGCATTAAAGGCTTTAAAAACAGATTTTATTGCATTGAGGGCCTAAATCATTCTGAAATTGCTCTGCAAGCCTTAGGGACCCAATTGCAATATTTTTTTAGAGCAAAAATATTATTTTGCCCTTTGTTTGATTTGAATTTAGAACCTGTGTGAACCCTCCACTAGTGCAAAATACAAATTTAACGACACTATTTTCTCCATAGTTATAAATGTAAATGTGGTTATAACATCAAAAGTAAATATTATGATATTATCATGACAAGTCCCTAATTCAACTATCGTTGTTATCTATGTCTTCACAAATAATTAATTCTATTATTATTAGTATTATTAATATAAATAATATTATTAATAGAAATAATATTATAAATTTAAATTTACATATCTAACGATAGGTTAAGCATGACCTGTCGTTAGATATAAATATCAACGACAAGTCTAAAGAGACCTGTCATTAATTTTTTGAAACCCCAACATTTTTAGACATGTAAAATGTTATATATATAATATTAATTAATATTATAATTTTAATTATTTTATATATTCATTTATTACTATATATTCGTTGAAAACCCTCAACTTTTCATCCAAAGGGATCTGTCATTGGAAACCCTTAGATTTATTGTATTAATATATTTATTTATTAATATATTTAAAAAGTAATATTAATAGGGTGATAAATTTAATATCATATATTAAATGATATAAATATATTATATATACTATTTTTATTTATAGTAATATTAATAGTAATATATTATTAGTATCAAAAATATTAACAATAGATATATATTATAATAATTAATTATAATTATATTAATATATACACACACACATAATTTTATAACGTAAAGAAAAAAAAAGGTATATATCATGACAGGTTTCATCTCACCTGTCGTGATATATGTTGACTAATTAAAAAATAAATTAATAGTAATAAAAAATAACTAATATTAATATAAATAATAATTTTATTATTTGTAAAATAAATAATATTAAAAAATATTAATATCTATTATAATAATTAATTATAATTATATTAATACACACACAATTTTATAATATAAAGAAAAATAAAACAATGGTATATCACAACAGGTGTTATCTCACCTGTCATGATTTATATTTATGAGAAAATAAATTAATAGTAATAAATAATAACTAATATTAATATAAATAATAATTTTATTAATTATAAAATAAATAATATTAATAATATTAACTATAGATAAATATAATATTTAATGACATATATTATTATAAATTTGTATTCAATAACATAATAGTATTTAAATAATAAATAAAACATGCATGGGAACTTGTGTTTGTCAACTAAGTTATGGCAAGTAATAAATATATAGCTATGCGTGAAAGGCACAAAAGGCAAGTGTAACGACAGTGAATTAATGACTGTCATTAATTAAGGTTGCCATAACGACAGTTTTACCTATTAACTGTCGTTATAATTATGCTACTTTTTACCCGCCCACACTTGACAGCCTGCTTTCAATTTTCACAGTAAAGATCAGTCTCGTGCCTTCCCTTAGCTTCAGCTCCGCCGTTAGCTTCAGCTCTGCCCATAGCCCTTCCTTCAGCTGCTTCCTCTCCCTCCACCTTCAGCTGCTCCCACCATCCTGTTTTAGCTGTTTTCTCTCCACCCTCAGCTCCTGCTCTCTGCCTTTTAGCTTCTCCTCTCCATCATTAGCTCACCCAACTATCATTTCTCTTTCTTAAGCCTCCAGCTTTGCGCATCAGTCTAAGTAAGTTCGTTCAGCTCCTTGGTGTTTTGATTTTTTTTTAAGTTTTTCTCCATGTGCATATTGAGCTAACTCTGTTTTCTTATTTTTTGTATGAGATAAATTATTTATTTTTAATATAATGAAATTTTTAGGAATAATTTTTAACACACATTATGCATGTTCAGCTCTCTTTTGTATTAAATTAATTATTTATTTTTAATATAAATTTGATATAAATTTTTTGTGTATGATTTTTAACACTGATTATGAACATTTTCAATTACTATACGCCCTTAGATGATATGCATGCATTTTAATTAAACATTAATAGTAAGGATTTTTTTTGTACAAACAATAAGGATATTTAAAAGAAAACATGGATTTAGGTTCCCGTTTCTCCCATGGAGTATAATAATAGGAGATGCATTTGAAAATGTTGGGCTGCTGCTATTGGCAAATTTATCTATTTCTTAATTGATATAATAATAATTATTATTAATAATTTGGCTTTAGATTCTGCAAATCTAGGATGCCCTTTCCCCAGTGTTGCCACTTGCCATCTCCTATTCTTGCTTTCATCACTTCTTCCACACTCTCTGCATTTTTTTATTAATTAAACATGTGCTATTATTTGACTTTTTTTCAATCTTTTTTTGTCTACTCTGACTGTACGTGGAAATAGCCATGTCAGGCAGCTCTATTTATTAGTATATTAATATTAATTGTTAGTTCTTTTGGTAGGGGACTGGAACTTAGAAGCTAGACCTAAATCATATTCTCTCTTATCATAGAAGTTACACCTAATTTAAGAGTTTGTTTTATTTTTATCATGTAAGTGTTTATTTTTATTTCTAATTTAATATTGAATATTTTTATTTATTGTTAATTTTTTTTATTATCAAAGGTTCCTCCACAAATTGTGCATCCAACTTGATGTCAATTGTTATTATAGATTCTTATCCCCACTCTTAACATCAGTTGGGAAACCAAATCAAAAAGCATTTTATATTGAAAGTGCGATGAATAAGCTAAAGAAGAGGTGTTTTTTTTGCACCAATTGTTGGAAGGTATCAAACATCCTATTCATCTCTCTATTTATAAAATATTTGCATAATTATGTGATATTAATACAAGCTAATGTTTTGTAGCAATCATTGGATGCTTCCTATCATTTCTCCCCGTGAAAATACTATATATTGGTTCTGTTCATTACAATAGAAAGTAAGCAAAGAAATGAAGTCATTGTTTGAATTGTAAGTTTTTTGAATAATTTTTTGTGATATTATAGCATCTTTTTAATATATTCTAAGTCTGTATATTTGAAAAATAGATCTTTACATCGTTATTGGAGGATGGGGGATATAGTTGACGAGAAAAAAAAATTGAAATCAAGTGGGTGCATATACAAGTAAGTATTTTAACTTCTTTCCCAAATTAGAATAAAGATTATAATATTGATTTGATAAATTGAATTGGTTTTAATTTTTTTAACAGTGTGCTCGACAATCAAGAAGTGTAGAGTGTGGTTATTATGTGATGATTTTTATGTATGAAATCATCACTCAAGGTATTACCCACTCATTTGAGAAGGTAATAATTTGTTAAAAATAATTTATATTTTACATTTTTACCCTACACTTGAATTAACATGCATGCATATATTTTTATTGATATGCAGCATTTTAACAGTTTAGAGCTATTTTCCAAACAAGAACTGAGACATATACGGAATATGTGGTCTACTTACTTTCTAGAATTAATAAGTTAGAGTAAATAGGTAGATAGATATTTGTATTGGATATATAAAAATTTTAATGAATATGTTTGTAATTGTCTCTAGAGCTGTTGTTTATATATATATGCAGGCCTTTGTGATTAAGGGATTGAAAGAATACCAAATATCCATTCTTTTAAAAAAAAAAAAGGACACATACGGCGACAGTTGTGTACCGAACTGTAGTAAAATATATCTTTTCATGACAGTTGTGGTGATAACTGTCATTAAAAGTGTATTTTTTGTGATAGTTCTAATTATAACTGTCGCGAAAAGTACCCATAAAGGATTGATTTGCTGGCTATTTTTCACGACAGATGTTATTAAAACTGTCGCGGAAAGTTATAGTTACAACGATAGTTATTAATATAACTATCGTGGTAAGTTTAATACTTTTCTCCACAGTCCTCCTGAGACTGTCACGAAAGGTGTCAACTTATAACTACACCCGTTTCCACTACACCGCTTCTTGTGTCGCGAAAGGGGGTTTTCAACTGTCGCGAAATATGCTTTTTGCACTAGTGCTCGAAGCAACAGAATAAATCATGCATGATATAACATCTACTATATACAAGACGATATCCATGCATGCTCAACAGAAAGTCCATGCATTTTGAGTATTTTACTAGCTTAGGCTCTAACAAAAATGACTAGGCAGACCATACACAACACAACATCCACTATGCACCAGACTATGTTCACGCATGCTCAACAAAAAATCCATGCATTTTGAATATTTCATTAGCCTAGGCTCAACAAACTGACTAGTTAAGCAGACCATGCACAACACAACATCCACTATACACAAGACGATGTCTACACATGCTTAACAGAAAGTTTATGCATTTTGAGTATTTCACTAGCCTAGGCTCTAACAAAAATGAATAGGCAGACCATGCACAATACAACATCCACTATGCACCAGACTATGTTCACGCATACTCAACGAAAAATTAATGCATTTCAAATATTTCATTAGCCTAGGCTTAACAAAATGACTAGCTAGGTAGATCATGCACAACACAACATCCACCATGCATAAGACGATGTCTACACATGCTCAATAGAAAGTCCATGCATTTTGAGTATTTCACTGGCCTAAGCTCTAACCATGCACAACACAATATCCATTATGCACCAGACTATGTTCACACATGCTCAACAAAAAATTGATGCATTTTGACTATTTCATTAGCCTAGGCTCAACAAAATGACTTGTTAGGTAGACCATGCACAACACAACATCTACTATGTATAAGATGATGTTCACACATGCTCAACATAAAGTCTATGCATTTTTAGTATTTCACAAGCCAAGGCTTAATAGAAATGATAAATTAGGCAGACCAAGCATGACACAATATCCATTATGTACAAGATGATGTCCACGCATGCTCAACAAAAAGTCCATGCATTTCCAATATTAAGAAGGATAATTGCATCATATATGTAGAATTTCATGTTGGTACTGGCCTAGGTACTAAAAAAAGTACCCACATTAAATTTTAACATGATATTTCAAGTCTGATATGTACAAAAAGCTAGCCACTATATTCAAAACATCTAACAGTTGCTTCTCTATATACAAACAAAAAATATTTGTGATTCCTAATTATCCAAAAATTATTACTTGGGAATGCTTCCATATACATAATTATAGTTGCCTATATACATCAAAATGGAACAATGTGACTACTTCTCATGTTGGGTTAGGATTCTTGCATGTCTTGCCATTGTGTCCAGCCTCCCCACATCTTGAACAATGATAAATCTTCTTTTATTTTAATCTGTAATGAACAAATTAATCTAGGTAAATGTCCACATATAGAAGTTCAACTTTTATTTTACACAACTCAAAGTTAAACATAAGCAACTCAAGGTTCATTTTTGCACAATAGATATTCCAACATCTTTGACAGTATATTTTCTTCACATTAGGAGTTATATTTTATTCAATTCATATATCAAAGTCCAATATAAACAAGTCAACCTTAACTATTGTACAACAATTAATCCATTCTAAAACTTTCACAACTAACTTAATGGTTTAGCAACCTTTAACTTATATCAGTAGGTTAGGCTTAACAAAATGCACAAGTAGGCAAACAATATATAACAATACCCACTATGAACAACATAAGGTTCATATATTCTCAACTGAAAATCCATACGATTTTATTTTATCAGTAGGCTAAACTTAACAAAATGCTCAAGTTAGAAAAATAGTACACAACACAACATCTACTATGCACAACACAAGGTTCATATATTCTCACTTGAATGTCACGTGAGTTCAATTTATCATTAGGCTATGTTTAATAAAATACACAGCAGCTCAAAATTCATTTTTACACAACAAATACTTCAACATTTTTGATAGGAGATTTTCTTCATATTATATCATATTTTATTCAATTCACATGTAAAAGTCCAATATGAACAAGTCAACTATCATTATTGCACAACAACTAATCCACTCTAAAACTTTTACGACCAAAATGATTCAGCAACTTTTTGCTTAGATTAGCAGTAAAATCACAAAATAAATAAGTAAACTCGCAGGCTTAAAAATCTGTGCTTCACACGAGAGACTTATTACAACTTCAACAACTAAAAGACACACATGCACCGAATCAATGAGGGAGAAACAAAATTGAAAATCCTTACCTCTAAACAATAATGATAGAAGCTTCAAGAAATAGATGATGTCGCTCGAATAAGGAAGATGAAGAAGATCAATAATGGCTGGCGATGTGCAAGGAAAGAGAGGAAAAATCATGAATTATGCTTCATCTATCAACACCCACGACTTCTACACTCATCTACGCCAGCAACGATCAACTATAATAGAGCAATGACTGGTGAAATGAGAAAGAAGACAAGAAAAATAGTGAATCATGCTTCATTTGTTTTGTTTCTTTGAGGGTTCGTGTACCATTTTTGCTTCAAATGAAACAAAGGGTAAAATAGTATTTTTTTTCTCTAAAAAAATATTGCAATTGGGGCCCTAAGGCTTGCAGAGTAATTTTAGATTGATTTAGGCCATAAGCATAATAAACTCTGTTTTTAAGGCCTTTAATGCCATTCCCCCTAATATATATTACTAAAATCCACTCTCTTCTTATTTATATTCTTAATTATATTTTTCCAGTTCTAATATAATGATATGGAAAGAGTTGTTGCAGGGTTGAAATATCTTCATAATAATTGTAAAAATCCTATAATTCATAAAGACTTGAAGCCATCTAACATTTTGTTAGACAAATTTAAAGTGGCCAAGATTGCTGATTTTGAATTGTCTAGAGCATTTGTAAATGAAAAAGATTCTCATCTATCAACTCAACCACCTGGTACACCCGGCTATATTGATCCTTAGTAAGTGGTTCTATAATATCAATGAAAAATGTTAAGGGCATTTCCTACAAAACTACACAAGACAACACACTATTTGAAACTTACTTTGTTTTACTATAAAAATTCAATCTAATTAGTTGTCATCTTGTAGGTTTCAAAGGTCTAGAAACCCAAAGAAAAAAAGTGACATTTATAATTTTAGGATGATTCTTTTTCAATAAATAATTAGACATCCTCCAATAAAGAGAAGAGTTGAGAGTAGTAATTTCATTCTTGATTAGGTTCAACCTAAAATTGAATGTGGGGAAATCGAAGGCATTGTCGATCCAAGATTAGCTGAAGAAATTGGAATTACATTAGCATGGAAAGTTGTTGAAGTAGCAATGTCATGTATTTTAGCAACAACAATGCAAAGGCCAGACATAAGTCATGTATTGCAAGAACTACAAGAATATTTGGCTTTGGAGATGGATCATGACATATCAAGAAATTCACTTGGTGTTATGGTGAACTATGAATCATTGACTATTCTCTTTGCTAGGTAATCACAATACTTGTATTTCCACCCAACAACACTAAGCATCATGCTGACATCTTAGGTTTAATAAAATAATATATCATTGAAGGATAATATCTATTCTTTATCATGAATTTCTAAAGGCTTTATATATAATTTTCATTTAATATCACTCTTGAGGGAAAATGACATAAAAAAATTAGTATCAATATATCAATTTCAATAGGGTTAAGGTGTAAAGTCTCCAAATTATCCCACAAATTAAACTACATTACCAAGATAATTAAAATTAATGCCTTATATTAACCATTACCATGGTAGAAAAGGCTTAACCATGGTTAATAAGGAATAATCATAGTAATAAAGGAAAGACTTAGATTTGAAGTTCTACTATGGTTAAAAGGGTTCTACTTATAATATTTTTGATCTACTATAGCAGTAAAGTTCCAAAGTTTAAAACAAAAGGTATCAAATAATAGGATCGCAACATTTCATCTCAATTCAAATCTAAAACAAGTTAAGATCTATAAATAAGAGTTTATTAGCTATTGGAAGCATGGGTAAACATTTAGAATAAAAAATTTGATTTAAAATTTAAAATAGATGAAAAGGGCCAATTTTGGCACATCAGCAGTAGCCAATTGCATATGCATCGCAACACATGGTATAGAAAACATTCATGGCAACAAACATCATCATGTGTAACATCCAACAGCACACTATTGCGGCGCATGCTGCATGACAACAATTTGGACCAAACTTTCATCATGCACAACTTCTCTATCCAATGTCCAATTAAGGTGATTCAAACAACCCCAAGAAACTTATTTCAATATCTAACTATTGGCTTTTGTTTATTTTCAAAATAATCCACATTAAATCCAATGACTTAAAATACTTTTTTAACAAGTTTTATATATTAAAATTTTTTAGCAACATAAAAATTTAAAAATAGGTATTTCCCAAGTCTTAACCATGCCATCTCTTCATTCTAAATTCTATTCATGTAAATTCTAATCTAACTTAATTTATACCTAAATCAAGCACAACAACAAATTATATATAACAATAAGGAACACCAAGGATAGGAAGAGAATGAATGGAAAAATAATAGAGATAGGCAAATTAACTCAAAAATTAAAAGAAGATGAATCAATTAAGAAAAACAAATCCGAAAGCACCCAAAAGTAACCATAAATAAAAATCTAGCTAGAACCCACAAACTCAAAAGAAAAATTAGTTCAAGGAGGAAAAAGCAAGAACCAATATCAAGGAAGATGAGAGGATGCCAAAATGGAGAGGAAGAATGGGAGAAGGAACCACAGACCATGAATGCAACTGATGAGGCCTCCCAAGAAGCAAATGAAGCCAAGAATCACAAACCCAACATCATTACGGTGTAAAATGGTGGTTGAATCACTAGAAATGTGGTTTTGAAAGTTTTATTGTGAGTCTAAATGAGAAATGAGACAAAGATGATAGAGATTTCAAAACAAAAGACTTGACAAAAATAATTGTCAAATAATATCTTTTTTACAGTTATTTTTCAATAACTATCAAATATATTGTTCAAATATTTGACAGTTATTCATAAATACAACTACAAAAATAAAATTGAATAGCGTACATTTAGTAGCAATTAAAAAAAGAAATGCCAATGAAATGAGGCTAAAAGACATTAGGTAGCATTTTCAATATGAAATGCTACTGCTTATCAATTATTTTTTTATTTATAATTTTAAATTTGAACAAGAGGTAGCCTTTACTTGAAAAAGGCTATAGCTTGATGTTTGAAATAATTAGGTAACACCTCAATTAATGTGAAACGCTACCTAATAGTAATAATTAAAAAAAAAACCACCCAAAACTAAAATAAATGCAATTTGAAACCCTGGAATATTTTTACCTAAAGGTTTAAGAAAATTATTTAAAAAATAATCAATCTATCAAATTCAACTTGAGTATTCATTATTAGATAAATTAAAAATAGAGTCAAGAAAAATTAACTAACTCTCACATTTAACCCGATCAGGGTTATTTAAAAATGATTTGAGTGTTACTTAAATAAGTTCTGCAAAAAAAAAAAAAATTAACCCTCAAATAGCTTTTCCATAAGCATTTATCTAAATGCTATATATCTCCAAAGAAGAGATTCCTTAGTAGTTAATTTTTTTAAAAAAATATTTTTATAAACACATACCAAAACATTTTACTCATAAAACTTTCCCATATGTTTCACCTCTACGTATTAGAGCATTTTGATACATAAATACTTCAATATGGTTGTTTCTTTTTTATAGTAGTGCTAAGGTCCCACTACTAAAAAACAGGCATTTGTGATAGATCACTACTACAAAACAAGTAATATTGTACGGTTATGAACTGTCTAATAAGACATCGTCATAAATTGATAAAACAAATATTGGACGGTTATTACAATTGTCCAATATTACGATATTGGATGGTTTAAGGACGTGTCTAATATGTTGTCATACCCCAATACTAAGGGTATGATCGGCATGGAATATGCAATGAACTCACATTTCATAAGCCTTAATTATCTAGAGATTAAACTAAATTAGCGATATATGCAAGTTATACATAATAGTAAAGTTTTTAAAGTTTTTGTATAAATTTCGACAGAGTCTCTCCTATATTTTAGACTTTTCGAAATTTCTACAACAACAATAGAACTTGCCAACCAAACTAGCAAGGAGAGTAGCTCTATTCCAGCAATTTTTGCAATAACAAAATAAGACTAGAATCTAACTATGGTGTACATAGAGCAGTAACTTATAATTTACAAAATACAATATATGATTTTAGCAAAAGAGTAATCATCATGTGCTTCCTTTATCCAAAAAGCAAGAAGGGCCTTCAATGGTTAGTTGGAGGCGCAGGGTTAGCTACAATATCTGAGACAAAAAATTTTTATCGATGAGTAGCGTTCCAATCTAAATTTTAATAAAGAAAATATATATAAGGATAATAAATAACAAATTTAACTTCAAATAACTTAATGAAATAATGAATTATCCAAAATTGGAAATGAATAATGATTTTTTATAATAGTGTGATTATGAATTTAGACAAGGCTAATAGAATCACATATGTGTTAAAATTTTTACTACTCACAAAATATAAAGACTTACAATAAACACAGTTCAATAAAGTACTTTCAAAAATTTTTCAGAAAATGATAAATTTTAACTTGAAATTTTAGGAGGGCTTTATCAAAATGAATAACAAGCATGGACACACAGTCCATGAAGGTAAATAACCAATCAAGTGTGGACACATAGTTCATGAGAGTAAATAACTAGTCAAGTGCGGCTAAAGGCCACGAAACAAGCACAGCAGGAGTCACGAACCAGGTGCAGGCTTGAAGCCTATGAAAACAAGCGTGAGTATGATACTTATGAATAACCATCCCTCCGTTCCACGTGTGTTGGCCATCGCACAATGCTAGTACCTCCTATAAGCTCCCTGCTAGCCGAGTGTACCATGGCACGCCAAGGGCTAACGGAACTGCCGTTAGCATTCAATGTTTCGAACTCAGTCCTCCTTAATAAAATCAAGCATGTATGGAGTGAGAAAACATTTTCAAAATTTTCTCTATCAATTACCATTCAACCATTAATTCTCATTGCCTAAATTCATTTTCATATTAAACATGAAATTAAATGATTAGGTTGCAATAATGCAAATTATTCATAAAATCAAGACATAATTATTATAGAAAGTGAATTGAAATGATATTTAGATAATTTATAAAGGAATAATAGTAATAAAATTTAAAACAAAGGAATTATTAAAAAATTTTTTCTAAATTTTATTCAGATGCCTACCTACCTGAATTTTTAAAATCTTACAGTCCAACTCCCACAACTCCTTGCTTATTTCAATGGTACTCCAAAATTAATCTAACACATATCCCAACAATCTTTTTGTCATTATGCATATTTATAATTTCTCCAAGCTCTATTATAAAATGTAACAATCTTAGTTCCACCAATTTCCTCTTTCAATAATTCCTACAAGCATTATAAGAACATGTACAATTAACTAAATATATGGCTAGCATTCAAGCAAAATCAATAACTAAATTATAAATTGTGTATAATTATTAAACAATATTTAATATTTGATATTGTATATTATTAACTTTTCTACATATTTTAATTAAATTTTATATAATTATTAATTTATATTCTCTAAGAGAGGTGGCGTTTGGTGGACCAAAATTATCTCTGTTTTTTTTTTATCCGTCAGCTTTTATGTTTAATGTTTTTTTTTTTGTCCATATTTTGACGGAGGTGGCAATTCTTGAGGACCAATTGCCACATCTGTTAACTTATTTCTTACTTTCACTGTTTAGACAACTTTAATTTTATTTGAACGTGGTTGTAGTTGTCCCCTAACTGCTTTCGTCTTTATCTGTGACTCCTCCCTAAGCTTTCTTCTTCAAACCCTTAGCTTGCGCGCGCCTTTAGTTGTGCCTTTAGCTCATTTCCTTCAGCTCCTTGTCAAACCAGCTCATCTTCTCCCAGTTAGTATGCCTTTAGCTTGTCTTCTTCTAGCTCTTCGTCCACAGCATGCTTCCTGTTCCCACCATTTACCTTACAAACTTTTTGTCTTTATATTCCCAAGGTCTCCACTATTATTGTACCTTCAAATTTGGATTTTTTTACTTCAACTTTATCCCCAAAACTCCATTTTTAATTCCTCTAATTTGTTGTCTCTCATTTTGTGTCATACCCTGATATTATAGATATGACTAGTATAAAATATGAGATGAACTCACATTCCATAAGCTTCAATTAATTAAAAGTTAAGCTAAATTATCAATATATATATATATAAGTTATATACAATAATAAATTTTGCAAAGCTTCAAATGTTTTGTAGAAATTTCGATTGAATCTCTGTATTTTGGACCTTCCAAAATTTCTGCAATAACAAAATAGTCAACCAATCCAATAAAGAAGACTAGCTCTACATCAACAAATTACGTATCAACAAAATAAAAATAATATCTAATTACGATGTATATGGAGCGCTAACATCTAATTATAAAATATTGTACATAGTTTCACCAAAAAGAAGAATTTCAACGTGTCTCTTCTTTTCAAAAAGAAACAGTAGGGCCCCCTCAATGATTCATAGGAGGTGAAGAGTCAGCTACAATATCTGAGACCAAATAAATTTCTTCCAATCAAAAATATAATAAAATTTATGAAGATAGAACTAATAAATGTAATTTAAACAATTTAATGAAATGATAAAATATATACTCGAACTAATGATAAGGAACAAGTTTGCTCAATAGTTCAATCATGGAATTTAACAATGCTAATAAAATAATATAAATCATCATAGTTTGCATTGCTCATAAAATATAAAATTTCAAGTAATGATACAATTAGGTAGAATACTTTCAGAAAATTAATATAGAATAATAATAAATTTTAATTTTAATTTAAGAGGACTTTGTCAAAATGAATAATAAGCGTGAACACACAGTTTACGAGGGTAAATAATCAGTTAAATGCAGCTGAAAGCTACGAAATAAGCATGGTAGCAACCACGAATCAAGCGCAAGTATGAAGCCCATGAAAACAAGTGTGAGTATGATGCTCAAGAATAACCGTTCCTCTATTTCACGTGCATTGGCTATCACATGAGATTAACACCTCCTATAATCACCCTGCTAGCTTGATATATCATGGTACCCCAAGAGTTAACGGAACTGTTGTTAGTATCTAGCGATATAAACTTAGTTCTCCTTAGTAAAAATTAAGTATGAATGAAGCAAGAAAACAATTTCAAAATTTTTATCTTTCAAACACTATTCAACCATCATTTTTTATTGTTCAAATTTATCATTATTTTCTTCATACATGAATCATTGCATTAAAAATTTTATATTAGCATAGAATTCAGTAATTAAATTGATTTTAAAAAAATATCATTTGTCATATGTACATTTTAACCATTACTTATCAACAATATAAATCATCAGTAAAATCAAGACATTTTTGTTGATAAGACAATTTTTAGAAAAATAGGATTAACAATGATAATCGTATAATTTATAAAAGAATAATAGTAAAATTTAAATAAAGAATTTTATAAACACTTTCTAAAAATTTATTTGAAATGCTACCCACTCACTTGAGAGTTTTTCAAAAATTATAAAGCTTGCTTCTCTTAATTTTTGACTTTTATTCTAATGATGGCCTTAATGTCCTGACAAATAAGTAAAAATTCTAAAATTATTTATCAAATAATCTTCCAAGTACTTAATGGGTATTAATATTCAATCCAATCAATATTAATGATAATACTATAACCAATTATATTTCAAGTACACTTGAGTTAGCCAAATTATTTGCAAATCTCAATTTATCCTCATACTTTCTTGTGGTCCATTCTCAATCATAAATTATAACAAATCATATCAACTATTTTTAAGCTTCCTCTAGACTTAAAAAAAAAATAATACAAACATCCTATGTAATTCTGTCTCCCATTTTAGTATTTTAAAATTTTAATTAATAACTTGAGCCAAAACTTATATATACTTTTTCAAGCTATAATAAAGAACTTAACAACATTCTATTCATCAAATCCTTCTTTTATACAATTTTACAAATACCTTCGACGCATTTATTGTTGACAAAATTATGAGATGAGCAATTAAACAATTTCAATAACTTTCAAGCTTTTACTTTCATTAACCAAATTCTATTCAGCATTATAGTGGAATAACGTCGAACATGGACCAAAACTACACCTCCAATTCACTCTAAAACTTCATGACAGCAACAAAAAGGATTAGAGTGTCATAATTCAGCAAGAGAAGGGAAAAAGATCACTTGGTGCTGCTATAGAAACCAACGAAGAAGGAAAAATAGAAAATCACCTCAACAAACTAAGTGGCAGCAGCTGCAAATCAATAGGTGGCTTGTGTTGAAGAAGGAAAAGAGAGGAACTTCGGTCTTCTACACGAACAAAAGAAGAAAAACCAGAGATTTCAACCAGCCAAAGAAAATAATCAAGCTACCCTATTCAAACATATGAAATTTGCAGCTGAGGAGGAAAAAAAAAAAAAACAGAAAGGCTGAACACGCGTACGCACACCTCTTCAGTCACGAAACAGAGCAGCAACAGGGAAGGAAATTCAACCTCTCATCTGTGCAAGAACGGACGAGCAACAGGGAGGAAGAGATGGACCCTTGCCGGCGATGAGGGAACAGACGTACCCACGCTAAGATTGAAGCCTAAGCGACTGGGAAAGAAGAAGGAAAACAGAGAAGAGACGCAAGCCCTCACTACCCCTTTTTTGTGCGCACCACCGATTATAAAGAATGGAGAGAATGAATAATAACATCATTGGGAAAATTACAAAATGAGACCCAAGGCTTGTTGGGGAAAATTTTGACATTGTATCCCATTAGATTTTTATTATCATCATCATCAATTTTTTTTTTTTTGGGTTATTACATTTTGACTCGTGCCCAGCTCGTGTTTCTCCAATTTGTGATCCCAACTCCCGACTAGTTTCCTTTTTTGACAGCTCGTGGTACATTTTGTATAATTTTTTTTTCTTATTATGATTATATTATTTAATTTATATTTTAGAAAAATATATATATATTTTCTTGCGTACTTAATATGTTTAATTTATTTAATTGTTGTTGAATATTGGTTTGGTTGTTAGTTACAATAATTATTTTGCAGGCAATAAAAATGTTTGAATTAATTCTTTTAAGTATTATAAGTGTTGAATAGAGGGTTTAATACCTGAGAAACCTTTATTTTTAACTTGTTATACTGCCAAAATTTTTTAAAATGTTGAATTAATTTCTTGTATAATTAATATGTTTAATTTATTTAATTGGTATTGAATATTGATTTGGTTGTTAGTTAGAATAATTATTTTGCAAGCAATAAAAATATCGATTTAATTCTTTTAGATATTACAATTATTGAATAGAGGGTTTAATACCTGAAAAACCTTTATTTTTTAAGTTGTTATACTGCCAGATTTTTTTTAAAATGTTGAACTAACTTCTTGTATAATTAATATGTTTAATTTATTTAATTGGTGTTGAATATTGGTTTGGTTGTTAGTTAGAATAATTATTTTTGCATGCAATAAAGATGTTGAATTAATTCTTTTAGGTATTACAAGTGTTGAATAGGGGGTTTAATACCTGAGAAACCTTCAATTTTAAGTCGTTATGCTGTTGGATTTTTTTTAAAATGTTGAATTAATTACTTAAATAATTAATATGTTATGCTAATAATATTATTAGTAGACTATGAGACAATGCAAAGAAGTCATGTATATACTTAACACTTTTCAATAATAGGTAGAGGGTATGGACCAAAAGTAGATATTTACTAATCGATTGTCAAAGGAATATAGGGAAGGGATGTAAGAGTTTATTAGTTTTGCAGTTGGGCATACAAAACATCAGAACAAAATTGTGTCCTTGCTTAGCTTGTTGCTATGGAAAGTGAATTACTCCAACTAAGTTGCTAGATCATTTAATATGTCATGGTATTGATCAAAGTTATGCATGTTGGACAATGCATGGGAGAGAAATGATGTATTTGGTGAAAGGCTGTAGACTCGAGATCTTCTAAGAGATAAGGTGCATGTGGTGATGCTAACAACAATGTGTGTGAGACTCATTGTCTTGATGAAATGCTAGATGATATAGAGGATGTGATCTTCATGATTGCTGTTAAATGTTTGAATAGTTGACAAGTGACTTAGAGAAACCATTGTATCCAGGTTGTGCTAAATACACCAAACCATCAGCATTTCTGATATTGTACAATTTGAAAGTTGCCTACGGATGGATTGATAAGAGTTTCACTCTATTACTTGATACTTTAAAAGATATGTTCCTAGTTGGAATGAACTTCCCACCAAGACATATGAGGCCAAGTAAATGCTCTGTTCAATTGACTTAGGCTATGAGAAAATACATGTATGTCCTAACAATTGCATTTTATTTTGTAATGAGTATGCTTCATTAGAAAAGTGCCCTAAATGCAAAGCATCACAATATGGAAAGAAATCAAGTCCTATGAAGGCATTATAGAATTTTCCCATTATATTGAGATTTAGACGCATGTATAGAAATGCATAAATTGCCAAAAGATTACATGGAATGAGAATGAAAGGATTAAAGATAGAAAGCTTATGCACCTTGCAGATTCTCCTTAGTGAAAAAAAAAAAATGATTTTGAGTTCTTCAATTTTAGGGGTGAAGAAAGGAATTTTCAGCTTGCATTGTCAACCAATGAAATCAACCCACATACTGTTTTTTTAGGGGCCCTACTATTTCTTTTGAAAAGAAGAGGTGCACTACAATAGTCTTTTTAAGTAATAATATGTATAGTATTATATAACTAAAAGTTAGTGCTCCACGTATAATGTAAATAGATTCTAGTTTTATTTTGTTAATATGTAAATTTGTTGATGTGAAGTTAGTCTCCCTTGTTAGTTTGGTTAACAAGTTTTATTTTATAGAAATTTTAGGAGATCAAATTTATAGAGGAGACTCTATCGAAATTTCTATTAAATATTTGAAATTCTATAAACTTTATTATTATATAATATATATATATATATATATATCAATAATTTAGCTTAACATTTGGCTAATTAAGATTTATGGAATATGAGTTTACCTTATATTTCATGCCGATCATACCTTTAGTATCAAGGTGTGACAATAAAGCATATGAAAGTATGAGATACTAATTAGATTTGGAAGCATTTTAAAATAAGGTTAAAAATTACATTTTTCACTAAAATGAGTCGTCTGCTATGATTAAAGACTAATGCATCATGGCCAACGTTCCTCTATGACGTGGGCCATGGCAAAGGTGCCTTCTATTATGAAGCTCAACATAGTTTTAATGATAGCACTTTGTTGTCAAATTTAGATGTGGGGCCCAAACTTTTAGCATGCCCCAAATCTTCATTTGACGTTCGATTGAGGAGATCTTATTGCTTACAAAAAGATTATTTAGAAAACTATCTGATGGCACTAGTTTTATTTTAAAATTATTTTATACCTAAAAGTTGGACACCTAAACCCGAACTAATCATGCAAATTTCCACACTTTTTCACAACTAAAGTGTCTAAAACTCATTCTCAAGTGCCAAAAGCCTATTTTAACACTTACACCATATTTAAGAGACTTGGGATAATCTATACAATACACCATATATTAATCAAATATAATAAATAAGGGGAGGTTTCTCAATATGCTTTCTTAAAATAATTGACCCCAATTTGGAAAATAACAACTAACACACTGGTACTAATATTTTGGCCTTGTACATCAAGTATATCACATACCATATGTAACCTAGGGTTTAAAATACGATCAAGCACAAAAGAGACACAAATGGTGTGAGTGTCACAACATATAACCTAGTTGGAAATATCATTATAAATACATATATAATCAAAATAATGAGGCATTATAGTAGGAATCACAAGTCCTAAGCCTCAAGTCCTTTCCATTTGTCCTATCCAAAGATAGTGTGCCAATAAAATATTAAATGATAGGTGAGTACAACAACTCTATAACTAGAATACTCCAAAACATGCATATGCAATTCAATCAATCATAGGCATGAAAAGGGGGAAATATAAAACATTCAATTTCATAATTATCAATCATATCATAACATTCAATAAGATGTATGATCAATAACCTCCTTAATCATTCATGATACCTTTGATTAAATTCATAGGCTATTAAATTAAATGGGGATGCGTTTATATAAATAGACTAACTCAAGCTCATCAATTGTGAGGAGCTCCTTAGCCAAAGGTGCTATATTCACTCACGAACCATAAATTCTCCCATTATCAAATCTCTAGGATGTTGTTAGCCTTATCCTACACCCAATCTAAGGTGATGTTAAGAGCCTAGGGGTCTAGGCAACCTACCTCACACCTACTCTCGAGTGACGGTAAGGAATACCTAACCTTAGACCAAATAGCATGGCTGTAACATCTTGAATTTCTTAATTCTATGATTAACTGTTAATCAAGAGTAAAGTGATAATTAGTGTGGGATTAGATATTTGCATGATTACTTAATAGATTGACTTGTTGTGATATTGTATATACAGATGTAGGTGGAAAGATTGTATTTCAAGTCAAAACAAGTACGCGTAGTGAGAATTTTTATTACTATGCCACACGCTGTGGCTTGTGCTATATGAGTTACGACGCATGGACCAGAAAATGACCCCATAAGTCATAGATAAATCTCAGAGAGGAAATTTTGAAAACACATGAAAGGAGAAGAGAAGAAGGGCTGGTGTGCTAGGGCAAGATATTTTAGAATCGTGAAAGGTGCTTCTAATCAGTAACTTAGCGAGTAAGAGAAATTAAATCGGTGAAATTTTAGAGGTTTGATTCTTGTTTAATAGTAATAAAAAGGTTCTCAAGAGTTAAACTTGAACATTATGATTGGTTTAGAGCTGAGTCATAAAGCTTTGAACTTGTATACTCAATTTAGCCCTAATTTAAAGAGATTTTAAGGTGAAAATTGTGTTTAAGTAAAATAAGACCAGTTAAAGTGATGTAAAGTAGTAATCGGGGAGTAATGGACTTAGATTGGGTAAATGAAAAAGAATATATGGCTAGATATAGCCATAAATAGTAATTTTATACTTTTGGTCAAATTGGACCAATTGACTAAATTGTACCAATTGTGTTTAGATTGGCTTATAGCGCGTGTGAGTCGAGGAAGGAATTTTATGAAGAGCTATTATGGTAGTTGAAATCGATAGGTAATCTTTTTAGTAATAAAAGGGTTAAAGTAACCCTATTGTATGTATTAAGGGAAACTATAATTTAAAAGTGAAACAGAACACCTTTAGTTGAGTGATTCTACCATTAAAGGTGAGTTCAAGGCCCATGAGAGTGTACATTAGTCTAAGACGAGCCTATAATTTCATGTTGGGGTGATTTGGAGGTCCAATCGGTAGTGATCATGCTGCATGTTGCTTGTGTTAGTAAAGTGGTGAAAAGAGGTAAAATGTGAAGCATTGATGTGATTTAAGTGAAACTTGTGATATATGTTATGTTAAATGATATATTATGCTTTACTTTTATATAGTTTCATGTGATAGTCAATAGAAATGAGTTATTTTGTTATTGAGATTTTTATCTCACCCCTATAGTTACATTTTACAGGATAAAGCAGTGACCAGGACAAGGAAAAAGAGTCAAGCCTGTCTTAAAGTTGTTGAAGTCGTGTGAACTCAAAGGATTGTGTAATGAACTAAAAACTTGTGTATATATGTGTAGATAAGTTGCCATAGGATTGCATAAATATTTTGAATGATTGTGAGTGGTGAAAAGTAAGAAAATTATAGAAATTGTAGCAATAATGGTGAATCTTAACCCATATGTGAAATTATGATGAAATGAGTAATTTGAGGCTAAGATTGAGTTGTGATTATATTATGAATATGGATAGATGTAATTTTGATGAGAAAAGGGCCAAATAGGCAGAGTTCTACTAAATTGTAATAAACTGTGAAAAGTTGAGAAATGTGGAAATTGGTCGTTGAGGGGTCAAATTTTGATATATGTATATATATGAGTTATGTTGTGGTTAATTAGGTATAATAGGTTTTTTTGGACTTAGTTCAAAGCCTCGTGTGATCTTATAAGAGAAAGGGATTGATTTGAACACTTGGGTGCACAAAATTTTTAGAAAAAGTGACTTTCTGCACCCGAGTGCTCAAATTTTAATAGAACCATTAAATTGTGTCCAAACTTATCTAATTAGCTAGCTTATGAGATAAAGTTCATGTGGGCACTTGAATTACTCTAATTCGAACGTCGCATGTGAAAACCGTGCATGCTGAAAGATTGTCATTTTTGCTATCAAAAAATTCGAAATGGCATGTCACAAAGCATGGTGTCACATGTCACGGTACATGACATAGAGAATTAGACATGTGGCTCTGTGCCACATGCCGTGGCACATGTATTGCACACCACAACACATGGCTCGTATTTTCCATCTTGATTTTGTGATTTTTAATGCATGTAATGATTGAGATGGATGTATATGATTTATTTTCGTTGCGTATTGCTCTAATACATTGTGGTTTTAATAATTTTGCAAATGAGTCTTGGACCCAATCTTTTCAAATGAAATATTTGATTACTAATTAGTGTATTTGACATGATGATTTTGTTAATCTTCTCCTATATTTGGAGGATATTGGAGGAGGTTATAGTGGCCACCCATGATGCTAGTAATATCCACATAAACTCAATACACTCCTCTCTCTCATGGCGAACTCTCACTATCAATCATGATTATGCAGACAATCACATACTTGACACATATAGCATATCTCATTTTTCAAGTGATCATTATCATTGTTGCAAAATCTCATTCGATCTCATCATATTTAAAATCATCATTTTCAATAATTTGTCATCACTTCTATCATCACTTTACTAATTTTTATGAGAAGCCACACTACCAATTATGTTTCCTAGAATACAAATCATATTCATTATTATATAAGTCTTTATCAACTATTTCTAAAATCTACATTTACATTTGTAAATTTCTAGACTATAAAACATATCAATTTAGTTATGAAAATATATTCACATATTCACAACATCCCATAATTAATCAAACAAACAATAATACATGATTTAGATTCTTTTGGTTACCTTAAACCTTCGGAACACCAAAGGTTGCCCCTACTAAACTTGCTTCCTAAACTAGAATTGAGCTCAAATGGTGCTCAATGTAGTTACTCTACAATTAGCAACAACAATAGTTACAATGTCATCTATCTAAACCATTTTCAACACTTTAATTTTCACATAACCTAAAATCCCAATCTCTTGGATTTTTTTAGAACCAATAAGTACATTTTCTCTCATTAAATGCATTCAACTTCCATTAACTTAACAACATTATATTTATTACCCCAACATTACAAAATCAACATTAAACTACATAGGGTTCACTCATACTTGAGCATCCACACATATCCTCAAAAAAACCCTAACCTTAGGTTTAAAAACTTAAAACAACTCCCATTAATCTCATTGGAACTAATGGTTCAACCAAGAAGTCACTGTAAAAAAAATCAACATCCCCCAAATCCCAAAACCTAGTTTGAAATATGTAGAAAGGGAGATGAGGGAGTATGACAGACTTAATTAGCTAGGTAGAACCATTCTTAAATTACTCCCAAGAGTTTCGAAAATCAAGCCCTAGTAGACCCAACTCTATCTCATGCTCCCTCTTTGTTACTTTCCTTCTATTTCTTTCTATCTCTTGAAAGCCAAACTTAGGCATTTAATCTTGATTTTTAGCCATTTGTTGTGATGGATGGTACAAAGAAGGCTAGTTGATTTCTGTTCCAATAGTTGGTCCTAGATGTCCTAATACACTTCCAAGCCCGATTCAAAAACTATAATCAAAACCCAATATGCCCAATTATCCCTATTTAACCATCCTCAATTTAATTTACACTCAAAATTGCCTATTTACCCTTAATTAATTCTTTTAATTTAGAAATTAAATGTTAAGATGTTACATACTTCTTATAGAACCGAAATGATTCTTGCTCACTTAGTCACACCCATTCCCTCACACATGAGTTGATGCAAACACAGTCATGCCCTCAAACTCGATCCTCTCCTCTCCCTCTCCCTCTCAATATCACTCTCACTCAATCTCTTTCTCTCAGGCTTCAAGTGCTCCTTTCAACTAAGAAATCTTTGTACTCTTTGTGACTTTGATTTGTTTTCTATTTATAGAATGAGAAAACTCTGTAAAATTAGTTCAAAAGATTGCAGGCTTTCTCTAGTAGTGTCTTTAGGCAATAGCATAAATGGTTTGCAGGTTGCCACCGCCCATGCAAATGGCTCCTTGGAGATTTTGCTTGCCTCCTCCAACTCTGTTGACTGGCGTTGTTAGTTGGTAGAGTAGTTTCTTCTTAGTCCCATATTCTGTTTATTAGTTTAAGAGTTCTTAATTTAATTATTGTTATTAGTTTAGTTTAATTAAGTTCTTGATGTGTTTAGCTTCACACAAGGTGACTTTTCATGGGGATCCTAGTGCAAGAGTATCCTCACATTGGTGCCCAGGGTTCAAGGGTTATGGCATTTGGTCGATTATTCTCATCTAACATAGATGGCTCAGTTGTTTAAGATCCCTTGATTTAATTTCCCTTCTGGCCCTTTGTCTTGTTCTCTTTTCCAAATTTCATTGATGTTTTTATTTGATTAATCTAGCTAATTAATATGTTAGTTTGCAATTAGATTATTGTTGAGTTATATGCAAGTTTATCCTGCAAAATAAAATAAGAGTTTATTTTATTTTTTAAAACATGCTTACGGGTCCAATCTTAAACCTTTTAAATAAGGACTATGTCTCAAAAAATAAATAATTTTAAAAAAATTAGACTTTAAGGCTCGGACCATAGGATCTAGCCCATGAGCCAAGCCCATCTGTTTCTTAACTCTACTTGTCTTAAGAAAATTTCATTATTTCAAATTTAATTACTTATGGGAATGGTTTCGCGCGGGGATTTTCAAGTCTGAACTCTCATGCATTCTCAAATTCTCCTATTGCCTAAGCGTTTTTCTCTTACGGCATTGACAATGATTCTTTGGAGTAAAAGCTAGTGGACTTGCCTTGGTTGTCATCTTTATGGTAACAACCATATGGGTTGGCTTGGTCCAAGTAAACGATGGAAGCATTGACGCGTGGGTGACCGGACCTACTGCAACGAACTCCCTCCGTTCTTTATTACTTTTTTGGGTCTAAAACAAAAGATTTTTTAGTTAATTTTTATTTCAAATATAAGCAATTTGGTATAGTTGTAGAAATTCTCTTCATTTTACCTATTGTATTTATTAATCTCAATTCTTGTGAGAATTTATGAAATTTTTTTACTCATTATTGATAATTGAGATTAAGGGTAAATAGAGAAAACAATGTATATTTTCATGAGAATAAGAATTTTACATATATACAAATTATTTGTTGAAAGGTGTTTATATTTTGGATTAGATGGAGTATAAGAAAAACTATCATATGCTTCATTGTTTTTTTATTAAAGCAAAACTACAAATTTCAATATATATTTTTTACATTTTTTTAAATTGTCTCTCATAAATTAATACTATTATTAAATTAGAGAAAAGAAATGAAACACTACTCTCTCTCTTCTTTTTTTTTCTTTTCTTTTTTTTAAATCACCTATTTTGGCGCAGCATCGATAGATTTTCAACTTTAATTTCTACGCGTGCTTGGCGATTTTAGGGACATTTGGAAGACAAGAAGACGACCACCATGAAGTCAAATTATTTGAGAAACAGGATCAAGATCCTTCAAAGTAAATTAAGGTCATAAGTTGAATTTACTCAACCTTAATTCACTTGAAGGACCTTAATACTTTTGCACAAATAATTTAACTTCATTGTCCTTCTTCTCAATTTTCACTTGAAGGATCAAGATCCTTCAAGTAAATTGAGGTTATAACTTTAATTTACTCATCTTACGATCCTTCAAGTAAATTAAGGTTATAACTTTAATTTACTCATCTTAATTCACTTGAAGGACCTCAGTCCTTTTTCTCAAATAATTTAATTTCATTGTCCTTCTTCCCAAATTCCCCTTGATTTTAAGGAAAGGATAATGGAATTTTTAACCCCTCTTAACTATCCATTTGGTCTCTCTCAAATTCAATTTTTATTGATTTAGTTTTTTATGTTTGTTTTAATTATTAATTTGATCTTTATCATTTAAAGAGAAGATAATAATATTAAAATCTGTGGACATAGCTGAATAATGGAATATTAATAGCAACCACGTAGATTAATTAAAAAAAATATAATTATCAAGGTAGAAAACAAACAAACTTTGAAATTAAAAAAAACAGAGAATAAAAAGCATTATAAGAGATTAAATTGATAAAAATTAAATAAATTTGAGGGATAATTTATTCTCATTTAACATACGCATATCAAGTTATCAATATATTTTATATAATAAATTCATTTGAGAGTCAATTTGAGTTTTAAAAAATGCAATGATTTAAGAAAATATAAAGAACTAAATTAAAAAAATTAAATTTAAACAAGCAAAATTAATAATTGAAATAAATTTAAGAAACTTTATAGCATCTTTCACCGCTGGAAGGGGAAAAAAAAATGCTCAGCCATTCAACCCGGCAGAAAGTCATAAAAGAGGAAGCAACGTCGTAAGTCGTAGTAAAGTGGCTATCTAGTCAATTAGTTGTCATGAGCACAGTTGGTTGAGTTGATCAATTCAATTTGAAAAATTGGTGTAATATAATTTGTAATAATTAACATGACTCCCTCCAATCCAATTTGAATTATGAGATATTTTTAATAATATCACATTGATTTTAAAAATTAATTTATTATCTTGATTTGTTTTTTAAAAAATATCACATTTCAAGAAGTCTAATTACATAGTACTTGTAATTATGAATGGTATATTAAAAAAAATATATCCAAACATGCTTCATCAAACATTTTGTAAAATGGCTTGTATGAAAAATGAAATTTTTTTTTCTGAGAATACCCTGTGAATACAACCAGAGGGAATAAATATCTAGTGATAAGTAACCACGATTCAAATCCTCTAATATGGATTTACATTATCAAGATTAAATCTGATGGTGGTATTAATTTTTCTAATATAATTAAAATCACTAATAATTTAAGTCATTTCCCCCTTTTCTTTGTCTCTTTTAAGCATTATTTTATTAAAAACAATTATATTTGAAATGGCACTAAATATAGGTATTTCTCCTAATGAGAATTCAAACTTTAATTTATCACATCATGAAAAATAAGGGTGGATCAGTGGAGGCCTTGCCCCTTGGGTCCTTTAATATATCCCCCATGTACCATGTATGAGAATGTTTTTTTTAGGGCGACAAATATGAGAAGTTCTAATCTCCCACACCATCATAATAATTTTTTTTTCTAGTAGTTCCTTTACATTTTTCACACATAATTTAATATTATATTATTAACATATTACCTGATATTTTATTTATGTTCTATTAACATGCCAAATAAAATAATAGATATTGTTAGTTCATTGAACAATTATACTCCAATCATTAAAACTGTAACACATTTTGAATCAAATTCCCAATAAATTAGTTATATGTTTTCAGAATAGTATCATCTTTTTATATTTACTTTTATTTAGTAGAGTGTTTTATTTAAAAATAAATAGAAAATAATTTACTTATTAATGACATTTAAAAAAAAACATTGATGAATATTTTTGACGAGGGACTAACTTCTTTGGATAAATCCGAATCCAAACCCCGTCAGTTGAATTTTTTTTTTTTTTCTTGGCCACCAATCAGGCCTCTAAAAGTGCGCCCTGTTCCCATTATGCACTTGACCAAGTCCAGTCAAAAATAAATCGTTGTACTTTTATTACATTACACGTGAACAATACGTTATTTCTTTTGGGTTATAAAATGATATTATTTATATTCGTTCGTTTGCTACTTCTGAAAGCAGAGCTACCCATTGCCCGTAAACATGATGAAGAGAACATCAATGTGGATCGGAGTTTTTTACGTGTTTGTTTCCTTCATCCTCGTTAGCCACTCTACACAGGTTGTTTTTGCAGAAGCTAATAATTCAGGCAAGCACTTACGTTTACTTTTTTCTTTTTTTTTTTTAAAGCATGGTGTTTCATTAAGTCCCTTATTGGTTCATTTCTCACTTGACTTTATGTTGAAGCATTGATGATTTGTTATTGTGAATTTTGCCTGCATAATATTATTTCTTCATTATTTAGAATTATGATTTTCATTTCTTTTGTGGGGTTCTATTCATTCTTTAATTATAAGCCTTCAAACAAAACCTTTGCGGGAAAGCGTGTTTTTATAATGGGAAAAATTAAATATCAATTCCAATCCTTATATTTTAACTGTATTTTGTTTTTAGCCCTTACAACTTATTTTTATATATAATTTCTCATCCCTTTTATTTGTTTCATCTAAATTGTTAGTCTTTGTATTTTGAAAAATATTCAGAATCATCGTGAGATGACCCAAATGACGTTACTTTTATTGAGGGGATTTAACATCGTTGGGCACATAATTAGATGACTAGGAAGAAAAATTGCTGACCTGAAAAAAAAAATGTTTGATGAAATATTTTGTCTAATTAAAAATAGGAAAATGAGTCCGCTTCCTTAAAATGATTGTTGCGCACGAGTGAGAGGGAGAATGACATCAGAAAAAGCAAAAAGGCATTGGATTAGGGGGCCGTTTGTTTTGGCTTATTTTTTTTAATTGAAAAAAGAACTTTAAAAAAAAAAAGAAACATCACTTTAGACAAAGTTTAAATTGTACTTAAAAAAATCAGAATTTTTTTAAAAAAATCAAATATCTAATTATTTGAAGAACCTAGTCTGAGTAGCTTCTTAAATAAGCTAAGTCCTTCAATAGATGAGAGAGAAACTAAAAAGAAACACGATTATTTTCACAATAATTTTTAGAGGACAAAAGTAATCCTTTCTCAGAGCGTTTTCTTCCCCAGTGCGTCTCTTTCCTCGACCGTCACTTATCTTCTCCGTCTCTTTTGTTTGCATTGACCTAATCGGTCCCTCCTGCCTCCTCCTAGCCTTTGTTAAAGGTTTGATTTGTTCTCTTTATTGCCTACTCTATTTCGTATGGTGATGGATTTCAACTCTTTTATTTTGTTTGATTTTGGCATTTGTTTTCATACCCAGCCTTGCAATTCATTGGGTTTGTGAGTGTTCTTAAGTTTACTGGGTTGTAGTTTTTGAGTGTTCTTGGATTTGCGTGGAAGCTATTTTGCCTTGAGATTGTTATTGGACAGTAGCAGGGCAAGATGATTACACCGATGCTTAGCCCCTGCTTCCACCACTTTACCCACTAGTTTTCTTTGTTGGTCTAAGGCTTCTTCTAGTTCATCTCCTTCACCAAGTTCAGAAAGTATTTTTCATAATGATATTTAGAGCCGGTAATTCAATCAAGTTGAGCTTATTCGAATCAAATTTAAAATATTATAATATATAAAAAAATTCATATAGCTAAATTTAACCCTAACCCCTCGAGCTTTTAAATTTTATTTAGGCTGACCTAGATACCTGAATTAAAAAGAAATTTGGATACTTGGACAAATTTTATTTAGGTTTGGACTTGACTCGAATTTCTTCATGTTCATTCAAGCGGCCTGAATAAAATTGAAGTAAAAAAAATCTTCTAAACTCTTAGATCTAATCCTAAAACTTTTTTAATTTATTTGGATTAACTTGTTGAACTTGGTGCAAATTATCGCCCTCTAATGATATTCCTCGCAGCTTTATCCAGAACTGGGGTATCACTCCCCTAAGCTTTCTGCGCATTGCCATCAAAGTTTGATGTGGAAAGTGAATACCTTTTTTTATGACAGAATTAACATTGTTTAGATCTATTGATCTAAGCAAACTTAGCGTTATTTAGACTAATTCATGATCTTTGAATATTTTTCAAAATATATGAAGGGACTAACGTTTCAAACAAAAAGCGATGAGAAATCATGGAACAAAATTACTAAGACTAAAAACAAACCTGATTAAATTAGAGTATATGATCCTGGATTGGTATTTCTCCGTTTATAATTCTAAACAATATTAATGAGATTGAGATGAAATCTTCCTCGATAATGGAGAACGATATGAACGGAGATTTATTTAGTCATTAGAAACAACCCACCTACGTAAAAGACAAAGATTAACTCAAATTGTTTTTTATTCTAATAATAAAAGTAAATTACTCTATAGTTTCTCTCTTTAATATTATAAGACATTTTTAACCAAATCACACTTCTAATGAGTTAGTTAGTTATTTTTAAAATTATACACCTCGTTGTATTTATTATTATTTAATAGGATGTATCAAATAGAAAAATTTATTAATTACACCCCTAATTAAGAGTATTTTTCTTTAAAAAAACCTCATTAATTGTATTTTGAAAGATTTAAAATGTCTTATATTTTTTAACAATGGAGAGAGTGGAGTAGACATGAGCTCGCACACATTATGAATTTTGTAACATCAGACATATCAAGCATCGAGCTTCTCATGCTTTTTTTTTTTTTGTAACCAAATTAAATATATGGCTTGTGGTACTCAATGATGGGAAGCTTAAATAATAAGGAAATTATATCAGTTCCAAAAAATTGTGACATCCTTTGTTGTCCCAAGATGGCATTCCAAAATTCAGGATAAATATTTGGGATGGAATTATGATTTTGAAATGCATTTGTGGCTCTTTATGTCGCAAATTTTCAGCTCAAATTTCCTGTTTTCTTGTAGTGCAGGTTTCATAAGCATTGACTGTGGAGCAAGCAAAGATTACGTAGATGAAGTAACTGGGTTGTGGTACCAAACAGATGAAGAGTTCATCGGAAGTGGAATCAATTATAAACTACCTCCACAAGTTAACTTCAATAATAATCCAACAGTAACACGTCAACTAATCACACTGAGAAGTTTTCCAAATGGAGAAAGAAACTGTTACACTCTGAAACAAAAACAAGAGAATCCGAAGAAGAAGCAGAAATATCTGATGAGAGCCTTATTTGCTTATGAGAATTATGACTATAAAAACCAACTTCCAATTTTTGACCTTTACCTGGGGGTCAATTATTGGAACGCAGTTCAATTGCCTAATTCGTCTTTTTTCCAATACTATGAAATAATTATGCAACAGGATGCTGCCACCATAGACAAGGTACAAGTGTGTCTGGTGAACACTGGACAAGGCACACCTTTCATTAACGCTTTGGAATTAAGGCCATTGAACTATGATCTCTATTCTGCTCCTCTTCCCTTGTATCTACGGTTCAGATTGGATATGGGCTCTGGCCTTCCACGCTCTGTTACAAGGTAAGCACTTGACCTTTCTATTTGAGATATTTTTATATGGACGTGGTACACCACATTATTCATGATCCAGCCATTAAAATTGGACCAATGCAATCAGATAAAATCTTATGTGCCATTATTTTTCATAATTTTATTTTTATAATAAAGTATCTATTTATTTATTTCTTGTATTTTCACTCTCTATTAATTATCACTAATATCAGAGTCAATTTATGTTTAATGTCATATGAATATTACCATAGATGATGTGATGCACCAAGCCCATCCAAAAATTTGTTCTTTCTATTCTTCAATGCCAACATAAAAATTTAATTTGTCTTTAAAGTTATTTTTGTCCCTCAACTTCATTTGAATAGTCATTAGGTACTCTCATTTTTTTTGGCATCCAACATAAAAAAAAAATGTCTTCTATTTTTTAACTTCATATATCTAGTCCTTCTTGTAAGATAATTTTGAGTGTTTACAAGAGACAAAAAACATTTGTTTGACTAGTTTATTAAAATGTTTTTTTCATACCCTCACTAAATAGGAGAATTGTAATTAATCACAATGCACTTATCGTTTCCCTAGCTATCCTTGAAAAGTTATTAGGTTCCATTTAATGAGGGTAGTTTTGGAATAAAAGTTATATTTGTGTTATATTTAATTTATAGATATAGATTCTAACTAATTTTTATTCCATTTCTTTGTCCTGGTAAATTAGTTATTTGTTTCTTATGAATGAAAAGTATGGTATGAACTAAAAATATTCATTGACATTATAAATTGACAGAAATTTTGCCATAGCATTGATGGTAGCAATATACTCCCTCCATTCAAATATAAGAAAATTTTAACCATATCAAATAGTTTAAAAAGTTAGTTAATCATAATAAATGTCTAAAATTGAAAAAATTCGGACTAAAATGTCCTTATAATTAATGTTTACTTTTAAAAACAATATATATATATATATATAATTAAAACATGTATATACATATATCTATCCTAAAGTATAGTTAATTTAAAGAATCTAGCATTATTATCCACTAATGTTAGCCATACACATATTAGGTTGAGATGATAGTTTAGTTTCCATCCACGTCTTTTAATTCGCATGCCTATGGAAGTTGTAATTTTGTAGTAACTTTCCATAATTTTTTTAATTAACTAATGGTCAAAATAATATATATTTAATGTAGTGACAACACGTTTTTTAATATTTCAGAGCAACATTGCATCAGTTGATAGTTTAAGAAACCTAGCGCTTGAGAAGGTGTCCAGTAAATTTTTCTTTTAAAAGAGGTCAGTTTCTCTTTAATTTAGCAAAGAAGCTTATTAGTGTTCAAATTAAAATCACTCTTTTAATGTTTAAAAGCAAGCCTTCTTCATTACATAAAGAAAATAGTAAATTATTAGGTATTTTTATGAAGTTCATTAAAAACATATTAAAAATAATATAATTTTTTACAAATATAAATAAGTTATTTGAAATGTAAAGATTAAACAATGTGATTTACATTAAAAAAGTATAGGATTTAAGATAAATAATTTAATAAAGATGGAGTAAAAAAAGAAGAAAAATAAAGCACCAACTACTCAAAGAAACCCAAGACCCACATTGAGAGTGGGATGCCTTGATATGGGGAGCTTTTCCATAACATAGAAAAAAAATATTAAAAAAAAACAATGCAAAAGGGCTTGAGATGTTTCAAGGCCGGCTCTTGGGTTAACATGTTGAACTTGTCGATAGGCCAGTTTTTAATAAATCATTGTTTAAACATGAGATTGGTAATTTGCTTAATAGTTTTTGGGAATATAATAATGCAGGTTTAAGGGTGACGTCTATGACCGACTGTGGCTGTTGGATGATGGTGGCCATTATGATCGCTTGAAAACAAATGTATCAAAGTTAGAAGATTCAGTTTATGAATTGCCATTGGAGATATTAGGCACAGCATCAAGGCCCCTATATAATAATTCCAATGTTTTAACCGCTAATTGGACTTATGATGCATTGAAACAATATTATTTGTTTCTTCATTTTGCTGAAATTCAAAAGCTTCCTTCTGGCCATAAGAGGATTATCAATGTCACTTTTGATGGTGGTGATGAAAATTGTTCTGAATCTCAGCAACTTAGTCTTGAATACTTGAAGCCTGTCACCTTGTGTTGCGACAATATAACAAAAGGTTATGTTGGCTTCACAATTGCAGCAGCAGCTAATTCAGATGCTCCTCCTATCCTCAATGCCTATGAAATTTACCAACTTGTCCCTCAACCAAATTTCCCTACATATATACAAGATGGTACATATATATATAATATTAATTGCTTTTTCTTTTTCATTGCGTTTGCTTCAGTTGTTTTACCATATTTTTTTTCGTTCTGTTTATTGCATGATCATAGTCAATGTCATCATGGAAATCAAACGTAGTTACGGGATCTCCCGAACCAGTTGGCAAGGGGACCCATGTGTTCCATCTAACTTTGCATGGGATGGTCTGACTTGCAGCAATGACAACAATATAAGGATCATTTCATTGTAAGTAGTTCAGTATTACTATGCTTATTTATAATCAAGTGTATTTGAATCATTCAATACCGATAATATATAATTAGAGAATTAATCAAAATTGTATAAGTGTTTGGTGAGTCCTTCTAAATATAAGTTTTATTTTATGATTAATGCAATTCAAGTGATCCAATGTACTCCTTTCCTATTCAAATATAAGAGAAAAGTGTGATGAATCTTTCTTAAAATTTGTAGTTTTCCTTATAAATAAAAATAAAGAGAAACATGATAGTTTCTCTTATTTGAAAAGAAAGAGTAGGTATGAACAATATAATAAGTTGATTTTATCCAAAAGCTTGACTTGATTGGGCAATATATCTCAAAGATGTATTGCAGTACATAAATATAGGTTATCTTATATCTGTTTCTCTCCTTTTTAATTAATTATTTACAGTGGTGACCAAATTGTATGTAGGAACTTAAGCTCAAGCGAACTTACAGGACAAATAACTACATCCTTCGCTGGTTTGGAAAATTGGAGTACTTGTAAGTTGTTATATAAGATTTTCTCTTGACTTCAAAACTATATTTAACATGTTAGATATATATTTTTTTAGCACTTACCTCCTGTTCACAGGGATTTATCAAATAACGAATTGATTGGACAACTTCCAGAATTTCTTGCAACTCTTCCTAATTTAAAATACATGTAAGATCATAATAAATTTCATAATAGCTTTCATGATCAAATTATATATGAAGTTGTGTATCTCATACTTTCACTTATTATCCTTTTACCATCATGCAGTAATGTGGAAGATAACAAGCTCACTGGTTCAATTCCTAAGGCTTTAAGGGAAAAGGTTAATTTGCAGCTAAGGTTTAGTTGTTTTCAAAATCAAATTCTAAATCTATTTCTGTTCTAGTTTAAGAATAAATCAAATAAAGAGAACACACACACACATCTAAACGTAGCCTTAGTTTATTGGAATTATACAACAATGCCTTGTGTGGCACCTACACTAAAAATAGAAATGTTGATTCTATTGGTAAGGATTTGACTCATAACTCATAAGATTGTATGTTCAAATCCTACTATTGATGTGAAAATTTTATTGGTGGATGATTTGTAAATATCTCTATAAACATTCTTAAAGTTTAGAGGTGTGCCCTAGCTTAGTGAGCCCAAAACCCGACTCACCTAAATTATTTCTTACCCCAAAAAAAGGTGGCTATGTCAAGTACATATATCATTATATATGATACGATACCCATGCCACACACGCATACTCACACGCATACGCACATATATGTATGTATGTATTTAATTATCAAAACCCATGCCATACTATATAAATGTGTCTGTGTGTGCAGCATTACATGCGTGTTTTGACTTTAATGCTTCAAAATTATCTAGAGGTTTTAGAAGGCTCAAATTTTGTAGATTCATTTGTCATGTGGTAACTTTTTGAGAACACACATTCCTTTCATCCGATCGAAAATATAAATCATTTTTTAAATATTTGATTTATTTTAATCCAAAACATAAGTCATGTTTTGGTGTGTTGTTTGGTCTATTATTGACTTTTTCATGTTTTACCCTTGGCTTCAATTAAATAGTCAATAATAAAAGTAGGGTTAAACTTTACAAGCATTAGTTGCTCCTTTGCAAATAACTCATGGATGAAAATTAAAATCCCAATTAATCCAAATATTTCTCCACCTCGATTGCCAGTGTTCATCAAACCAAATTCTCTTTCTAGAGTTAACAGTCAATATTGTCATTAATTGACCTTTAGTCTTGGGCTAGCTGTGCACGTTGCAATTATTTTAAAATAACCAATGTTTCTCTAAAAAAAAAACTTTAAAGAAAAAATGCACTTTAACCCTAACTTATATTTTTGTTCATATGCACTTTCTTGACTAACCAAATTTAGCTACAATAGTGAAAATGAAGTGTACAAGACATGTTACTTCTCTTAATTTGCTCAACTTTCTAATATTTTGTCTTCATGTTTGTTTTACCAGTGTAGCCAACAATCCAGACCTTTGTCAAATGGATTCATGTGAAAAACACAAGTTTATGATTCCTCTTATTGTATCAATTGCAAGTTTGATCATAATTGCCCTTGTTTCTTTGATGATAATTTGGAGACTTAAAAGGAGAAGATGAAAAGGTATTCTTTTAAAACATTGCACATGTTCGTTGCATACAGAGATGTGTTTTGCAATTCTTGTATGGTTTCTAGAGAACTTGGAAGCCTATCATTTGTGTTAGTTTTATGTCACATTATTGGATGAATTTAATTTATTGACCTAAAAAGCCAATTAATCTCTTGGTCAAGTTATTTTTTACTCATTTTTGAAAGACTCAAAACATTTGACGTAATGATACAGGGTTTGCCAAATCCCAAAAGATGAAAATCATAAAGCATAAGAATCGAGAGTTTTCATATTCTCAAGTTCTTCATATCACCAACAGTTTCAAAACTCTTATTGGAGAAGGAGGATTCGGGAAAGTCTACCTTGGTACTTCAGAAGATGGTACTCAAGTTGCAGTAAAATTACTTTCTCCATCATCAAAACAAGGGTATAAGGAATTTCAGTCAGAGGTCAAAATTACTTTCTCCATTATCAAAGTTATAATTTTCAATCAAGAGATTTTAAATTTAGGCAAACTAGGGGTGGCAAACTAATATTTTTCATTTATGATGGATCTAACTTCTAACTTGTGGCAGGCTCAACTCTTGACAGTTATTCATCATAGGAACTTGGTGTCACTTGTTGGGTATTGTGATGAAAATGATATAAAGGCATTGATTTATGAATACATGGATAATGGGGACCTTAGCCGACTGTTATCAGGTTTATTTCATATCTTATGCTCAAAACTTTATAGTATCACTGATGGTGTAGTTTTATTCTAATTTTATTCTAGCAGGTTTCATATGTTAAATAGTATTATATAGTTTATAAGATCCCATTCATGGATCATAAAGGCAAGATAACATCTATTTCATCAACTCAAAATATCATTTAGTTTTGTTTTAGTTAAATGTGATAGATCAATAACTTTGAATAACTAAATATTTATATTCATGTACGTATGTGTGTTTTTTTTAATCATTAAACATCCTATATTGAGTCAATTTTATGTTTGTAGAAAAAAATCCAAATATTTTAAAGTGGAATGAGAGACTTCAAATTGGAGTTGATGCTGCAAAAGGTAACAAACTAAATATATATTATTAATCCACTTTCTTCTTAATTATATTTTTTCTTGTTCTAATATAATGATATGGAGAGAGTTGTTGCAGGGTTGGAATATCTTCATAATGGTTGTAAAAACTCCTATAATTCACAGAGACTTGAAACCATCTAACATTTTATTAGACAAATTTAAAGGGGCTAAGATTGCTGATTTTGGGTTGTCTAGAGCATTTATAAATGAAAGAGATTCTCATCTATCAACTCAACCAGCTGGTACACCTGGCTATATTGATCCCGAGTAAGTGGTTATATCATATCAATGAAAAATTTTAAGGGTATTCCCTACAAAACTACACAAGACAACATACTATTTGAAACCTACATTGTAACACCATAAAAATTCAGCCTAATTAGTTGTCATCTTGCAGATTTCAAAGGTCTGGAAACCTAAATAGAAAAAGTGATATCTATAGTTTTGGGATGATTCTTCTTCAACTGATAACTGGAAATCCTCCAATAAAGAGAGGAGTTGAGAGTAGTAATTTCATTCTTGATTGGGTTCAACCTAAAATTGAATGTGGTGAAATTGAAGGCATTGTTGATCCAAGATTAGCTGGAGAATTTGGAATTACACCAGCATGGAAAGCTGTTGAAGTAGCAATGTCATGTATTTCAACAACAGTAATGCAAAGGCCAGATATAAGTCACGTATTGCAAGAACTACAAGAATGTTTAGCTTTGGAGATGGATCATGAGGCTAGAACAGGAAGTTCACTTGGTTATACTGTGAACAATGAATCAATGACCATTCTCTCTGCTAGGTAATCACAATACTTGTTTTCCACTAAACAATGCTAAGTATCATGCTTACATCTCATGTTTAAATAATGTATGTCATTGAATGACAATATCTGTTCTTTATGATGAATTTCTAAAGACTTTATATATAAGTTTCAGTTATATCACTCTCGAGAGAAATGACATATGATAAAAA
Source organism: Prosopis cineraria (assembly GCF_029017545.1). Lineage (NCBI taxonomy): Eukaryota > Viridiplantae > Streptophyta > Magnoliopsida > Fabales > Fabaceae > Prosopis > Prosopis cineraria. The sequence goes on from NW_026555344.1 coordinate 13,238,261, forward strand.
AACAAGCATCAATATATCGATTTCAATAGGGTTAAGGTGTAAAGTCTCTAGATTATCCTACAAATTAAACTATATTTCCGTAATAATTAAACTTAATGCCCTATACTAACCATTACCATGGTTGATAAGCTTAACTATGGTTAACAAGGAATAATTGTAGTAAAAAAGGAAAGACCTAGATTTGAAGATCTACTATGATTAAAGGAGTTTTACTTATAATATTTTTTATCTACTATAGCAGTAAAGTTCCAAAGTGCATATTTTAGAACACAAAGTATCAAATAATGGGATCGGAACATATTTCATCTCAATTCAAATCTAAAACAAGTTAAAATCTCTTTAAAAAACACTATATTAGCTATTGGAAGCATAAGTAAAAATTTAGAATAAGAAAATATGATTTAATATTCAAAATAGGTGAAAAGAGCCCATTCCAGCACATATGCCATAGCCAATTGCATATGCACCATAACATGTGGTACAGAGGACATCTACCGCAACAAATGTCATCATGTGCCGCTACCAACCTTCACTGTATCATGTGTCACAACTGTGTATGTTGTATGACAACTCGGATCAAATTTTCAACTCACACTTCTTTGTCTGATGTCTAATTACAATGGTTCAAGCACTGCATAAAGCTTATTTCAAATTCTAACTATTGGCTTTGGTTTCCTTCCAAAATAATCCACACTAAATCCAATGACTTAAAATAATTTTTTAACTAGTTTTATATACTAAAAAAATTTAGCAACATAACAACTTTAACATAGGTATTTCCCTAGTCTTAACAGCAAGTTTATAAGTACACTCAAGCACAACGCCAAAATAAAAACAACAAACTTACAAGTACTCTCAGTATACTCAACAACAACAAACAAAGCCAATTTATATATACCAAGGAACACCAAGGATAGGAAGAAAATGAATGGAAGGACAATGGAGAAATTCAAATTAACTCAAAAATT
>NW_026555344.1:13239328-13311400 GCF_029017545.1 Prosopis cineraria
TGTTAATATTATAATACTTATATTAATAATAATTATTGTATGTTAATATTTAAATTAATATTATAATAATAATTATATTCATTATTTACTATAATAATAATTATGTTGATATTAAAAATCCTTGGGTGGCTTTTCTCGTTGGAACCATGACCCATTTTCGGATTGCCCCATCAATGCTCCAAACCTAGGAAGAAAAACACGAGAGAAGGGGAGGATTCTAGAGCGTACCCAAGTGACATCTAACTCCAAGTAGCACCAAATGGGCCAAGCACTCCCAAGTCGCTACTCTCAAACTCTCTTGTTTCTTCTTTGTTTTCCATCGGTGGGCCAATTTGATATATCAAATTTTTTAGTATCCGCTGTGGTGGATAGTGCCATTGCACGGTGATAGATGACATGATGGTAAGCTGCAACAACCGATTTAGGTCCTCCTAGTTCCTGGACCAAATCCAAACACATCATATGATCCAATAAGCCCAATGGTCATCCTTTAAACCAGCTCTCTCCTATAATTAGCCCTCAAATTACTATTTTACCATTAATTAGCTCAATTATTCATAATTTAATTTTTGGGATGTTAATTGTCTCTCCCCTATTTATCTCATGCATTTGTTATGAGCAAAAGGTCAAGTTCGAGTAACTCAATCATGTATGTAAATATCCCAATTGGTGCAACATAACAGGTATGATTCATCCTTAACTCACACTTGGTGATCATAATGAGAAGTTTATTTGGCCTTTAGTCTTCCATCAATGACAAGCATCCCATTACTATCAAAAATACTTAGAAGAGTGATTATTTTTTATCCATGGAAGCATTTTCAAAAGGGTTAAGTTACATGTACTTTTAAAATTTTTACACAGGCGCATTTGGTATTCTCAAATTTTTTTTTTTACACAATTTTGTCTCAATATTTTTCAATTTGGTACAATCTCATCTTGCAGTTGGGGTTTGACCCCATTGACCATTAGTTTGACCTTAACTTGCCATGTTGGCAGCCACATATCATATTTTAGTAATAAAAAAATTAAAAAAAAAAAAATCCAACTCAGATTTGAACTCAACTCTTCTCCTCCCTTATTGATGAAGACCGTCCTTTTTCCTCTTGCCGGTGAAACCTCCCTCGTCTTCATTCGCATTGCCAGCAAAACCTCCCTCATTTATAAATTTGATCCACAACCACAATCAACATTATCCGGCAAAAGGATATTTAGCTCCCTAAAGAAGATCAAGTTTCAATGAAATAGACAAACCCAAAACAATCGAAGAACACAAGGCATAAGAACAATCAAAGAAGATCAACCAAAAAATGACTAAGAACAACCAAAGAAAACCAGGCATTAGAACAATCAAACCCAGAACCTAGTTCGAAGAGCAGAGGAAGCAGAAGGTGAAGAAAGACGAGGAAGGTGATTGGTTCAGTTAGAGAGGAGAAGAGGAAGGAGAAGGCATATAAGGCAAGGATAAAACCAAGATCGAACAAGTAAGATTCAATCAAGAATAAAGCCCAGAACAAGCAAGCAGGCAAAAACAATCTTCAAACGCAACCCATAATTTGTCCTAGAAATCAAACTTAGAATCAAATGCAATCTTCAAACGCAATCTAGAATCGAACTCACTTAAAATTTGTCCTAAAAATCTGATTTAGAAAACTGTGTCCTCCATCACTTTACTTTATGTTCAGTCGTTTGCGATAGCCACAACTCCTCCTTTCACCTTTCAAAAAGTAAAAAGAAATAAGGAAATCAAAACCTTTGATAAAACCTAGAGACGTAGATTATCCCCAACAAGGTCGCTCACCAAGACGAAGGCAGACAATTCATGATGATTGAAGAAGAATAGAGGTCGTCGTTTCCTAGCTATTTGTTGAGCAAAGAAAGCAGTAGTTGCTGATGAAGAAGGGAGAAGGAGCTGCAAAGCTGAAGGTGAGAAGGAAGGCAAGAAGGGCACTACAAAAAACAACTGATTATATTAGTGAAAATTCCATCGCTCAACGAGTTAGCGAAACACTATCAATAACTTGTTAACAATGGAATTAATGACATAGTTACATTTTGTCACTAATTAGCAATAGAATAATGACAAAATTTCCATCACTAAATAAGGATTTCATTGCTAATCCATAACAAATATTCCAACAAACTTATTCTATCGTTAATTTTTAGACTAATCAAAACATTATTGTCACGTCACCCCAGTGGGCCAATGCTATCTCACCACCACCTTATCAGCCAGTGAGAAATTTTTAGGCAGATTGGGTGCGTCATGTCATTAGTGATCTGTTCAATAAAAACATGACATTCAAATGATATTAAATATAAATTGATTTTGATATAAATAATAATTGAGAGAGAAAAGGCAATACATTATGTATTCTATTATAAGAATAAAATTAATTTAGATGATTTGAAGCATTCTAATTAGATATTCGCAAATGACATAATGCACTCAATCTATTTAAAAATTTCTCTCGCCTCGTGGACCAATACCACTTCAACGCCACATCATTTGTTACTGTCATGTCAAATATTATTAATCGTAATTGAGCCTTGGCCAAGCTAGAACTCACAACCTCACACTCCTAATGCCTTTGCACCCACCTTATTATCAATTAAGCTAAAAGAAATTTTTAGTCTTAATTGATAAAGTAAATATATAATATTTAACTACATACATATGTATTAATAAATATATTATTCAAATTTACTTATTTTTTAACATAATATTTATTTATTAAAATGGTAAAATTAATTTTTTTATATAATAATTATTTCTATTATATTTTATTTAAAAATTATTTTTAGTATAAATTTAATATTAAATTGAAAAATATTTTATTATCATTATATATATTATAATTTGTACCTATATATTATATAATATTTTAAATTTTTATTTATTATATTTTTATTTTATTTTTATTTTTAAATAGGAATAATTAAGTGTAAAATTTAAATCATTATTATTAATAATACACAAATGATTAAAATAATAAATTATTTTAAATTAAAAATTTTAAATTATTATTTATAGCTTAATAATAAATTATTAAATACGTTATATGTAAATGTATATTATAAATAACAAAAATTAAATTAAAAATAATTATCGATGGAATTATGACAAAAAGATTTTTTGCAACATTTTCTGTCTCAAATTTCATCACTAAATTGAAATAAGATGGCCTAAAAATTAGTGCTAAATTATTTTTTATGGATCAACGATGGAATAGAAATATAATTTTAGCAACGGAATATTCAATAGCTAAAATCCATCAGAAATATAATTTTAGTGGGGTTTTCTATTCTGAGTGTGAGACCAAAATAAGAGAGTGAAAGTGAAAGATAAAGTCAGAGAGATGAGAGAGAGACCTAATCAATTAAGGGTGAGGGTTCAAGTTAGGATCTGGGTTTGGAATTTCAATAGGACTGGGTTTAGGGCAGAGAAGTGAAAGGGGCAGAGGTTACACATGGAAGCTAATGTGGCAAGCTATCAAAGCACTTAAGGGTCAAAATTTTTAACCTAATGGTCAACACGATCAAACTCTTAACAGTAGGGCAAGACTGTATCCAATTGAAAAATGTTAGGGTGAAGTCATGCTAAGAAAAGCACAAAAAGAAAGCTAGAAGATAACAGGTATGCTTGCATGGAAACTTATTTGTACTTTAACCCTTTTTTAAAAGTGCCCTAAATGCAAAGCATCACAATATGGAAAGAAATCAAGTCTTGCAAAGACATTATAGTATTTTCCCATTATACTAAGATTTAGACGCATATATGAAAATGCAGAAATTGCCAAAAGTTTACATGGAATGAGAAAGAAAGAATTAAAGATGGAAAGCTTATTCACTCTGCAGATTCTCCTTAGCGGAAAAAATTGATTTTGAGTACTTCAATTTTGAGAATGAAAAAAGGAATCTTTAACTTGCATTGTCAACCACTAAATTCAACCCACATAGTATTTCTCGAGGGGCCCTACTATTTCTTTTGAAAAGAAGAGCTGCACTATTGTAGTCTTTTTTGGTAATAATATGTATGGTATTACATAATTAAAAGTTAGTGTTCCATGTATACTGTAGTTAGATTCTAATTTTATTTTATTAATATGTAAATTTGTTGATGAGAAGTTAGTCTCCCTTATTGGTTTGGCTAACAAGTTTTATTATTGTAGAAATTTCTAGAGATCAAATTTATAGAGAAGACTATTAAAATTTCTACAAAACATTTGAAACTCCACAAACTTTATTATTATATATAACTTATATATATATAAATAACTTAGCTTAACCTCTAACTAATCAAGGTTTATGGAATATGAGTTTACCTTATATTTCATGTCGATCACAATAAAGCATACAAAAATATGAGATACTAATTAGATTTGGAAGCATTTTAAAATAGGGTTAAAAATTACATTTTTCACTAAAACAAGTCACTAAAGACTAATGCATCATGGCCAACGCTCCTCTATGATGTATGCCATGGCAAAGGTGCCTTCTATTGTGAAGCTCTACATACTTTAAATGATAGCACTATGTTGTCAAATTTACATGTGGGGGCCAAACTTCCAACATTCCCTAAATCTTCATTTGACATTCAATTAAGGTGATCTTATTGTTTACAAAAAGATTATTCAAAAAACTATCTGATGGCACTAGTTTTATTTTAAAATTATTTCATACCCAAAAGTTGGACACCTAAACCCAAACTAATCATGTACATTTTCACACTTTTTAACAACCAAGGTGTCCAAAACTCATTCCAAAGTGCCAAAAGCCTATTTTAACACTTAGACCATATTCAATATTCTTTCTCAAAATAATTGACCCCACATGTTAATCAAATATAATAAATAAGGGGAGGTTTTTCAATATTCTTTCTCAAAATAATTGACCCCAATTTTCAAATAATAACCAACATACTTGCATTAATATTTTAGCCTTGTACATCAAGTATGTCACATACCATGCATAAGTTAGGGTCTAAAATATGATTAATCACAAAAGAGATGTAAATGATGCAAGTATCACGAAATATAACCTAGTTGGAAATATCATTATAAAATACACATATAATCAAAATAATGAGGCATTATAGTAGGAATCACAAGTCCTAAGCCTCAAGTCCTTTCCGTTTGTCCTATCCAAAGATAGTGCCAATAACATGTTAAATGATGGGTGAGTACAAGAACTCTGTAACTAGAATACTCCAAAACATGCATATGCAATTCAATCAATCATAGGCATGCAAAGGGGGTAATATAAAACATTCAATTTCATAATTATCAATCATATCATAATATTCAATAAGATCCATGGTCAATAACCTCCTTTATCTTCATGATACCTCTAATTAAATTCATGGACTATTAAATTAAATAGGGATGCGTTTGTATGAATAGACTAACTCAAGCTCATCAATTGTGAGGAGCTCCTTGGCCAAAGGTGATATATTCACTCATGGACCATAAATTCTCCCATTATCAAATCTCTAAGATGCTATTACCCTTATCTTACACCCAATCCAGGGCGATGTTAAGAGCCTAAGGGTCTAGGAAACCTACTCCTGGGTGACATTAAGGAATGCCTGACCTTAAACCAAATAGCAGCCACCCATGATGCTAGTAATATCCACATAGACTCAGTACACTCCTCTCTCTCATGGTGAACTCCCACCATCAATCATGATCATGCAGATGATTACATGCTTGACACACATAGCATATCTCGTTTCTCAAGTGATCATTATCATTATAACAAAATCTCATTTGATCTCATCATATTCAAAATCATCATTTTCAATAATTTATCATCACTTCTATCATCACTCTACTAATTTTTATGAGAAGCCACACTTGCATTTATGTTTCCTAGATTAGAAATCATATTCATTATCATATAAGTCTTTCTCAACTATTTCTAAAATCTACACTTGCATTTGTAAATTTCTAAAACATAAAACATTTCAATTTAATTATGAAAATATATTCACATGTTGACAACATCCCATAATTAATCAAATAGGCAATAATATACGATTTAGATTGCTCTAGTTATCTTAAACCTTCAGGATAATAAAGGTTACCCCTATTAAACTTTCCTCCTAAACTAGAATTGAGCTCAAATGGTGCTCAATGTAGTTAATCTACAATTAGCAACAACAATCATCACAATGTCATCTATCTAAACCTTTTTCAACACTTTGATTTTCACATAACCCAAAATCCCGATCTCTTGGATTTTCTTAGAATCAATGAGTACATTATCTCCCATTAAATCCATTCAACTTCCATTAACTTAACAACATTATATTTATTACCCCAACATTCCAAAATCAACATTAAACTAACTAGGGTTCACTCATACTTGAGGATCCACACATATATCCTTAAAAAAAACCCTAACCTTAGGTTTAAAAACTTAAAACAACTCCCATTGATCTCATTGGAAACAATGAGTTTTGAGCAAGAAGTCATTGCAACAAAAATCAACATCCCCCAAATCCCAAAACCTAGTTTGAAATGTGTGGAAAGGGAGATGAGGGAGTATGACAAACTTAATTACCTAGTAGAACCAGGCTTAAATTACTCTCAAGAGTTCCAAAAATCAAGCCCTAGTAGACCTAACTCTATCTCATGCTCCCTCTTCGTTCCTTTCCTTCTATTTCTTTCCATCTCTTGAAAGCCACCAAACTTAGGTATTCAATTTTGATTTTTGGCCATATGTCATGATGGATGGTACAAAGAAGGCTAGCTGATTTCGACTCCAATAGTTGGTCCTAGATGTCTTAATACACTTCCAGGCCCCATTCAAAAACTATAATCAAAACCCAATATGCCCAATTATCCCTATTTAGCCATACTCAATTCAATTTACATTCAAAATTACCTATTTACCCTTAATTAATTCTTTTAATTGAGAAATTAAATGTTAGAATGTTACATACCTCTTGTAAAACCCAAATGATTCTTGCTCACTTTGTCACTCCCTTTCCCTCACACATGAGTCAACGCAAATGCAGTCATGCCCTCAATCTCAGTCCTCTCCTCTCCCTCTCCCTCCCGATATCTCTCTCACTCAATCTCTTTCTCTCGGCTTCAAGTGCTCCTTTCAACAAGGAAATCTTTGTACTCTTTATGACTTTGATTTGTTTTCTATTTATAGAATGAGAATTTGTAAAATTAGTTCAATAGATTGGAGGCTTTCTCTAGTAGTGTCTTTAGGCAACAGCGTAAATGGTTTGCAGGTTGCCACCGCCCATGCAAATGGCTCCTTGGAGATTTTGCTTGCCTCCTCCAGCTCTGTTGGCTGGTGTTGTCAGTTTGGTAGAGTAGTTTCTTCTTAATCCCATATTATTTTTATTAGTTTAAGAGTTCTTAATCTAATTGTTGTTATTAGTTTAGTTTAATTAAGTTCTTGATGTGTTTAGCTTCACACAAGCAGACTTTTCATGGTGATCGTAGTGTAAGAGTATCCTGACTTTGGTGCCCAAGGGTCAAGGGTTATGGCATTGGGTCGATTATTCTCAGTTGTTTACGATCTCATGATTTAATTTCCCTTCTGGCCCTTTGTCATGTTCTCTTTTCCAAATTTTGTTGATGTTTTTATTTGATTAATCTAGCTAATTAATATGTTAGTTTGCAATTTGCAGTTAGATTATTGTTGAGTTATATGCGAGTTTATTCTACAAAATAAAATAAAAGTTTATTTTATTTTTTATTTTTTTAAACACGCTTACGACTATGTCTCAAGAAATAAGTAATTTCAGAGGAATTAGACTTCAAGGCTTGGACCCATAGGACTTTGCCCATGAGCCAAGTACATCTGTTTCCTAACTCTATTTGTCTTAGGGAAATTTCATTATTTCAAATTTAATTACGTATGGGAATGGTTTCGCGCAGGGATTTTCAAGTCTTAACTCTCATGCATTCTCAAATTCTCCTATTGCCTAAGCGTTTTTCTCTTACGGCATTGACAATGATTCTTTGGGGTAAAAGCTAATGGACTTGCCTTGGTTGTTATCTTTATGGCGACAACCTTATGGGTTGGCTTGGTCCAAATAAACGATGGAAACATTAACGCGTGGTTGAGCGGACCCACTACAACGAACTCCCTCCGTTCTTTATTGCTTTTTTGGGTCTAAAATAAAAGATTTTTTAGTTAATTTTTATTTCAAATATAAGACATTTAGTATAGTCGTAGAAATTCTTTTCATTTTTACCTATTGTATTTATTAATCTGATTTTTTGTGAGAATTTTTGAAAATTTTTTTTACTCATTATTGATAATTGAAATTAAGGGTAAATAGAGAAAATAATGTATATTTTCATGAGACTAAGAATTTTACATATATACAAATTATTTTTTGAAAGGTGTTTATATTTTGGATCAGATGGAGAATAAGAAAAACTATCACATGCTTCATTGTTTTTTTTTAAAGCAAAACTACAAATTTCAATATATATTTATTAGATTTTTTTCAAATTGTCTCTCGTAAATTAATACTATTATTAAATTAGAGAAAAGAAATAAAACACAAATCTCTCTCTCGTTTTTTTTTCCTTTTTTTTTTTCAAATCATCTATTTTGGCGCAGCATCGATAGATTTTCAACTTTAATTTCTACGCGTGCTTGGCGATTTTAGGGACATTTGGAAGGCAAGAAGACAACCACCATGAAGTCAAATTATTTGCGAAACAGGATCAAAATCCTTCAAAGTAAATTAAGGTTGTAAGTGTAATTTACTCAACCTTAATTCACTTGAAGGACCTTAGTACTTCTACACAAATAATTTAACTTCATTTTCCTTCTTCTCAATTTTCAGATCCTTCAAGTAAATTAAGGTTATAACTGTAATTTACTCAAACTTAATTCACTTGAAGGACCTCAGTCCTTTTTCACAAATAATTTAATTTCATTATCCTTCTTCCCAATTTCCCCTTGATTTTAAGGAAAGGATAATGGAATTTTCAATTCCTCTTAAACTATCCATTTGGTCTCTCTCAAATTCAATTTTTATTGATTTAATTTTTTAAGTTTGTTTTAATTATTAATTTGATCTTTATTATTTAAAGAGAATGTAATATTATTAAAATCTGCCGACATGGCTGAATAATAGAATATTAATAGCAACCATGTAAATTAATTAAAAAATATAACTATCAAGGTAGAAAACAAACAAACTTTGAAATTTTAAAAAAATAGAGAATAAAAAGCATTATAAGGGATTAAATTGACAAAAATTAAACAAATTTGAGAAATAATTTATTCTCATTTAACAACATATGCATGTCAAGTTATTAAGATACTTTACATAATAAATTTATTTGAGAGTCAATTTAAATTTTAAAAAAATATAATGATCTAAGAAAATATAAAGAATTAAATAAAAAAATTAAATTTAAAAAAAATTAATAATTAAAATAAATTTAAGGGATTAAAATTTTCATCATCCTTCAACAAACTTTATAGCATCTTTCACCACTGGAAGGGGAAAAAAAATGCTCAGCCATTCAACACGGCATAAAGTTACAAAAGAGGAAGCAACGTCGTAAGTCATAATAAAGTGACTATCTTGTCAATTACCTGTCATGAGCACAGTAGGTTGAGTTGATCAATTCAATTTGAAAAATTGATGTAATATAATTTGTAATAATTAGCATTACTCCCTCCAATTCAATTTGAATTGTGAGATATTTTTAACAATATCACATTGATTTTAAAAAATTAATTTATTATCTTGATTTGTTTTTTAAAAAATATCACATTTCAAGAAGGCTAATTACAAAGTATTTATAATTATGAATGGTATATTAAAAAAAATATATCCATACATGCTTCATTAAACTACTATAAAAAAAATTAACTTTTAATGATGACATTTGTCGCCACTAAAAGCTAAAAAGTCTTTCGGCGGCGACAAAAAGTCACCACAATGTCACCGTCAGAGCTTTTGTCGATGATTCAATCTACCGCTAAAAGTTGAGAATCGACGACGACAAATGTTACCGCAGAAAAGCAAATTTGTTGCCGTCGAATGATAGTCACCACTGAAAGTTGAAAATCAACGGTGACATTTTATCATCGCAAAAACCACACATCAGCGGTGACAAAATAGTCGCCACTGAATGTTAAATATCAGTGGTGACATTTGTTGTTATGGAAACTACCAATCAACGACAACTTTTTTGTCGCTGCTAAAAAGTAATGTTGTTCACTTATACACATGGCGCCACGTCACGGTCCACGTGGCACCCCACCTCACGCCACATGGCAACACATCACCCTCCACATAGCGCCCCACCTCACACCACGTGGTGTCATGTCACCCTCCACGTGTCACCCCTACCTCACGCCACGTGACACCATGTGACTCTCCACTTGTCACTCCTACCACACGCCACATGTCATCATATCACCAATTTATATTATCATTTTGAAAGTTGTCTCTTCCAAAGTTTAAACCCCTGACCTCCTCCTTTTGTGTCCAACCATTTTGCCACTGAGCTGGAATGAACCTGCAGTGTATTATTGCATAATTATATATATATATATATATATATATTATTAAATTATACAAAAACGCGTATATATTAAATATTAAATATTATAAAGTATCATTACTATCCTTAAATACTTCAATTTAATTTTTTTAATTTATAAAATTACAAATCATATTATTTATTTTGTTTAAAGTAAACTATAAATATAATTATACAATATCATTTGTATTATTTATTTTAATTTTGTTTACTTCTTGAGGTTCTTATATTATTTATTTTAATATTCATATTTATAATTATAATATAAAAAATATCTAAGAATAAATAGTAAAAATATTAATGATTATACATTAGTTTATAATTATTTATGTTTCTAAACTAGCATCAAGCTTTAAAGTTACTGGTGTTAAATGTAGAATTTTAATTAAAAAATTAGATTAGATGAAATATCATTCTATGAATGAATAAATTTAAGTATCACATGTCTAATTATTATAAACAAGTAGTGTTATTGACTTCTACGTTAATCCGATGGCTTATGCTTTCTCTCTCTTCTCTTCTATCTTGAATATTTAAGATTTTTCACTTATTAGTTATAATTTTAAATTTAATTTTTTAGTCATTAATTAGTCAAAAAATATATATTAAAAATTTCATGCTTATTTTGGCCATTAAACATCTCACTAGCTTTTGAATAAAATTATCCAAACAAATTTTAGTTTATCTAACTAACTTCTAAAAAAAAAATTCAAACATAAATTATATTACATTTATTGGCTTTTCTTCCAACCTTAGTTTGCTTACCTCAGTTGAATCTTAGCCTCAGTTGTAAATTTTTTAATCCAAACACACACATAAAATAATATGATTTGGCTTAATTTTTTTACTCTAACTCATTAGCATTAAATAATACTTTAACTTTATCTTAAAGTTACAATTTAACCGTAGAATATATTAAATAAAAACTCATTATGTTATTTTATATATTCATTATAAAATTACAATAATACAACAAAATTAATAGTTTTAAAATGTTAAATATTAGATAAATAAAAATAAAAAATTATGATGATAATATAAAATCAAACTTTCAGTGGTGACATTCAAAGTCGCTGCTAAAAGTCTCATTTTTAGCAGCGACACTAAAAAGTCACTGCTGAAACTTATAACATAAGTTTTTTTAAAAAATTATAACATATTTTAAAATATGTTAATAATCAGTGGTGACTCTAAAAAGTCACCGCTAATTGTTAACTTTCAGCAGCGACTTATATGTCGCCATCGAAAGTCTAAGTTTCAGCGATGACATGCACTGATTGCCACTGAAAGTCTGAAAATTAGCGGTGACTATATCTTGTCGCCGTAGAAAGTCACTATTTCAGCGGTGACTTAAAATGTCGCCGCAGAAAGTTACACTTTCAGCGGTGACTTTTGCTGTCGCCACAGATTGTTCATTTTCAGTGGTAACTTTTTAGAGTCGCTCTTGAAAGTCGCCACTGAAAGTTTTTTTTTTTTTTGTAATGAACATTTTGTAAAATGGCTCGTATGAAGAATGAAAAAAAAATTTAAGAATACCCTGTGATTACAACTAGAGGGAATAAATATCTAGTGAAGTAACCACGATTCAAATCCTCTAATATGGATTTACATCATCAAGATTAAATCTGATGGTGGTATTAATTTTTTTAATATAATTAAAATCACTAATAATTTAAGTCATTTCCCCCTTTTCTTTGTTTCTTTCAAGTATTCTCTTATTGGAAGCAATTATATTTAAAATGACACTAAATATAGGTATTTCTCATAATGAGAATTTGAACTTTAATTTATCATATCATGAAAAACAAGAGTGGACCGGTGGAGGTCTTGCCCCCCAACTCTTGGGTCCTTTTAATATATACCCCATGTATCATGTATGAGATTTTTTTTTTTTTTAGAGCGACAAATATGACAAGTTTTAATCTCCCATGCCATCATAATATTTTTTTTTTTCTAGTAGTTCCTTTACATTTCTCACACATAATTTAATATTATGTTATTAGCATATTACTTGATATTTTATTTATTTTCTATTAACATGCCAAATAAAATAATAGATATTATTAGTTCATTAAACAATTATACTCCAATCATTAAAAATGTAACACATTTTGAATTGAAATCCCAATAAATTAGTTATATGTTTTCAGAATAATGCCATTTTTTTATATTTATCTTCATTTAATAAAGTATTTCACTTAAAAATAAATATAAAATGATTTACTTATTAAAAACATTTTTGGTAAAAAAAACATTGATGAGTATTTCTTTTTTGTTTTTTTTTAAGTTTGGTCTCCCCACCTACCAAGTTCTGATTTTGCTTTTGATGAGGGACTAGCTTCTTCCTGATAGATCTAAATTCGAACCCTGTCAGTTGAATTATTTTTTTTTCTTGGCCACCAAGTAGTAGTTCAAGCCTCTAAAAGTGAGCCCTGGTCCCATTGTACAGTTGACCAAGGCCAGTCAAAAATAAATCGTTGTACTTTTATTACATTACATGTGAACGGTAATTTATTTCTTTTGGGTTATAAAATGATATTATTTATATCCATTGATTTGCTACTTCTGAAAGCAGAGCTACCCAGGATTTAGATTTAGCGACTATACTTAATATAAATATTGAATGTCTATACCATTTGAATTATTAAAATTCAGATCAATGGTTATAAATTTATACTCTACTTAAGACTAATAAATGAGTAAATTTATCTTAATTGTTGATATGAATTTTAATAGTTTAGATGATACAGGTATTGAATGCCTGTATTAAGTACAGTCACCAAATCTAAATCCGAGTTACCCATTGCCTGTAAACATGATGAAGAGAACATCAATATGGATCAGAGTTTTCTATGTGTTTGTTTCCTTCATCCTTGTTAGCCACTCTACACAAGTTATTTTTGCGGAAGCTAATAATTAAGGCAAGCACTTACGTTTACCATTTTTTCTTTCTAAAGCATGGTATTTCATTAAGTCCCTTATTGGTTCATTTCTCACTTGACTTTAAGTTGAAGCATTGATGATTAATTAGTGTGAATTTTGCCTGCATAATATTATTTCTTCATTATTTCTTCATCAATAGAAACATGAATCTCCTAATACTATTATAAGAATCAAAAGAGGTCCAGACAAAATGTAGTGTACATGCCCCTCTTTACTTGATTCTTAGGGGAGAAGGTGGAAGATAGGAGAATGAAAGGAGATTGAAAAAAATGCCTATCATGATGTAGGACTTGAGTGCCATTAGAAACAACAAGCGAAAGTGATAATCCTATTTTCACCGGGCCTTGATGGAGATGATACGTTTGATGGTATAGTGCTAGTGATTACTAGGAAAAAAATGGTGCTAGTTGTTACTAGGCTTTAAGAAGAACGGTGCCAATGGTTATTAGACTTTGAAAAGAATGGTGCCAGCCATTACTGGCATTAAGAAGCATGGTGCCAATCGTTACCTAGCTTTGGGGTGCTCACCATTACAGGACTTTAGAAGGGGTACTAGCCATTACTGGGTATCAGGATGCTTGCCATTGCAGGGCATTGAAAGGAGTGATTGCCGTTACAAGGCTTTAAAAGGGGTGCGAGCCATTACTAGGGGTCGAGATGCCTGCCGTTACAAGGCTTTGAAAGGGGTGCCAGCCGTTACTGGGCTTCGAGATACCTGCCGTTATAGGACTTTGAAAGGGGTGCCAACCATTATTGTGCTCTAAAAGGGGTGCCAGCTGTTACTGGGCTTTAAGGTGCCTACCATTATAGAGCTTTGAAAGGAGTGCCAGCCGTTACTAGGCTTCAGGGTGCCTGCTGTTATAGGGCTTTGAAAGGGGTGCTAGTCGTTACTAGGCTTCGGGGTACCTATCATTACAGGGCTTTAAAAGGAGTGCTAGCCGTTACTAGGCTTTGAGGTACCTACCATTACAGGGCTTTGAAAGGGGTGCCAGCCATTACTGGGCTTTGAGGTGTTTGCTGTTACAGGGCTTTAAAAGGGGTGTCAGCTGTTACTGAACTTCGATGTGCTTGCCATTACAGGGCTTTTAAAGGGGTGCTAGCTGTTACTAGGCTTCGGGGTGCCTACCCTTATAGGGTTTTGAAAGGGGTGCCAGCCGTTATTGGGCTTCGGGGTGCCTGTCGTTACAGGGCTTTGAAAGGGGTGCCAATCATTACTGGGCTTCAGGGTGCTTGCCATTACAGGGCTTTGAAAGGGGTGCCAGCCATTACAGGTCTTCGGGGTGCCTACTGTTACAGGGCTTTGAAAGGGGTGCCAGCCATTACTGGGCTTCAGGGTGCCTGCCGTTACAAGACTTTGAAAGGGATGCCAGTAGTTACTAAGCTTCGGGGTGCCTACCATTATAGGGATTTGAAAGGGGTTCCAACCATTACTGGGCTTCAGGGTGCTAGCCGTTACTAGGCTTCAAGGTGCCTACCTTTACAGGGATTTAAAAGGGGTGCCAGCCGTTACTGGGCTTTAGGGTGCCTGCCGTTACAAGGCTTTAAAAAGAGATGCCAGCCATTATTAGGCTTTGAGGTGCTTGTCGTTACAAGGCTTTGAAAGGGGTGTCAGCTTTTATTGGGCTTCAGGGTGCCTGCTATTATAGGGCTTTGAAAGGGGTGCCAGCCGTTACTTAGCTTTGGGGTGCCTGCTGTTATAGGGCTTTAAAAGGAGTTCCAGCCGTTATTGGGCTTCAGGTTGCCTGCCGTTACAGGGTCTATTATTGGGCTTTAAGGTGCTTGCCATTACAAGGCCCATTATTGGGCTTCAGGGTGCTTGCCATTACAAGGCTTTGAAAGGGGTGCCAGCCATTACTAGGCTTCAAGATGCCTACTGTTATAGGGCTTTGAAAGGGGTACCAACCATTACTGGGCTTTGTGATACCTATCATTACAGGGCTTTGAAAGGGGTGTCAACCATTATTGGGCTTTAGGGTGCCTGCCATTTCAAGACTTTGAAAAGGGTGCCAACCGTTATTGGGCTTTGAGGTGTTTATCATTACAGGGCTTGGAAAGGGGTTGGCTAGTTAGTCAAAATGTATTCTAAAGATTCAATATGTGTAAAATGATCACATTAAATGTGATATAATTAATACAAACATTTGATTTAAAAGGTTGAACTTTATATTTGCCCCAGTTTAGCATATGTTTTTTCTTAGTGCAATGAATCTCACAATTATCTTTAAAGCTCTCTCTATTTTTTATTTGTTGGAAAATAAAGTTCTAATTCACTCTTAGGCTAAAAGCTTACCTTTTGCATGGTGCAAGGTTTAGCCACGAATGCAAGATTACCTTTTTAATGGGGAGTTGTCTAACATATAAGGTATGTACTCAAGAATTGTTTGATGTATGATGCATTGAGAATGAGATGTTCTATCTCTCTATCAAGTAATACTTGATGCATGATAGTAGTTTGTGAAATATAGGATTTTCTCAACTACTTGCAATTGAAAAAAAAATGTTATTGTTTGGCTTGTTACCACAATCTAGATACAAGAATAAGCTTTTAAGGAGTAAACATATCTCGAATATTCAAATATTTTTTATGCCTTATTTTAAGACATGTTTACTTGCCCTTAATATGATCCACCTATCAAGATAACTTCTTGTTGTATCCTCATCTTTTGATGCTTGCATAGCTTAAAAAAACTTATCATGACTTCATTTAGCAACATCCATAGTCATGTATTATTTACTTAAAGCTTAGAAAGGAAATGAAAGAATTAGAAGAAGATGCTTTTTACTTTAGGTTTCCTTTCTCAAATGGCATATAGGTGGAATGGTGTGATGTGAAGTGATAGGATTGAGAAAAAAGTCTTCATCCTATGTTAGAAGTAGTAAAAGGTCAAAATGGAGAGGTGCCCTAAATTCAAATACTTGTGAATGCACTTGCATAAATCAAGAGAAACCTAACAAGGCATTTAGGTAAGAAATCTAAAAAATAACTCTAATATAAGTGCAAAATGATGATGCATCACACCTAGCCTTTGTCCTTTAAGGAAAGATTAATAAGAAAAGAGGGAAAAATCATAAATTCCTAAAAAGATAATCATAGAAGACAAGGCCCATGTCACTAGTATAGAGGATAAACAAATATATCCATACATTACTATCAAAATCATGTCTCACCTTATGTTAACTAATGCCGTGTAAAAAAGCTTAATAAGAGTACAATGCCACAATGATTTCTCTCACCAGATACAGTGTTTACCCTCATCATTTAGTATTTAGGGGATAGTGTTTATTCTCTCTATCCAAATTATCCAATTCCTTTTCCATAAACTTGGCAATAATCTAAAGTCTCCACCACTCAAAAAGTCAAATGTTAACATAAATCACAAGGACTTTTATTTGGTTGTAATGTGGACTTAGGTTACAAACGAAGAGTAATGAAAACAAGAAGGATATTCAAAAGTCAAAGTAAATACTTAAGATAACTAATAGCTATGGAGCTAAGCAAATGTACACCCCAAAAGGCCTTATTGGAATCAAGTAACATATATAAATGAAGAACTAGAGGAAGCCCTTTGTATCTTTTCTTAGTATTTTTTTTCTTCATCTTTTTTTTTCTTTCTTGCCCTTTGTTTTCTTTTTCTTTTTTTCAACTTCATTTCTTTTCTTTCAACCATTTCTTTTTTTTCCCTCCACTTTTCAAATCTTGAGCCAATCATAAAGAGCAACCTCAACTTGGAAGCCTAAACAATTGTAGGAGTGTACATCAACTTGCCCTGACCAAAATTAATTGCTCTTAGAAATCAAAAGTACCCTAAATAAGAAGGTAAGAGAGGTATATAAGTGTTGAATGGGCTAAGGGGTAAGAAAGAGATATTGCACAAGCTCAAAGGGGCTACATAAAGGATAAAATATCACATAAGAATGGATTTTGGACATATGTTGTTAAAAGTGAAAAAATGAATGCCTTGATCATCTCTGTATTAAGCAAATGAACTCAAAATGTGATTTCAAATAAGATACAAGCTAAGTTCTAGATTGAGCAAGGGATAAATGGTACTCACATGAAAAGAAAATTATATTAGTAAGCTTAAATTCTCACATGGTTCACATAGTCATCATCACATTGTGTCCAAGTTAAGCAATTTGCCACTTAACTAGTCTCCACAAGGACAGCTCAAATCATTCTCAAGTCTATACACATGTAAAATATGGTATCACCACTCCAGAAGTAACATAAGCAAAACAATTTATTTATTTTTGTTTTTTTAAGAATAAAAATCAAAGGAAGATGCAAAAGTCCTTTCCTACACCAAAATTAGGTGTTGTTCATGAAGGAAAAAAGTCGTCAGAAAAAATGTGCAAAAACCTGAGGTGGTACACATTTCTTTCTCCCTAAGAGGAATATGCATGGGTGACATGAAAATACCACTCCAAATCTTAAAATGGAAAACTTCCCCTAAATGAAGTTTCATTAATGAGAATGGGGAATATAACTTTAAGAGAAATATGAAAAGGATCAATATTTGTCAAGATTATCGATAAAATGGACAAGTCGGCCAAAAAGGAGAGGTGAAAACACATGAACATGGTATGGACAAAGCTTAAATAAAGTCAATTTCAATTAAAGATAGCCTATGCAAGCATTATCTAATAAAGGTTTGACTCTTTGTGAAACAACTCTAATAAATCATAAATGAACGTTAAGGTAGAGTCCTGATGTGATCTTCCAAGCTAATGATTAACTCCTTTTTTCAAGTAGCTAGCAATCCTGTAGTTTCACAATTTCATGGTGTGCATGATGTAATTATGATGAATGACCATAAATGCGTTGACCTAATTCAAAAGTTCATCATATTAATAGACTTATGATGGTTTACGACTTTAAGAATTGAGAGATACATGAGTTTCTCCCCATTAATGCCTTTGACTAGTAGTTTAATATAATCACTTGTAGAATTATCAAGGTGTCCCTCCCACTGGATCCTTTTTGAACCTTAAGAAAATGGAGCCTAACCCTTAATCCGAGAGACTAAATCTCTTCAAAACTAAGGATAAAGAATAAACAAAGTCTTTCTAGGCACTTATTACTCCTTAGGGAAGGAAATAGACTAATGAACTGTTGAATATATGGGATTAGCCTATAAGTCAATCCTCTAAATTGGAAATGTATTATTTCTTATATTAATTAGAATTCACCATCAAGCAATCAAAATTTAGTATCCTTCATTGCTTGACATCTTTTGGAGGAAGGTCAAGTCGAAGTCTTCATTTGAGTTTTCACCTATTTGTTCCACAACAAATGAAGGAATATAATTTTATTGAAAGGGGCTTATAATCACATTACAAAGATTGAGCCAAGCTTAATAGGACTTAAATTCATACCTTCACTTGACATCAACAATTTCACTAGTCCTCTTAAAAAAAGGAATACATATCAAAAGGAAAAGGAGAAAACAAAAAATTTAATTGGTTAACATGTTATAGCTATTTTCAAAAAGAAATAAGATCTCTAATCCTCTAGATCCTTGTTGAATCTCAAAAAAAAAGAGACTAGCAATTTACAAGTGACTAGGCCACTTCGTAATTGAGGGAAAGACATTCCTCACATGTTAACTAATCAAATTAGATGTTAATAGATTCTTTTTGGTGTAAAGAAAAAAGAAAATAAGGCATCAAATGTTTTACATTGGCTCAAAATGATTTTATTAATGTGATTCATGCATGCTCTTTATATAGTAAGGTTGAGAACCCATAAATAATGGAGATGCCTTCATCATGATATATTTTGATGTAATAAGTACAGTGTAAAATAAAAATCATTCTGGCATTGAGTAACAATTTATTTCTCTTTTTCCCTAAGGGTTTCAATGATAGATAAGATAATGCAAGAAGGGAAAATAAAAACACACTCTCTTCGTGTCCTATTTTGAATATATCCTAAGGATAGGATATTATAAGTTGGCTCTTACCTATTAGATGGTTACTAAATTACATCAAATGTGCAAAGTTTATAAGGTGGATTTACTATCTTAAACAAGGCTCCTAAGTCGTTTCCCCTAAAGAGATGGAAAACTTAATTACCAAATATGACCCTCCGAGGGCCTAATAGCTCCTCAGGGATTAAATTTAATGAATAGATATTGACTTAGGTAAAGTATTCATAATGACCTCCGAAGACTTAAAAGTCCCTCAGGGAAACCATTACTAACTTCTACTAACTTAAGGTATGCCTAGACCCAAGCATAGGGCCTAATATGTGTGTGAGGTTGAATGTGAAAGTGCCCTGCATGTGAAAAGAGTATACATACCTGTTAATTTAAAATTACCCTAATTTCCACATATAGAGAAAAGCAACAACTATAAAGCAGATAAAAGTCATCTACCCTAAGGCCACATATTATCTTTCCTAGGATAAATCATTCAACCAAAATAAAAAAGAAAAGGAAAAGAGAAAAAAAGATAAATAAAAACATGTTGTCTATTGTAAAAATAGAGAAAACAACATATAAAAAGGGTATTCAAAATAAACAAAAGGCAAATCAACTTGAATGGGCTTGACTCTCAAAATCTAGTCCCCAGTAGAGTCGCCATACTGTCGCAGCCGGATCGCGACCTTCTCTCATCGAGGAGATCACGATCTGGGTGCGACTGTAATGACCATGCATCAAATTCGTGACTTATTTCTTCATTTCGTTTCTCACTACTCTTTCGTTTCTTCATTTCTTCTCTTCTTTGATGCATCAAATTCATGACTTATTTCAATAAAAAAAATGATCATGCATCGCAGTGCATAGCACAAAAGGCACCTCCAGGTGTGCTATCACAAATGTGCTGTGGCGGCTCATCCATGAGCCATAGTGTATGGCACAAAATCACTTTTTTTAGAAATTCTTCCTTTTTCATTTTTGGGTAACCTGATTCTCCTTTGGACCCGAGTTTAGAGCTGAAATTGAGACCAAACATGCCTGTTAGGCCTCTCTAGCCACACACCTCACTAATACACACTTAATTAATCTGATTGGGCTTAGATAATCTGGCTTAAAATTGATGTTACAATTGTCAGTTAAACTGAAATGAATCTTCAGTCTTAATTAATAAATTAAATATATAAGATTTAATCACACACACATACATTAATAAATATATTATTTAAATTTACTTAAATTTTTTAAAATTATATTTATTTATTAATATGGTAAAATTAATTTATATATAATAATTATTTCTATTATATTTTATTTTAAAAAAAATTATTTTTGATGATAAATTTAATATTAAATTGAAAAATATTTTATTATCATTATATATTATATTATAATTTGTATCTACATAATATATAATATTTTAGATTTATAAATTTTATTTATTAATTTTTATTTTTAAATAAGAATAATTAAGTATACAACTTAAATTACTATTATTAAAAATATACAAGTAATTTAATATAGTAAATTATTTTAAATTAAATTTTTTAAATTATTTATTTATAGCATAATAATAAATTATTAAATAAATTATATATAAATATATATTATAAAAAATTAAATTAAAAATAATTTGTAATGAAATTATGACAAAAAGCTCTGGGATAGAATTTTTTTTTCTCAAATTCTGTCACTAAATTGGAATAAGATATCTTAAAACTAAATTATTTCTGATGGATTTGAGATGAAATAATGACAAAAATTTAGTGATAGAACATTCAATCGCTAAATTTTATAGTGATGGATTAGTGACATATTAGCTAGTGACGAAAACTTCTTCCATTGCTAAATTCCACTACTAATTTGCCTTTTTTGGTAGTGGGGTTTTCTATTATGAGTGTGAGACTAAGATGAGAGAGTGAAAGTGAGAGATAGAGTCAAAAGATGAGAGAGAGGCCTAATCAGATAAGGGTGAGGGTTCATGATGTAATGTCATCCCTGACATTACCAAGTACACAGAACCACCAAACACGGATAATGTTATGATAATTGAGATTGCCTTAATCCCATAAATAGTTATTATAACCCAAGGGTTAAAGAATACTTGAGAAAAAAGAGATCTCAAGAAAACCCTTTTCAAAGATCATTTGAGCTCAAACTAAGATTTAAAACTAAGTAAATAAGACAACAGAAGCATAGAAAATTCATCATGTTGTAAAAATAACAAGCAACAATACATTTTTAGCCACATAGATATAGTGCGCTATGGCACAGTGCATCTTCTGTCGCAGTAGACTGCACACACAAAAACTTCCCTCTTTGTGCCTTGCACCATAGCTCAATGGACAATGTGCCGCGGCATGCGTGCCCTATCATGATGGCGAACTGATGTCATATCAACTCTCCTGGGCTAACTTTTGAAGTGCATCATTTCACCATCTGACATCCAATTTAAGTGATTCAAATGTCCACATGTAGCTCTTAAAGCCACCAAGCTATTGGCATTGGTCCTATACCCAAACACTGAGCCAAATGAGATTTGGACACCCGAACCTAAAATGACTCATTTCTTTCAAAATTACTACCAAGGTGCCCAAAATTCCAACCTAAATGCCAATAGTCATGGAACCAGTTGACCCAACTCAAATGGACTATAAACAACCTGTTCAAGCATTTAAATCACAACCACAATAATCCAGACAAGATTTGGCCATCGAATCCCAATTTCAACATAAATTTCACAAGGGTTAACAATTTCTCATAAATAATCCAATAGCCAATCTATCACATAAATCAAAATAATACTAATACTTGTACTAGTATCTCGACGTCTCATAACCATTACAACACAGATACAATAAACCCATGCCGAGATACCTATAGTTCACAACAATTCATGCAAGTGTATCTTAAAACTATATGTGTCCTAAGTTGGCATATGCATTTAATCATTTGTTACAAACCAAAAGAAGTGAAAGGACTATACAACTAAGAGGTAGTCCCCTTGATGCTCAGTTACACCTTCCTTTCCTTTGCCCCTATTAGAGCCTTCACCTGTAAAATGTAACCATAGGGTGAGTTGAGAACTTTATAACTAAATAGTCTAATAAACTACTCATGTATGATAACAATTTGTGTGTATGTGAAGTGGCATAATAAATCATATAACATGTCTCATAAATCCATACATATGGTTATAGTATAATATACATGATCAACATACCACCTTATACCCTCCATATGTCTTCCGACTAAATCTGTGGACTAATAATTCGATAGGACCAAGTCCATGTGACTAGGCTAGCCCAAGCTCACCATTAGTATGACTAGCCAAGAGTGCTTTTAGATTCCCCCTGTCTATAAATATTATGGGTGTTGATGCCCAATCTACTACTTGTAGTATTGGGACTTTCAAACAATATAATACTAAGCACCGAGGCCTCCACAGTGCTAGTATTTCCAAACAATGTCTCAACAACACACTAGAGTAAACTCTCACCCTCTCACAATGATCATGCCAAACATGCTTAATATATCCAACACATAGTCATAACATATCAATGATCACGATTGATCATTTTCATATAAACCATAGAATTTTACAGGTAGTTATACATTAAAATAGCATTTTATCTTTAAATACAAAAATATTAAAATAACTTTTCATTCCACTCCATATAACTTCAAAATCATAATTTCATATTATTACTATGTTAATACCAAACCAAAACATTAACTTTGAAATCTACACACTACCATCCAACACACAAAAAGGAAGATTAGACAATTCAATTACTTACTAAAAAGGTTATCGTGGTCAACCAACGGCTCTACACGCATCTACTATCGCCACAAATGCTTGATCAAAGGTTAGTCTACAAAATTAAACCCTTAATTATTAATATACACACTAATTGCCCCATTCATAATGTAAATTTGGGTACCCATTATACCCAAAACTTCCATTCAAACCCTAAAAAATTTTACAACACACTCCATTAATCATATTTAACATCTTAACACATAGATAACACTATTACATTACCCATATTGTCCTCTATCTTTCAATTTCTACCTAGGGCTTGTCCAAACCCTAACCAACAACTCCAAATCTTAATTTAATCCATGAATATAGGTTAGATGCTTGATTTAACTACCCAAGACCTTAACTAAGGCAATAGGTGCAGCCATTATCCAAGAAAAATTGAGTCAAAGCCCCAAAATACTCTAATCATTAGAAAAGTCTAAATATAGGGAGAAGGAGAAGTATAGGAAGCTTATTTAAAGCTAAATCTTGCTCTAAATGCTTGGTCGAGCCCTAGCCATCGACTCCTCATGTTCTCTCTATCCCACTTCTCATTTTTTGTTTGATTTTGTGATCTGATAAATATAAAATTTGTACATGCATCGCGACATATAACTCGCCCACTGCGGCGCATGGCACAGAGAACTCCACACACATTTTGAATCTCTCTCCATGCCATGGATCACTTGTACTCCAATCTAGCTCTCTTTAAGGTTGTCCAAGGGTCCATTAGCTACATTAGTCTCCTTAAAACATTATTAACCTAAAATTCACTTAATTTGACCTAAATACCCTTATAAACATTGAAAATTCCTAAATTTAAAATTCAAGATGTTACACATGACAGGATCTGGGTTTGGAATTTCAATAGGACTGGTTTGGGAGAGAGAAGTGAAAGGGGCAAAGGTTACATGTGGAAGCTAATGTGGCAAGCCCTCAAAGCACTTAAGTGTCAAAATTTTTAACTTAATGGTCAACACGGTTAAGCCCTAAATAGTAGGGCAAGATTGTACTCAATTGAAAAATGTTGGAGTGAAGTTGCACTAAAAAAAACTAGAAGATAATAGGTATGCTTGTGTTGAAACTTATTTGTACTTTAACCCCTTTTTTTAAAAAAAAAATATGGTTTTATGGTGATTTTATTTTTTAAAAAAAATAGTTACTTAAAAAAATTACCAAGTCTAGTACATTGTTTTCTTTGGAAAAAAAATACTTTAATTTACTAGAGTGTTTTGTTCAAAAGAATTCGTGAAGTTAATTTATTAAATAAAAAAATTAATTCTTAAAATATTTTTTATACACACATAAGGCCTTTGTATATTTTGCCTTTGTGTATTAAAGAATTCTTGTGCATAATATATATGGACACTCCTCAAGCTATGTTTTTCTTAATAGTGTCTAAGGTTTCGTTTATATGGGATGGAACTTTTTAATGCCTTGCGAGTTTGGTTGTTTTCGACCATTTGATACAACTTACAGAAATGATTCCTAATGACCAAACTAATGAAAAATTCTTCCATAAATAAAAGTGAATGAATATTTCTACCTACTATTGTTATACGTTCACCGATCTTTACAGTCTACCTACTAAAATCAACGTTTATGAAAATAAATATGCATAAAATTTTGAAAAAAAAAAAATCATAAAAAAGTATGACTTGCAAATAATTCAATAGTGTAAAATGATATTTTAACGAAACTATTTTCATGACAATTTCATAATTAATCGTTGGGATAATACATTTAATGGCAAATATGTAGATGAGTGACAAATTATAGTTATTTTGGCGACAATTATAAGTTATAACACTCAATTGTCGCCATAATCAATTAAACATCATAAATAAGTAAAAAATTAAAATGAAATATTTTAATTAATTTAATAAAAATATATTAAATTTTACAATATACAAATAAATAAATTATTTCAATTTTTCCTATTAATTAATATTTAATATTTTAGTTTTTCTTATGTATTATATAATGTTAATTGATAATTAATTTATTATTTATATTATAAATTATGTTATAATTAATAATATTATCAATATATAAATTAACTGATATTTCATTAAAGTAATTGGGTTTCATTTAAAAAAAATTGAATTTATATTGTAACAAGAAGCCCACAGAAAGCATGTTGTCATAATTGACAGTAGTAACGACAGCTTAAATGATGAACTGTATAGATCCCGAAAATTTAAACACTTATTGTGATAAGTTATTCATGAGAGACTTCCTTCTAATTCATTTAGAGCCAGGAGAGGAATGATCGAGCAAGAGTGATATGTGCCCTTTTGAGTGCAAGAGTGAAGAAACAATTCTCCATATCCTTCGAGATTGATTGTGAGAGTGCAAAATCAGTGTGGCTTTACTTAACTAACACCATATCTGTCCAATCCTTTTTCTCTTGCGATTTATAGGGATGGCTAAGGAGAAATACATCAACCAGATTTGGTGGCCCAACAGTGAGCAATTGAAAATGGACGACGATATTCAGTATATGATCACCTGTTGGACACTATGGAAAAATAGGTGTAAGGGAGCATTTGAGGGTCATCGACTTGAAACTGCGGAAATTGTTTGTGGTATCAAAAAAATCAACTGATGGAGCTCGTTAACAATGGAAAGATTAAACACCAAGTTTTTCAAAGCTTTGAAAACAATGATGCCAAGTGTACTCCCCATGCTGATTGCTATTTTCAGACTTAATGTGGATGGCACAGTGAGTCAAACTGGGCACGCCATAGGTGGAGGAATTATTAAGGGCGCTGCAGGTAATTGGATTTTTGGTTTCCAGAGTAGATTTGGCTATTACCTGCTCACTGGTGCTGAATTACTGGATTTGAAAATGGGCACGCCAAGGTTCAATGTTACATGGATTCATTAGAGGTTATTCATCTATCGTTTGCTGGTCTTTGTGATGCATAGGACATGAAAAAGATATATAGGTGAGTACATGGAATGGTTATATTGACTTGTTTGGTTTAAAGATTATCTTCTTACTATTTCTTTACGAAAATTGTTGAGCTTTGTCTATTGAGATGAAAATTCTTCTCTACAATATTACTGCTGTGCTTTTTGGCAGTATTTTGGTTATCTATTCACTTATTGCCTTTTCTTATTTATATCTGAGTTTAATAGTATATTCAGATTAGATATTGAACTTTTCTGTCCAATTTTTCCATTGATAGTGCTAGTAGAAGGGTAGAGATATTGCTATTTATCGATCTCTATGTAAATGAACTTGGCGTGAGAGAGTTAATGCAATATCTCCAAAGAAAATTATAGGAACTAGATATGTATAAAATTATAGGAACTATATAGGAACTAAATATGGTAACCATATTTGTTGAAATGCTCCTACAGTCCTGTCTTTAAGATTTAGACAACGGGACACCTTAAATTGGTGAAATTTGTATGTTTGTCATATTTCAGTGTTATTAAAAAAAAATGATGTCATTTCAATAATTTTTAGGGAGAATGACATATAGGTTTCAAGAGAAACAATTAATTTAACTTAAGTTTCAAGTATCAAACTTCAGGAATTTACAAGTTCTGTTCTTAATTTTAAAATTTTGTTATGACTAATTTAAAATTTTGTGTTCCAAATTTTAACAAAAAAATAAATTTATTTATTCTTCAACTATGTTACAGATTGAATTCCATAATACCAGAATGTTCTAATTTCTGATTGGCATTTTCGAGTTTAGAGATTATTGCATTGCCTTTGCATGTGTCTCAAAAGTATGGATTGGATGCTGCTTGATTACACTATAACAATGAATGTGCTGTATAAACATTGTTCACATTTTTTTCATAGCAGTGCTTAGATGGTGCTTAGATGATCTTGAAATATCACTGCTCATTTTTACATTTTTGTTAATTGCACCCTGGAATTTTTTTTTTTTTGGTAAGTTGAAATTATTCTCGCTAATTTTGTATATTTCTTCTTTAAAGTAATACTGGTTTCAATTAATTACTGATTTTCTTTAATGTTGTTCTGTCGAACTAATTTTAATATTATATACTGATATTTATTTAGTCAAAAGTGTATAAATTAGTTTTATGTGTTGCACATATTAATTAATGTTATTATAGTAGCTGCTAATTAATATATTATTCACGTGTGTTGGTCAAAAATTATATTTTTCACGTTTAATTATTGTGTCATCCACCACTTACTTATCAAGAGACGTAGCTGAGGACAATAGTACTAATAATTAATGATATTGGGTCAAGTGAGAAATAGAAGTATAATAGGATTGAGAAGAAGAGAAAGGAATTCAGAAGTAGAGAAAACCAAAGGGAAATCAAAGGATATAACCAGAGGTTGACCTGAATGGTACTTGTGTATTATTATGTCATTAGTCTAGTTACAATTAAGAGAGCAATCCTAATATTTATAGGATTCAGGAAATGCTAGGCAACAACGCTAGAATATGGTCTAACAACCTAACTATCCCTCAACAACTAATAACTGTCTAATTAACAGAGGCTTTTATTATTTTCGTGTCATTTTAATTTGTATTTTTTTATTTGTTTCTCTCTTGTTATCCTTATTTTTATCTCATGTTATTTGAAATGTAGTGCCTAATAACTATTTTCTTTGTTTTTTTTCCTAATCGATTGGCATTATTCCAAGTTTGGTTGAATAAATTATGCTATGTATGTATGTGCTATATGTTAGTGGCAATATAGCAGCACTTTAAGCTAGGATACAAGGGAAGAAGAAAACGTGTGTTGAAGCATTGCGAATCATAAGGTAAATACCCTTTCTTACTTAGTTTTCTAATTTATCTTTTGATTTTCTTGCCCTCCAAATCTGTTCTGTTCTGGCCAAAAAGGTGGAAAGCAAATTGCTGTGACTCAGTGACTGTTGGAAGCAGTATAGTGTGGTAATTGGATGCAATAATGTTTTGAGTTATGAGTAAAGTTATTTCCATCTTTTCCTTTGAATAATTATATTTAAAAATGGTGATGTCACGTTCATCTCACATCGTGTCACTTGATCCATGTCATGTCACATATTTATTATATTTGTGCCAAGGTCAAGACTTAAAACCTTTAACCTCCTATTTTTCAAACCTTGTGCTTTTCTTCTTCTTTGCCAGTTGAACTAAAAGGTACTTATAATTATTATATTAAAAATTAAATACATATTATTTAACTACATAAATATATCAAATAATATATTATAAAAATACACATACATATTAAACTTTATTTTCATTTAGAAATATGTTAAAATATTTATGCTTTATTTAAATTATTTTTTATATATATTTTTTAATAAAATATTATTTTATTAATGAAAATGAACTTAAATAAAGAAAATATTAAATATCAAATAATTTTATTATGAATATTTTAGTTAATTTTTAAATTAAAATTTTATTTTTAAATAAAAATAATTAAATATATAATTAAAAGTCATTGTTAAAAGTCTTTTTTTTTTTTTTGCAGTAGTTAGCTAGAGATAGAATCCCTCACTAATTATCTTATTTTACATAGGGATTCGCAGTCCCTCACTATTTTACTCACTAATTATCTTATTTTAGAGAAGAATTGGTAGTCCCTCACTATTTTCCTTGCTAATTTTAAGTCAAACTATGAAATCAACATCTTTCGCTAATTTCTTCACTAATTTGATATTTTAGAGAGGAATAGACAATCTCTTGCTAAGTTGAGCTATGAAAATAACATCCTCCGTTAATTTTCTCACTAATTTAATATTTTAAAGAGAAATAGACGATCCCTTACTAAATTCCTTTGCTAATTTTTATTTTTTTAATAGTAGGTAGAATATATTAGAAATGATTTATAAATAGAATTAGAATTATATTAAACTTTCCAGAAAGCAATCAATAATTAATATAAAAGAATTATCCCGTATTAACAAGGCAAGAAGAGACAGCAAATTATCCAATCATTGAGTTTTCCAAGTGACTTGTTCTGTTGTTTAGCTTTGCCCCAAATTTATGAATATGAATATAAAAGAATTAATTAACTTATATGAAAAGTATCCATTTTTATAATTTGTTGTGCAATAAATATTTATTTTGATGTTATTTTATAGTGGGACAAGAATGAAAAAATGCCCTAAACTTTTCCTCCAGTAGTACTTGGTATCCTAAACTTTTTTTTTTATATAGTAATATCATCTGGAAACCTTCAAATGTTACAATGTATTAGAATTCTTATATTAAGTATGCTTAAGGATAACATATTTCACTATAGTAGTTTAAGCCATTCGATTAGATACTTCCTAAACTTATATATTTATGATTTATTTTTTAATATTTAGATGTAAGATTTTTTTTATATTTTAATATTTTCGCTACTATGAGTTTTGCTAGGGTCATATGTTTTGCGTCAATGATGAATTAAGAGAGTAGGCAAGAGTTGAGTAGCAGGGGAGTGGTGCGTTAGGTCAGCCATTGCTCCCAAAAAAAAAATAATTAGGATGCCAAGTGTCCTAGAAAAAAAATTTAAGAATATTTTAACCCTTTTATAATATAAAAACACAAATATTATATTTTAAATTTTTTTAGAGTAAAATATAGTCATCTTTCTTTCATTTTGTTAAAATCATGGATATATTCATTTTATTTTTAAATATACAATTTAGTTCAATCTTTAACTTGCAAAGAATATTCAGTTAAAGATTCTAAAAAATTAATTTTTATTTTAATTATTATTTTACCCTTATGATGTAACTGTTAGTCTTTCTTCTAATTAAAAAAATTTAAATAATTTAGTATATCAATATTTAAATAAATAATTTAAATTTATGTTAAAACTAATGAAATTTGAAGAAAATAAACATAAATTATATTAATCAATTTATTATATTAAATTATTATTTTATAAATTTTTAACTTCATGTTTGAATATTATTTTATCAATTTTTGTATTTAATTTTTTCTTACAAATTACTAAATAAATACATTTGCATAGTTAACAAAAGTTAAAATATAAATAAAAAGTAAAAAATATGCATTATTTTTTTGTTTAATGATTTTTAGACAATATTCATATTTAAAGAAGAGTACTTTAGTTTAGCATATAAAACTTAATGGTCAATTAATGATTGAATAGATGGAAATAAAATCTTAAAATTTTTTGTTTTATAACCATTCATACTAAAGAAAATTCCTCTAAGTTTAAAAAATAGAAAGAATACTTATAATTAAGATAAAATAAAAGGAAGGACAGAGTATTTTATTTTATTTTTTATTATAAAACGTGATCATCTAACTCAAATGACACATGTTTGTAGGCCAGCTGCCTCTAATGTACATTTTTTAATATTTTTTATAATGTCTCAACCTTTTTATTTTATTTTATTTTTACTTTGAATTATTTACTTTTATATAAAATAAGGGATACTTTGTTGTCTTAAAGTTTAAATAGTAAAACCACACATAAATTAAGGGACTGAACTTTGAAGTTGTTGCTGTGCATTTATTTTGGCAACAACTTTGGAGTCCTCGTGGAGAAGTTGTCAATGGCAGATAGATCTTACATATTTTAGAATCCAGACAAAGCCTGAGTCTCATTAAGTTCCTACTTTTATGTCCCCATCCACTACCGTTCATCGAATATCATCCATTCATTTGATGCAACATATAATTATCTTTCTCCAAAGCAATCGATAACATATATAGCAAAAAGGCGGCCAAATGCTTGGCAACATAGCTTCCATGGAGAAAGCAATAACTCACATAGCTGTCATTCCTAGTGCGGGGCTCACCCATCTCATCCCCATCATTGAGTTCTCCAAGCAACTTGTTCAGCTTTGTCCAGATTTTCATGTCACTTGCATCATTCCCTCACTTGGCTCTCCTTCGTCTTCCTCCATAGCCTACCTTCAATCTCTTCCTTTAAATATACATTCCAATTTTCTCCCTCCAGTTCATGAGCAAGACATTATGCCTCATCAAAAGGATCAACCAGTTCATATTGCAGCCCAAATTCAACGTGTAGTCACTCTCTCACTGCCATATATTCGTCAGGAATTGGAGTCTTTGAGTTCAAGAAATGGCCTTGCAGCGTTGGTTACTGATATTTTTGCCATGGAAGCATTAGATATTGGAGTTGAACTCAATATATTATCTCATGTATACTTCCCCTTGTCTGCCATGGCTTTATCTCATTGCTTGCATGCATCAAAGCTGGATGAAACAGTCTCTTCAGAGTCTACAGACCTACAGAATCCCATAGAGATTCCAGGTTGTGTGCCAGTACAAGGAAGAGATCTCATGGAATCTTTTCAAGATCGAAGCCACATAGTGTACAAGCAATTTCTTGAACGTTGCAGAAGAATCAGCAATGCTGATGGAGTTTCTTGTTAATAGTTTCCCAGAATTGGAAATTGAGACAATTAATGCCTTACAGGAAGAGTTCAAGGACAGGCCCCGGATTTATCCAATTGGACCCATTTTACAAAGTGGGTCACTTAGTGAGCAAGATGGATTAGAATGTTTGAAATGGCTGAACAATCAACCACCCAGATCAGTTCTTTATGTTTCATTTGGGAGTGGGGGGACACTGACTCAAGATCAACTCAATGAACTGGCTTTAGGGTTGGAACTAAGTGGTGAAAAGTTCTTATGGGCTGTGAGAGTCCCAAGTAAAGTTGCTAGTACTGCTTATATTGCTTCGGAAAACAAGAATCCATTAGATTTCTTACCAGAAGGGTTCTTGAAGAGAATTACAGAGAAAGGTTTGGGTTTAGTTATTCCTTCATGGGCACCTCAGATTCAAATACTTGGCCACAATTCCACTGGTGGGTTCTTAAGTCATTGTGGTTTGAACTCTATCCTTGAAAGTGTGCAGAAAGGAGTGCCATTGATAGAATTTCCTTTGTTTGGAGAGCAAAGAATGAATGCTGTTTTACTAACAGATGGTTTGAAGGTGGCACTGAGGCAAAAGGTTAATGAAAATAATGGCATAGTGGAAAGGGAAGAAATTGCAAAATTGATAAAGTGTTTGATGGAAGGTGAAGAAGGTAAAGAGATTCACGAAAGAATTATGGTTTTAAAAGATTCTACTGCTAATGCCATGAGAGAAGATGGTTCTTCTGTAGAAACACTCTATCAAGTGGCACTCAAATGGAAAAATTTGGGTGGAATTTGGGAATGATAAATTTTTTTCATTTGCAAAAACACTACTCTATTAAGATTCTCCGTTTATTTTCTTCTCTTCTCATTTTCCTCTCATTTAGTTTATGTAACATTGAATTTGGTTATTGTTAGAGTCACGAATATGGCTGGTTTTCTTCTTGATTTAATGTATCTATGAACTATTTTCACCGTTTATAGTTATTCTTTATCAAAATTTGTTTTACTTAATCGTATATTATATGATTTCATTTGGTTAGTGATTGGCCACCATTAAACATGATTTGGGGGGTTATATTTTTTTTTTTTTAAACCAAGGAGGGTTGTAGTGTTGAACTTGACAAATTAAATGAAGTCTTAAACTGACCTTGGAATTAATATACCTAGAGGCTCCACATAATAAAAGTAGCCTTCCGGGAAGTGAATTTAATTTCCCCTATTATAATAATTGTGTGAGATATTGTATAATTAAATGAGTTATGCTTATAAATGGATTGAAAGACATTTAGCTATTAATTAAGACTCTGTAATAACTTATTAAGTTTAAGATAATTTGGTGGGGATAAGATGTAAAAAGAGAATAAGGGATTACAATCCCTAGATCGTTCATTGGATATATACTGTTGTTGCTTGGTAAAGAAATTTACAATTACTATTACTATTGTAATTAAATTCCTTACACTTGATCACTTAAATTGAATTGTATAAATAATAATACATGAAATTAAAATTCTAATACCTAATCACTATTTTAATTGATTCTTCATGGGAATAACCTTAATGCGCCGCTATATTACATCTCCAGTCTGTGCACTTCAGGTGACATCTTAGTTTGGTGTGCATCACTTTTTTTTTTTCCTAGTTTTATATTCTGGTTTATTATTTCTTACTTGGATATTAAGGGCTTGTTTATTTTAAATTTTTTAATAAAAAAATCACTTATTCTTTTAAAAAAAATTATTTTATAAGTTTTTATGATGTATGTTTCAACTTTTAAAATTAATCAAAATCTGAAAAAAAATATTTGGTTATTTTCAAAAAAAATTATTTTGAATAACTTTTAAAAGTAATCATAGATAAAAGATAAATATTTTAAAAATATGAAATATATGAAAATATCATAACATTTTAAAATAATTAAATAATAAATTATTTTTATAAAACAGTAATAAAGGAATATATCATAAAATGAAAAAATAACTAATTAATTAATAATTGTTTTTTATTATTGTAAATTTGTAATCCCAATATAAAATAACATACACTTTTAAAAAATCTCTACTCCCTCCATTAAAAAATATGTAAAGCATTTTTTAAAAAGTTAGATGTTTAAAAATATAAGACATTTTTAATCTTTTGAAGTGTAATTATTGTCTTTTTTCAAAAGCGCCCTTATAAATAAATGACTTTATATTTATTATAAGGT
The DNA here is from genome assembly GCF_029017545.1 of Prosopis cineraria. Taxonomy (NCBI): domain Eukaryota; kingdom Viridiplantae; phylum Streptophyta; class Magnoliopsida; order Fabales; family Fabaceae; genus Prosopis; species Prosopis cineraria. The sequence goes on from NW_026555344.1 coordinate 13,273,087, forward strand.
ATTTAATAGAGATAAATATAAATAGATAGAGTTAATTTAAAAATAAATAATTATTTTATTAAGAGATGAGATTCGATTAAAAATATTTTATATTTTTTAATAGAAAGAGTAAAAAATAAATATTTAAACTACCTAAAAATTATTTATTTTTTATACGGCTATAAATTTGCTTTTCGGCGAACTCAAGAGGTTGTTAGCTGTCAACTTCTGGGGCCTGGATTATTGAAAAACTCCACCAAACATGGCTGTTCTAGCGAATGAATATTCTAAAGCATAACTGTTGACTATTCAAAGCCTAAAAGTTGGATTGGCACATAGAACCACCAGGCAATGTGCTCTCCACCCAATAGACGATCGACAGATTTCTCGACCAAATTCATTATTAAAGGTGTTAATTAAGACAGGCACCTAAATAAATTGGACTCGACTTCTCTCTCTCCTTTAAAATAGTGACTTAATCTGAACTGTTTAAATTTAATATTTTTATTTTTATTTTTATTTATATTTTTAAAATAATAAATATATAAAAATTGTAAAAAATTGTAATAAATATATTTATCAAGCTGACAATCCAAATTTAATATTAAAATTTTTTTAATAAATTTAGTGTTCTATTTAAAATATATTTACACTGTTCAAAATATATTTAAAAAGTTAATTTACATGTTTTATATTAAATTTAAATTATTTATATTAAATTTAAACTGTCAGATTGATAAGTATATTTATTAAAATTTATTATAATTTTTATATATTTTTTTTTAAAATATAAATAAAAAATAAAAAAATAAATTTGGATTGTCTAGATTTTTTTTTGCTTCAAAGGAGAGGCAAAGGAGGCTTCTCCAAATAAATTAGCCTTGTAAAGCCTAATTATATTTAGGGTTTTATTTTGGTCAGCCTAACCCTGACTCTCAGGACTGAAGGGCCGGCCCTATATGTATTTTTTATTTTTAATTTAAAAATTTAAAAAAATATACTTAAAATATCAAAAAAGTTATTACACATGACATTATATCTATCAAAATAAAGTTAAGTCTAATAAAAAACAATATCACAAAATCAATACTGATAACAATCAAACTTGGCTATCATCATGAGCTAAATCTTGATGATTTTCATTATCATAAACATCAATATAATTTCATTCTTCTCTTTATAGAGCCTCAACTATGGCAAAATATAAGTTTTTCATATATTCATTCTTTATCCCCGTGAAATGAAGCTAAAGTTTTAAAATTAGTGTACTATTTAGTTTTTTACATTAAAATTTAAAAAGTTATAAAAGGACTTAAAAGGGCCAACCCTTTTATTTTAAAACTTAAAAATGTTGGCTCTTTTAAGTTTAAATTATCATTTTACACTTTAAAATAGCGGCTTGACCTTAAATTTTTTTGAGTTTATCGGCTCGGCTTTAATTGATAATTCTATTTATTATACATGTTTTTAATGTGTGTGTGTATAACCAAAATAGTGATAAAATGCAGAAATTCTCTACCAAAGTTTTCCTCTACCACATCATCGGTAAATTATTCAATAAAAAATTTCACGTTAAAAGACTATAACTATAAATTGATTTTATAGTTGATGATGATAAAGAAAAAAAAGGACAAGAAATTAGAAAGGTACCCTATTATAAAAATAAAATCATTAAAATAATGACACTTCAGATTTTATTTGATTAAATTGATATAGAGCCTGTTTGATTTAGCTTATTTCATGAAAAAAATCACTTATTTTTTGAAAAAAATTTGTGAGTTTTTAAGATGTTTGTTTTAACTTTTGAAAATAATCAAAATCTGAAAAAAAAGAGTAGATTTTTGATTATTTTAAAAAGCTATTTTGAGTAGCTTCTAAAAATAATCTAATACGATAGATAAGAGAGATTATTTTAAAGAGATGGGATACACAAAGATATCATAAAATTTTTAAATAATATAATAATAAATTATTTTTGTAAAACAAAAATCAAGAAAAATATCAGAAAATTTAAAAATAACTAAGTAATAATCACTCTTTTATTATTATAATCAAACATAAAATAATATTTTTTTTTATAAAATCTCTACAAAATAAATCTCTTTTAATAAAATCTCTAAACTATCTAAAAATCACTTATTTTTTAATCTTAAATAAACGGGCCCTTGATTCTTTTCAGAAGCTACTCAAAGTAGCTTCTTAAAATAATAAAAAAATATTATTATTTTTTTGCATTCTGCTTATTTTTAAAAGTTTAAACAAACATAATAGAAACTCACAAAATAAATTTTTTAAAAAAAATAAGTGATTTTTTTCATGAAATAAGCTAAAATAAATGGGCTCATAATATAGAACATGAATGAGGTGGTATTTCTGGTACATACAAGAATTTCTCGACAAAATGTTAAAAACAATTGTGCAAAATCTGTATCTCAGTAATCAATTTTGAGTACACTTTTAAAACAAATATATCATGTCGAAATGATACATAATTTGTAAAACATTATAAAAATGTTGATCAAATTAAGGTGAAAATTAAATTTTCAAGAGAATCAATATTTCCCATTATTTCATGCATTTTGACAACCAAAAAGTTTTGATCCGATGAAAGTAAATCTAGATCATTCAATTAATTTACCAAAACATAATTAAAAAAAAAAAGAAAACCCTAAGCTATGGTAAATATACCTACTAGAGTTTCAACGGCTTTTTTCAATGTACTTAGATTCCCAAATCTTAGAATTGCATGTTAAGTATGTAAAACTGTCTAAGAGAAGGTAAATTAAGCTTAATAAAAATTTAGATAAATAATATAAATAATGTTTTTTTTGATCAAATAAATATTTCAAACTCTTATTATCACATACCTCAAACTGCATGCCATTAGGATTGTGCCTCGAGCTTTTCCAAGCGAATACCACTACCACCAACAATAAATCATAAGAAGACTAATTCTCCACATATGGTTTAAATCATAGTGTTATGTTGTTTCTCACCTTTTAAATTTATTGGTTCTCACAAAATTTCTCACAAAAATATTCCGTGTGAAACAAATCTTTTTTTTAATAAACCTTATAAATTTATAATTTATTTCACAAACTTTGAAAAATTTTAAATATTCCGTGCGCCAACTTCACCCATCTCACTTTTATAAACATTCAATAAATATTTATTTTGATGTTATTTTATAATATAAACACAAATATTATACTCCCTCCGTTAAAAAATATAAGACATTTTTAACCGAATCTCATCTATCAATAAAGTAGTTACTTACTTTCAAACTAATCCTATTTTTTCATATTTATCTCTATTAAATACCTTACAATAAATATAAAATCATTATCACTAAGGACACTTTTGAAAAAAAAAAAAGTAATGATTATATGTTAAAAGACTAAAAATATCATACATTTTTAACCATTCAACTTCTCAAAAAATATCTTATATTTTTTAATGGAGGGAGTACTTAATTATTTAACACTTTAACAATGTCATGTTTATCTAACTATTGCAAGTTTCCCAGAGAAGACCGACAAGAGAATTAGGAGGAGTTCATATGAAGAAAAAGGGTAGTGCTAAATGGTACTCCTTTCATTTTTATTTATAAGAGAAAAAAGCTATATCATACACTTTAAGAAAATTAGTTAACTATATTAATTGTGTCTGAAAATAAAAAATAGAGTATAATACCCTTTATTAATTGTATTAATCAAGCCTTTATTAATTATTTCTTATAATTATAAATAATAAAATTATTAGGGATAATTTAGAAAGTTTGCACTAAATGTCTATTAGAAGATATAATTTTACTTATATAAAAAAATAAGTTAAAAGTAATAATTTTTTTATAAATAAATAATTAAAAAATTAAAAATAATTCATATAATTACTTTTAGTAGTGACATTTAATAGCGGCTAAAAGTATTTCATAAAAAATAGTTAAAAAATTTAAAATAATTTATGTAATTACTTTTAGCTGGTACAAACAATCACTGTCAAAAGTATTTTTATAAAAAAATAATTAAAAATTTTAAAATAATTTATGTAATTATTTTTCACTATCAAAAATACTTTCATAAAGAAATAGTTAAGAAATTAATTTATATAATTACTTTTAGCAACAAAATTTGTTGTCACTAAAGGTATTTATATATAAAATGATAAATAAATAATATTGAAATGTTAAAGTTATACATAAATATTTACTTACTTATGTATACATATACATAAATAGTATTAAAATGTTAAAATTTTATAGATACTATAAGATATAAATAGTATTGCAGACTATTTGATACTTTTTGCAGAGCAGAGAATAAATGCTGTTTTGTTAACTGATGGTCTGAAAGTGGCATTAAGACCTAAGGTTAACGAAAATGGCATAGTGGGAAGGGAAGAGATTGCTAAATTGGTGAAGAGTTTGATGCAAGGTGAAGAAGGTAAGGAGATTCAAAAAATAATGAATGATCTAAAAGATGCTACTGCTAGTTCGCTGAGAAAAAATGGAACTTCAGCAAAAGCACTTTGTCAAGTAGCGCTTAAATGGAAAAATGTTAGTGGGTTTAGGAAATGATGAAATTTTGGTATTTTAGTTTTAGTTGTTAGTCTACCTCTTGTTTATTAATTCTTATTAGAATATTAATTTTGATTTTGGGTTGATTCAAAATCGAGGAAAATGTGGCAGAGCACATATTGTTTGGATTTCTTATCTCTTTGCGTTTCTCTCGTTCTTTTTTCCATTTGATTTCTTTTCAATTGAGAGGCGATAATTACCAATCGTATCAAAATATTAATGGCAATTGACAACGTCAAAAATTATATCGAAATGTCATGAAATGATCGTAGTTTTTATTTATAATTAAAAGACATTTAATTTTATGATATAGTCCATAAAATATCGCTCATAAATTCACATGACTATTTATTTATTCATAATTAACTTTGAGATTTTCTATTTTACAATAATTATTTGTTTTAGTCGCAAAGAAAAATCATGGTCCTTTCATGACATTTTAGTATTTGAATATTTTCAATTATTATTATCAACACCTTTACAATGTCATAAGTATGATTTCTCCTTTTAAATTTTAACATCTTGTCTTAATTTTTTGGACTAAGGTGTAAAAATATTAATTTCTTGGGCTAAGGTGTAAAAATATCTAGAAATATTTTCTTTCAAGAGCTTATGGTATCCATAAGTTAATTATGGCACATAATATGAGTACTCATAAACTTTATAAAATAAGCTAACATTTTTCAATTTGATAAAATTGCTTGAAATTGACTGTTAAGTTTTAAAGATAATAAATGCGTGACTGTTGGGTAATTTTGATGGATTAGAGAAGGTTGACTTTTTTTATAAAATTAATAGGCATTTATGTATCTATTAATTGGAGGACATCAGAAACTCTTGAAAAAAAAATTTAAATATTTTTAAACCTTAGCCATAATTTTTTGAAGTGATACCCGATGTTGCAGAGTGAGGACGAAGAAGAGAGAAAATTTAGAGAACGGAACGGGCTGAAGAGATCTTGCTTTGGGTAGAGGATTGTGCTCTGGTTGGAGCGGGGGCCAAGTGGAGTAGACGAGGATGTGGCAAAGAATGGGCGATTTGGAAAAGCAAATGAATAAAGGAGAATGTTGAATTATGGTTTTTGGCAATGATGTAAAAACCGAATTGAATCAGACAGTCCGATCGATCCGACCATCACCCGCTGAATAAAACGGTCCGGTTCAACCAATTGAACCAATTTGACCTTTGACTCAGGTTGACCCGAATTGAACTGCTCGATTTTGAGAGAACCGGCGTTGACCCGAAAACCAGACCCGAGTCAACCCCGGGTCAAAGCCAAAAAATTTAAAAAAAAAAATTTAGGCTGAGTTGCTTAGATTCATAATTTCTCTTCTTTAATCACTAATTCTCTCTTTTCTTCTCTTCTCTAATCTCTAATCTCTCTTTCATGGCTCAAATTCAATCTCTAACTTCTCCTCCAACATCTGCCTCCAACTCTAAAGATTCAACCTTTAGCATCGAGATCGAAAGCTTGTTAGTCATGATATGATGGCATGCCTCCAGCTCCAACATTTTCCTTTGAGATCACAAGCCTATACTAACATGCCTCTACCTCTAGCTCCAACAATCCAAGCATCTAGCTTTTGAGGTCGAAATCTCAAACACCATTGACAAATTAATGTTTTATTTATATAATTGTGTATATAAATTTTATTTTTTATTTAATTTTTATGTTATCGATTCGACCATCGATCTAACCAATTGGACCATAAAAACCGCAACCCATTATTTTTTCCGGTTTAATGTCTGATCTGGGTTTCAAAATGTTGATTTTTGGTATCAACGGGCAACAGGACCAGTTTGGTGTGTGGCAAGGCCTTCCACATTTCCGCACTCATCATGATAATAAAAAAGGAGCGCTCATTTGCATTGTTTAAAAACCGAGTCAAATCAGATTAGCTAGAACATTGATTGGAATCTTTAACAGTTCGATTTGAATTAAAAAATTATTTTTATAATTGAACTGAATTAAAATAAAGTTGAGATGCTATTTAATTGAAAATCAAAATTGAATCAAGAATCAGAATGTTTTTTAGAAAATCAAATAACTTTAAACATAATATTAAAAAAGATTTAAAAAATTTAAAAATTTAAAAATTTAAAAATTAAATTCTTACTAAAAGCTAACTTTATTTTTAATAATTTGCATATATAAAATATGATTTGAGATCATTTTTATAAAGATGTTGACAGTTATAGGCACAAATATAAATACTTTTGAGTCTAATTATAACTAATTTAATAAAGATCCACATATAATTGATAAGTTATAAAATTATAATTTATAATATTATTAATTTAGAATTATGTTATGTCATTTTATTAAGGAATAATAACTTTAGATTATTGTATTTTGCTTATGTTTTGTTATTGATTCCTGTACTTTTTTAGGTATTTTTAATTCATGTACTTTTATTTTTTATTATTTTAAGTCCTTCTAAGGTCTTTATACTTTATTTATTGAGGGATCTAAAATAATTAAAAAATAAAAGTACAAGAACCAAAAACACCAAAAAAAGTACAGGGATTAATAGCAAAATGGGAGCAAAGTACAAAAATCTAAAGTTATGTTTTCTCTTGTATTAACAAGGGTTAAGGTGTAATTTTGTCCTTAAACTATTCTTGAAGAAATAATGTTGCCCCTAAACTATTCATTGCAGTAATGTTACCCCCTAAACCAATTAAATCGGAGCAATATTGCCTTGTCATTTAAATGTCCGTTACTATAACTAATAAGACCCACTTTTTAAAGTATAATTTTGTCCCTAAATTGTTATTAGAGGAGTAATATTTCCCTCACTATTTAAAAATTATAAAATTAAATAAAATAAAAGTATAATAGTATTAAATGTATATATAAATACAAAATTATAATAATATTAAATAAAAATAATATTAAATGTATATATAAAATAAATATAAGAAAAAATTATAGTATGTTAATAAAACTTGTAAATTAATAATATTATAAATTATAATTTTATAACTTATCAAATATAAGTAGATCTTGGTTAAGTTAGACATAAGTAGACTCAAAAGTATCTATATCTACACCTATAACTATTAACTAGAGACATCATTAATGATTCAATTTGGACCAAAAAATCATTTTTATCATTGAGCTAAATTGGATAAAAGTTAAGTCATTATTAAGTTAGAAACTAAAGTTGAATTGAAAACCGGAGCAGTTTTTAGAAAATCGTATGATTTTAAACATAATATTAAAAAAAGCTTAAAAAAATTTTAAAAAATTCAAAAATTAGATCCTACTAAAAGTCAATTTTATTTTTTAATAATTCGTATGTATAAAATATGATTTGATACCTTTGTTTATAAAGATGTCGATAGTTATTGATGTAAATACAAATACTTTTGAGTCTATTCATATTTAATTTAACCAAAATTTACTTATATTTGACAAGTTATAAAATTATAATTTATATTTTTTCTTATATTTATTATATATATATATATATATTTAATATTATTTTTATTTAATATTTATATATACATTTAATATTATAATACTTTTATTTTTATTTAATTTTATGATTTTTAAACAATAAAGGCAACATTGCTCCTCTGAGAATAATTTAGGGGCAAAATTACATCTTAACACATAAAAAGTAAGTCTCATAAGCTACAATAATAGACATTTAAATAACAGGGACAATATTGCTCTAATTTAATTAGTTTAAGAGCAACATTACTGGTAGTTTAGGATAGCATTACTCCTTTAAAAATAGTTTAATGGCAAAATTACATCTTAACTTTACTAACAACTAGGCATGCAATAGATATGTTTCTTAATTATTACATCATTGAATCAACCGCTGGTCTAATTGGTTAGACTATAAAAATTGAAAGCTGTTGACTTTTCTACTTCAATTTTTGATTTGGCTTTTAAAACATTGCTTATTAGGCATTGGGCTCATTTGAGCTCTTGATTTCTTTTTCAATTGATCTCTATTATTCATTATAAAGTTTTTTAGTATTTTTAATATTGTATTATTAAAATAAAAATTTATAAAATAATATAAAATTTTAATATTAAATCTAGATTATCTTCAATGCTAAGTAGGAGATGAATATCATCTTATTCATCATTGTTATTGAGATCTGGACAATTTAAATTTAATTTTTTTAATTTTTATTTTATATTTATCAAAATAAGTGTTTATAAAAAATTATCAAAATTTTTTAATACAATTGTTTATAATCAATTTGGCTAGTGAAAATGTAATTTAGACTATCTAATTTAATATTAAAATTTTTTATAATTGTATAAATTGATTAGTTAGATGTACTCTGATTGTACAGATATAAATTGAGTAATCCAATTTAATATTAAAAAAATTTTATATTTTAACTGTTTAGATATACTCTGAATAGTATAAATTTAATATTAAAATTCTCAAATATTTTTATAAATTTTTTATTTTAATAATATAATATTAAGAATATTGAAAACTAAATTTAAAATGAACGACAAAGATATAGTAAAAATGAAATCAACTATTCAAATAAGTCTAAGATATGATGAGTACGGAATGCAAACGCGTGATAAGGAGATAGCATTTGTCTCTACATTGACATTTGTCCCACTTGCCCCAAACCGATCCCCTAAATAAATGGGAGCACATCGCGTGCTCATTAGGGGTAATGACCACTATCACCTTGCTCTGAAATAATCTTAACTAAACGGTTCATATTTAAGTATTCTTTTAATGTTTTAAATAAAAATTTATCAAATTTTGAATAAATATATTAATTACTAATATGTGTCATTCATGTTTAATTAGATTGGTCCAAATTTAATATTAATTTTTTTATAATTTTTATAAATTGACTGTAAAATTTTTAACTTATTATATTGTTAGATTTAAAATAGTCCAGAGTAAATCTATTTAAAAAATTGTAAAAAAATAGTACAAAATTTGGACTGAACTTCCTAAATATAATCTATACATATTGATAATTAATATATTTATTAAATTTTATAATTTTTTTATTTTAAAAATTAAAAAATATATTTAAATATAAATCGTCCAGATTATTTCATAACTGATGATGATCAATTGCTCATCAATAAATAGTAAAGTCAAGTGGGTTCTCTCGATCCACGCTCTTTTGAAATGCAGCCCCAAAGATGCATCTCTGATAAATGCTCCTTCCTTGTCACCTTAAAAAAGAAAAAAAAACAAACAAACAAAAAACAAGAAAAAGAAAAAGGTAACTCAAAAGAGATGTTAATTCATTTAATTTTTTTTCTGTGATAAGGATTAATTGTATTTGATGAATAATGATGATTGAAAGAGGGGTAAACATGCAAATTTGATCATATACTATTTTTTAAAGAGTATTTGATAGCCTAAACTATTAGATGGTGTAAAATAAATTACGAATTTTAAAAAATAAAGTATCTAATAGCCCGCCATTAATTTCAACTAATGGACATTATGTGAAGCCTAACAATGACATGTGGCATGATATGATAAAGGTGCAAATTTAACCACGAACTATTTTTTGAGAAGTATTGGATAGCCTCTACTATAAAAAAAAAAAAAACCATCCAGCACCTTCCTTTCAATTTTGACCAAATATAGTTTATTTTCATACTTATGAGGCCCACAAATCGTTAATCTCTCCAATTTTTTTTGCCATTGCTCTCAATCTTAGTTGGAGAAGAAGAAGTTCAAAGAGTTTTTATTTAAAAATATTCACAAAGATGATGCTAACAAAGTAAAAGAAATAATTCATAGCTAAATTAAGCTAGAATCAAACTTCTCTAATATATAGTAAATTCAAACTTCTATTTCATTGGCATCATTCTTATGAATGTTTTTAGATAAGAACTCTTTAAATCTCTACTTCTTGAATTGATACTGAGAACAAAGACAAGATTGGAAAGATTAATGCTTTATGGGCTCATAAGTATATAAATAAATGGTGTTTAGTCAAAATAAAGAAGAAAGTGTTGGATGGTCTGTTTTTACCCATTGCTCCTTGAAAAATAGTTCATGGTTAAATTTACACATTTACCATATTGATGTGTCATGCCCGTATCCTGTCACGTATTATTGTAGGTCTCACATAATGTCCGTTAGTTGAAGTTAGCAGCGGTCTACTGGATACTCTATTTTTTAAAGTTTGTGATTTAATTTGCACCATCTGATAGTTGAAACTATTAAATATTTCTTAAAAAATAATATATAACTAAATTTGCTACTTTACCTTTGAAAGAAAATATATCCTCACATTCAGTCCTGTTAAAAAACGTAAATATAAACTAATTAGATATCAAGTTTGCTTATCTTTTATCTGGCTAATTAATAAAGATATTCACCGTAACAAACTCCATATATATAATATCAATTGACCTGCGCCAATGTAAGAACTGGTTTTATTTGTAATATTTTTTTATCTATTAGTGAATAATTTATAGGATTGTTTATTGCATTTCTGGACCTGACCGTAATAACATAATATAAAAATAGAGTAAGAATATTCATGTGCCCAAAAAAACAAAAAAAAACGCTTATCTGCACTGGTTGCACATGGATTATGTGGGGGGCGTATAAAGGCAAGAATCGATTTTCATGGACCACGGAAGGCCTATAAGACTGGTTGGTGATATTTTTTACCCTTAACTTTCTTCCTTTTTTTTTGGTTTTGGGCTTAGAGCCTGTTCCATTACCCAAAAATGAAAAATAAAAAGTCAAAAGATGCAAAATGTTGCAAACTAACGTAAATTCAAACATACAAATGAGTGATGATTAAGGGCGTGAATAGTAAGTATCAGAATTAATGATCATTATGCTCAAACAGGTATATTAATATTTATTATGCATGATCATGTATCTAACCTTATTATTATTCTTATATCTTTTGACTGAATCCATTAGCTACTAAGCATATAGGATTAACTAGTATAATTAAATTAATTTTGCTTTTCAATTGTGAGGGACTACCCAGCCAAAAGTTCTTACGCTCACTGTCAAATCATGGATTTTCCTTTCTCAAATTGCCAATCTTGCACCATTTTTGTAGGAAACATGTGATATTAAGGATTGTTCCTAGCCCATGCCATCTCTCAAATGACGGTGACAATATTAAGCAATTTTAATTTAATTTTGCCAACTATTATGCGCAAATCTCAGTGGATAATGAAAACCAATTCATGCTCAATGACATGTCAATAATCATACTCTTGTCCAACTTGGCCATATTATCATATTCATGCTAGATGGCATACAAATAACCACTTATCTACTCTCATATCATATATCAATCCTAACATTGAATTCACCCATTCATACAAATATATGCTCATGCTCATTCCACATACGACCATATAATAATCATGCAAACTTTAAATGCAAATAACAAACATATATAAGAATTTAATTTTTAATTACCTCAACTCTTGGTTTACCAAACCAAGAAAATACTTGAATAACCAATGGAACCTCTAATAAACTCAAGCAAATCTAAAGCAATAACAATCTATGGTCAAGAACATTAATCATTGTTAAGGACTAGTTACAATTAATACTTGATTAATTTTCTTAATTAAAGATCAATCCCTAACACTTCCTTAAGGTTATTAATATTAATTATCATCTATCCTTTGCTGAAGTTCTCATGACTTATTTAAATTCTCATTAATTAGCAATCATCACTAAACCCACAAATCAACATTTATTACACTAATTGATACTAGGGTTTATCATAAATCTAACTTTAAAACCCTAAATCACCATTAGTGGCATAAACCCAAGTTTGGAACACTTAATTGAACTTCTACTACTCCTAATAATGATAGAAACCTAGCAAACACCCCACCATTTTTAGATTTTAGCTCTAACAACCCCTCAAAGACCAAGAAGAAAAATACCAAGAAGGGTAGAGAAGAGAGTATTGAAGCTTACCCAAGAGGTATGTATCTCCCAAGGATTCATAAAGGTCAAAAATTACAAACCCTAGCAGAGCAAGGCTATAACATTCTAGAAATTTAACCATGATTAATCAAGCATAATTTGGATAAATAAGTAATTGATGTAGTGTGTAGCCAAATAGGTTTAATGAGTGTATTTGATTTTAATTTTAGCTTTAAATTTAGATATGAAGTGAAGTCGAGTCACCTAAATGTTAAAAGTGAGAAAATATGAAGGAAGAATTTTCTGTGCCACATGCAACAGTGTGCAGCATATTCATCGCAATGCACATGTGGCAATCAATGAAAGAGGAGTAACCTCTCTGTGTCATGTGCCGCCAAGCATGGTAAAAAATGTAATATCCCAAAGTATATTTATGAAATTAGAATAAATAATAAAGTAAATTTATAATATTTTATTAATTGTGAGGAGCATGTTAATAAGATGCAGGGTTGGGATAATGGATTTCCTCTTGGTCTCTACTTGTTTGGTTGTATGTTCGAATCTTCATGGCGCATGAAGGGAGAGTTTTATTTTTTTTCAATCTAGATGAAATTACATGTTTGCCCTGAAAAAAAGCGGAAACAGAACACAAAAACAGAGAAGCGGAGTCAGAAATTCTGGGTTCACGCAACAAATATACTCCTCCTCTACCATTTTTCTTTTGTTTTTTTTTTTGTTTTTTGGATTTCTCTAGAAGTCGTGAGAGAGAGGGAGAGAGAGCTGGATCCCGTCATTGTCCCTCGTACCTCTCTGTCCGTTGGTCGGTGATTGTGGGTGCGCTTCTTGCCGTCATCGCTGGAAAATCGAAGGTGCGCTAGATTTTCTCTTTTTCACTCTTCATTCCTGCTGCGTCATCTCCTTTGTTCTTGCTTCTTCTTCCGTCTTCTTCCTTTCGGTGGTTGGCGTGCGTGAGTGTTATCGACGAGTGCAAGAGATAGTTGGATGCTGTTGGAAGATCAATTTATGATTTCTCTCCTCCCCTGTTTCACTGTGATATCTTCCGATTTCCTCCCTCCCCATTTTCACGTGACAGCATTCTCTTCTCTTTTTTCCTGGTTTGCTGGTACTGATCTGATGTAGAACGCCCATGTGGTTGGGAAAGCTTTGATCCTTTCATCTCATATCTCATTCATTCCATAAGTGAGGAAATTTCCACCTCTCTTCTCTTCCTCGTCGGATTTGTGTGCGCATGAATGATGGGTGGCTGAAATTATGAGTTTCTTTCTATGTTAAATTGTTGTGCGTGAATGGGTAGAGGTGGGGATCCAAAACCAGATGAGTTGCATGTTTTAAGAAAGTTTCACTTGATTACTTTGGTTAGTGTTAGCGGAGGAACATGAATTTAGGTTTGAATTTTACTTGAGTTTAAATTAATTCTTGGTGGATGAGTAAACACACACATGATAAATTCAAATGTTGATGCTAAGAATCTTTGGGCAAGTAATTGGAGGTTAAGAAACTTCATTAAATGACTTAAAAATGATGCACATAAAGTGTTTGACATTAAGTCTAAGAGAAAGTTATAACCCAATGGAGTGAATACCTATGGCTAAAATAATATAGAAAAATCTTAAGAGATAAATGGAAGTGAATTAGAGAATTTTGAATTACTTAAGTTGCTTTTAATTATATAAATGTTGAATGGGAAATTGTTTGATTTGAACAAAGGCTAATAAATTTATAAAGAAATTTTATAGGATTTGAAAGAAGAGAAATTTGAAAGGAATTTTGGAAAAAATATTTGATTGATAATTCAAATATCATGTTTGGTTGTTCCTATAGTAACTTTTAGGACACATAAAGTATTTGATGAAAGGATGGAAAGAAAATGAAATGAGGTCAAGGCAAGTGGAATAAGTTACAGTAAGAGTTATTTTATTATTATTATTATTATTATTATTATTATTATTATTATTATTATCATCATCATCATCATCATTTGAAGACTTGAAATTTTTGAGTATAGTTTATATAAGTATTCTAGACGTTTATTGATTAAACTTAACATGTAATTTTATTGGGAATGGTGACAGATTATAGATTTTCTTTTCTATTGCTTTAAAATTAGCTTGGATTGAAGATTTTAGATTTATGAAATGTATAAAATAAATAACAATGATATCATTTGGGTGTTAGGGAATTAAGAAGCAGACAATATTATAAAAGCAACTGATTAGAAATAATTTATATACTTGAAAATGTCTCAAGTAAGTGAATAGTGTCTCAATAAGTCATTGGCAAATTCATTTTTATAAAAATATTGGTTTAGCATATTCATGTGCCATCTCCTTTATTTACATAACCATTTTTTATTTTGCAAGAACAAATGATGGAGTATTTTAATTTATTTATTTTTTATGGTTCATAATCTTAATTTTATTTTCAACTATCATGCATGGAAATATTTTCACTATATTATACTTTATTATATTATATTTTTTATAGAAATAGTTGGAATTTATCTTTCAATTGAACATCTAAAAGTATCTGCTATATTGGAAATGTTGACAAGAGATAATATATTGATTTTATCCACCAATGCATTCTTGATTTAAAGTGTGAGATTGAATCAGAATGCTGGTTGTTAATAGCAATATCGTTAGCCTTTAGCATGCGATGGTACACCCAGTTAGCAAGGTACTTAAGAGGTGCTAGCCTCGTGTAACGACCAACTCATGTGGAATGGAGAGATGGTAATTCATGAGTATTGTACTCATGCTTGTTTTCGTAGGCCTTATGGCTACGCTTGTTTCATGGCTTCTAGCCATGCTTGGTTACTTACCCTTGTAAACTGTATGTTCACATTTGTTGGTTATTTACCCTTGTGTTCTTTGTGTCCACGCTTGTCAATTGTTTTGATAAAGTCTGGCTGAAATGTGAATTTTTAGAAACTTATTGTTTTAAAATTATTTTTCTATTAAATAAATTTTTATTTGATCGGAAATGATTTTATGAGGTGAAATTATATAACTCAATTGTAAAGCAAAGGTTACAACTTGGAATTTTTTTTATTACTATTACCTTTAATCAACTAGGTATCTATTTGGTTTACATATTTATACAGGATTGTTTATACTATGCAAAGTGTCTTCATTATAATATGGTTATTTTTGTGGAACTCAAAACTGGTTTATAAATATTTTCTCCCTTTAGTTTACTAAAATTTAAATTGGAATGTTATGCACTGAAAGTTTATTTTTGGTCTCATATAATATAGTAGACATTGTACGTCCTGCTGACCATTAAGAGACTTTTTGTTGAGCAAGGTGGACATTCATTTTGTAAATGTCTTTTTGATGTAATTATGAAATTTATGTAGTATGTTTTGAAAATATGGTTAGGTACTCCACATAAACTATAGTTAGGGTCCTTATTTGGTTATATACTCTGTCTGCTGGCTGGATGGAGTTGTACTCCTAATTTTAGTGATATTTTACTTGTAAAAATTGTATTGCAGAATTTTTAGGAAGTCATATTTATAAGGGAGGTGCTTCTGAAATTCTTACAAAAGTATTAAGGCTCAAGGGATATGTGTTTTGTACATATATCCCATATTGGTAGCTCTTATATTTTAGGGCATGATAAAAAATTTGTAGCCATAAGATTGGGTCAGAATTCAAAAATAAGAGAAAGAAGCAAAGTGAATGAAGAGCTAGTGTTTTACTCTGCTAAGGCTTGTGAAATTGGAGGTTTGGGAGCATTTCTAAGCCATTCTACTCCCAAGGTAAGACTACTAAACTCTTAACCTCCCTTCCTCTTCCATTTTCTTTAGTTGGAAAGTTAGGGTTTAAGTTGAAAAAGCAATTTTTAGTCTATAGAGGTTATAGAATTGAACCCATTGACTTAAATAAATTTAATAAGAGTTGTTTAGGTTATTTAAACCTAACATTGATGATTTTGCAAGTATTTCATTGGTGGAGGCCATTAATGGGTGAAAATTAGCCTTAATGAAGGTGGGCAGAGTTATTTTGAAGCCATTAATGGTGGTTTAATAGTTTATTAATGACAATGTGAGCTAAAGGAAGCTAGTAAACTTAATGGGTATGCTTGAAAGTGAGAGGCTGTGATTTAGATAAGTTAGAAAGTTAGAGTGTTGAGATTTACTCCAATGAGGATATTATTGATGAATGATGTGATTAATTGTAGATTTAATCACTCTTAGGCATCATTCTAGCTTCATGAGAGCTTTTAAAGTTTGTGTTTTGAGTGGTAAACCTTTGACTTCTCAAAGGTTTAAGGTAATCAAAAAAATTTTAGTTTATACATTTTCTTGTTAATTGATTACTTGTTTGAAAGAAATGTTTGAAAACCAAGCGACAAATGTAAATTTATATTTGATGCAAATTGTGGCAATGTGAGTAGTTTATGCAATATGGTGAAAATGATGAGTTGGTATTTGCAAACATGTATGATATGTTCATAATGAATGAAAAAGAAATTGGGAATGGAAATATGTGTGTTGTGTGATTATGTTTGTGATAGTCTTGAGCATGTTATAAAAAAAATTTGCATGCCAGGAATAATTAAGATTATACATGCTATATGTTGATTTGTTCTTGGCATGATCATTTATGGCTACTAACTATTAGAATTGGAGGTAGCCATTATCCTGTGGTTGATAAGGAACAGTCCCATTTATTCATCGAGGGACTTAAACATAACTAGTCCCTATCGATTGATAAGGAGACTAAATTAGGGGTAAGACACCTCATAGTTATTAGTTGGCAAAAGCCGTGTCTCATAAGTGAGTATAATAACCTTACTTAGGTAACTTTTCACAAGTAGAAGGCTTGATTAGTCCGAGTTTATGGATGTAGTAACTAAATAGTTATCAATTTCATGTCAGAGGTATCGGGAGGATATAAGGTTGGTATTGATCATACATTACATATTAAAGTTACTATAGTAGGAAAGGCTAAAAGTCCTTTTTTTCTAAATATCTACATAAATACAATTCACGTTTACTATGGTAGGAAAGGGATGAGCTCCCTTGTGCATGCCTACCATAGCTAGAAAGAAAAAAACATGTATAGGAATTTGTGTGTGTCAAACACATACGCATGTAGATTTCCTGTCACGCAATCCAGTACACATTTATGTCACAAAAATAGTATTGATCAATAATGGATGAGTAAAATAAACAAAATATCACAACTCATGAACTCCAATCAAATCCCCTTAACCCAGGACCTAAAGACTAAAAGGATATCCATTCTGAAGTAAAATGAGAGCAAAAGTATTAAATAATATAACTATTCATATGGTGTCACAATAGAGTCATTCTCTAAATCATACTCCTCATGCAGTTGGTAGTCCTTGCGCTTGTTTCCTTATAAGAGCTTTATTGGCCATCCTTGCGACATTTAAAATAGGAATGTGACAATTTCTCAGTAACCTCTTTAAAGGTTACAGTGTATCATAGGTTGATAAATAACCCAATCTAGTAGGTTTTCACAATTAGTAGTTCACAATATAATACTATCCATCTCTAAACATTTTTGAATGATATTATAGCAACATAAGATAGCATGCTTGAGAAAGGAGTAGGCATATATCGAAAAAAAAAAACACACACACATACACACAACATTATATTTCATACGAACATGTTAGAAAAGTGTAAATCATAATTTCGAGAAGCTAGCATACTTGAAAAAGAAATAAATACTTAGTTATAATTGAATTAAAAAGGTTCAAGCATGCTATAATTCTAAACTATATAGCTCAAGGAAATATTAAAATAGACTCAGTATATAGATAACAATCATGATTATATTGATTCACATATCAGACCATATAATATCTCAAAATTTCTTTCAATAATAGTTACATTTTTATCTTTTCTTTATTCCACCTTATTTCTTCTTATTTCCTTAAGCTAAGATTCTAGGCGCTAGGAGATGGTTCCTAGCCAAAGGCCCAAGCTCCTCATCAAGCCTTAACCTCCACCTTTCAACTGTATGGGGTGCCTAAATGGTATCGAGCTCATCTTAATTCTGGTCAAAGAAATTGGAGTAGCTCAGGTACATATCAAAGCTACCCAATATGCACCACATGAGGGTGAGTGCATAATCATAGTCTAACCTTATTTCCTCAGCTTAAACCCACAACTTGCAGCCACCTCATAATAACATAGTTCCAATATGTTTTGGATCAAACTATAATTTTCACAATGAGTATGTCTCACAGTGTACAACGTTTATCATTATATAAATACTATCAAACTTCATATATTATATCAATTCAAACAACTCAACCAAACTCCAACTACTTAAATTATGATTAATGTGAGTCTATCCAATCATACAAATTCCAAGTAGGTAGTTATAAAAATTTCCAAGGGTTTTCCACTAGCCAAAGTTTCATTAAAAAATCACAAAAATTTACTTTGTTAACCATTAGGCCAAATTTTGACAAAATGTTATTATAAGCATGTTATTTAGGTTTAATTTGATATCAATATACAAAAGGTTTGGTTATTTACCCATATTAGAATACAAGGTAGCTTAAAAAGAAGTTACTTGGCTTGAGTTCACTCGAAAAATCTAATGTCTCTCTGTAAGAGACCCTTTAACTAATTCAAATGTCAAAGAAAAAAATTAAGGAGTCCTTATGAAACTCCTAACACCTTTACAAATAGAAAATTGAGAAATTAAATTAAAATTAAAATAAATAAAATAAATTTATTTCTTACTCTAAAGCCATCACAAAGTAATTGTGACAGCTATTTATAACCCTAAAATTACTCTAGAAAATTCTTATTAATTTTATTTAAGATTTTTCTAACATTAGAGCTTTTCAATTTATCCTAAGGACTTTTGAAAATAATTTTAAGCTATGATGATTATTACTTTTTAACTCTAGAATACTTGTGAGCATGTTTATAAGTCTTAAGCATATAATAAGTTAAATTTCCATCCCTAAATAATTAAATTTTAATTATTTATAATTTATTCTCTAGAGTCACTTTTAATTAAAAGTTTCTTTAAAGAGTTCTAAATTTTTTTTACAACTCTTAGAGTCATTCAGAATTATCTGAAATTTCCTAATATTGTTTTCTATCATCCCAAAATAGTCCTATAATCATTATCAACATCCATATCTATAACAACCTGAATTTTCTAATCCTATGATTAGTTGTTAATTAGGAATAAAGTGGTAAGTAGTGTGGGATTAGAGTTTTGAATGCTTAGTTGATGATTTATGTTTTAGGATGTTAAATGAACAGATATGGGTGAGAGAATTGTGTTTTGGGTCAAAGCAAATGCGTGCTGGGAGAATTCTTCTCACTGTGCCATGCGCCGTAGCTAGTGTTGTTGCGTCATGGTGCATGGACCAAAAAATGACCCCATAAGTCATGAAATTTAGGTAAATTTCAGAGAAAGAAATTAGAAAACACATAAAAGGAGAAGAGGAGAAGGGATAATGTGTTAGGGCAAGCCATTTCATATTATTAGAAGGCACTTCTGATTAGTAATTTATCGGGTAACCTATGTATAACTCTTACCTTCCATTCTACCTAAATTTCTCTAAATATATGAGTTATAGAGAAATTGAATTAATGAAATTTTAGGGGTTTGATTCTTACCCAATGGTATTAAAAAGGTTCTTAGGAGTTAAATTAGAGCTTTGTGATTGGTTTAGAACTGAATGATAGAGTTTTGAACCCGTAAGCTCAATTTGGCCCTAATTCATGAGATTTTAGGGTGAAAATCGTATTTGAGTGAAATGAGACTAATTGAGGTGATATAAAGTGGTAATCAAGTAGTAATGGATTTAGAATGGATAAATGAAAAAGAATAGATGGTTAAATATAGCCATAAATAGTAATTATGTACTTTGATTAAATTGGACCAATTGATTAAATTGTGTTTAGATTGACATATCACACGTTTGAGTTAAGAAAGGAAGTTTGTGACAAGCTATAGTGGTAGTTGAAATTCATGGGTAACCTTTCAAGTGACAGAAGGGTTGAGGTAATTAAATAACTTCCTCTATTTGACTTTTTATTATAATTGTGTGTGAGTTTGCTACATAATGCATGAAATAGTTTTAAATTGGACATGTTTTGTAGCATTGAATATTTATTGCACAAAAAGAAATTTTGGTTAAACAAGTAATGGAAATGTGTATATATGTATATATATGAGTAAACTGGTGATTGGGAACCTATAATTGGTTCAGAAAGCATGATCATAGGGGTGGGAGTTCACCCGTATGGAGTGTAGTGATAATACCATATGACACATTCTCCTTAGTGCCCGATAGGGTGTGGTGTTTGAGAATGATACCTCCTTAGTGCCTTTTGAGGTGTGGTGTTAGAGATAATCTCCTTAGTGCCTATTAAAGTGTGGTGTTAGAGATTTGGACTCCTTAGTGTCTGTGTGATATGGTGTTAGAGTCAATGACAGCCCATTGTATGTATTGGGAAAACCATAGTCCAAAAGTGAGATAGAATACCTTTGGTCGGGTGATTCTACTACTAAAGGTGAGTTCAAGGCCAATGAGATTGTATATTGGTCTAAGGTAAGCCTATGATTTCAAGTCAAGATGATTTGGAGGTTCGGTTGGTAGTGATCATGCTATATGTTGTATTTATAGAAAAGTGGAGAAAAGCAGTTAAACAAGTATAAAAGTGGTGAAATGATTGAAATAAGTGAATTTTAAAGTGAATATATGATGTATGTTATCTTTAAAGATATATTATGCTATGCTTTCATATAGTTACATTTAATAGTTGTCAGTAGTGAGTTATTCCGTTATTGAGATTTTTATCTCACCGCTGTAGTTACATTTTATAGGACAAAGTAGTGATTAAGCCAAGAGAAAGGAGTTAGGACCGGCTTAGAGTTGTTAAAGCCATGTAAACTTAAATATCGTGTAATGAATTGAAAACTCATGTGTATATTTGTAAATAAGTTGTCATAGGAGACTGCATGCATGTTTGAATTGGGTTTTATTGAAAATGTAGAGATTTATGGTAAATGTCATGAGTTTTAGTGAATCTTAGCCTATGTGTGAAAATTATAATGAAATGAGTAATTGGGGTTAAGATTGAGTTGTGATTATGTTATAAATGTGGATATATGTAAATTAGTGGTGAAAAAAGGGCCAAGTGAGTCAAGTTGTGTCAAATTATAGTAAATTGTGTAAAGTTGTGAAATATGAAAATGGGCTGTTGAACGGCCATATTTTGATATACGTATATATATGTGAATGAAATGTGGTTAACCAGGTGGGTTAGGTCCTATTGGATTTAGTTTAAGGCCTTGTATGGTCTAATGAGACAAATGGATCAATTTGAGTGTTTAAGTGTGCGAAATTCTTTGAAAAAGTCACATTTTATACCTAGGTGTTTAAATTTTAAAGAGACAGTTACATTGTGTCCAAACCTATCTCCTTGCCTAGCTTATGAGATAAGCTTCATGTGGGCGTTTGAATCACTTCAATTGGACATCGTATGTGAAAACGGCGCACATAAGAAGTCCATCATTTTTGCTGTCAAATGATAGCAGAAAATTCAAACTTGGGCGTCGCGATGCATGGTGTTTCACGCTGTGGCGCGTGACATAAAAGCTCAGGCATGTGGCTCTATGCTATATGCTATGGCACATGTATTACACGCCATGATGCATAGCCCGTATCCTAACTTGATTTAGCAGTTTTTAAGTATGCAATGATTTATATAAATACATGTGACTTGCTTTCATGGTTTATATAAATTTGGCATGATGATGATGTGATAATATTAAAAATTCTATGTGTACTCATATATATGCATATATTAATATGTATATGTGAATCATGATGATGATTAGAGAATAATGTGTTACTATGATGTGTAGTGTGTAATGAATTGTGATTGAGTTGCATAATTATGTGAATATGTGCATAGCATGATCATTGGTGGGAGTTCACCTAGGGAGAGGAGTAGAATGATTTAAATCCACGTGGTACTGGCAGTGACCGTTAGAATTAGGAACTTACCTTGGCACCGACTGTTGGAATCGAGAGGTAGTCCTTGTCCTATAATTGATTTAGGACTATCTCACTTATTCTACGAGGGACTCGAACCTAATTATTCTCCACTAGTTTATAAGGATGCCAGATTAGGGGTATGACACGCTATGGTTGTTAGTATTAGGGGAAACAAGATTACATAAGTGAGTGAGTTCACCTTAGCTTGGTAGCTCCTCACAAGTGGAAGACTGGATTAGTCCATGAAGGACGTAGCCACGTGATAGCTATCAGTATTGTGTCAGAGGTAATAGGAGGATATAAGGTTGACATTCAATCATGCATATAAGTTCGGTTACATGGTTGTAAGTATTGTGGTCCGGCATGTGTTAAGGGTGCATAGTTGTTATTATTACGACCTTGTGTTGTGTTTTACAAATAACATGATATTGTGAGTTTTGGGCCCGATCACATGGTTGTTAGTTTTGTGAATCATGGCCAAATATCTCATATGTGTGATTTAATGTGTTTGCCTATTTATATCTTTCTATTTTACAATTGATATGCAACTGTATAGGTTAGGTGAAACTTGGTTACTAAATGATTGTACTTACCCTTCAATTCTTAATATTTCAGGGCCTAGCTTATTGGATCTGAGTTGGGGAAAACATATAGAGGCCTAGGATTGTAAAGTAATTCTCTGTTTGCCTTTTTTTTGTTTCCCTGTGTATATGCTAATTTATTGGCTAACTAGGATCACTTGACATTTTTTTGCACTACTTGCATTATTTTGTGTACAACTTGTATATTGTGTGCCCTATGTTAGTGAGTTTTGATTGTAAACCTGTGGATGGGGCCTAAATACTTGTGCAAGTAGGGATATGTGTATTTTGAACGATTTGGAATGAAAATGATGATTTTATGCAACATTTTCCTCCCCCTTGTGTTTTATGAAAACTAGGATTGAGTGGTGATTTTATGGTGATTTTAACATATGTGTTTTTGATTGTGTATGGTGCATTACATAGGTCTGCTAGAGTCTATTGAGTATGGTCAGATGGTCAGTATAGGCTTATGGCACTTGTGGTTGAGTTGGGACACCTTGTGAAATTTTACGAAAAAGTAGTAAATATGGGTTTTGGTGTCTAACTTTTTATAAAAAAAGGATTTGAGTGTGAAACCAATGCCATTAGCTAAGTCTAGGGGAAAGATTTGTGTAGATATCGAAACCACCTCAATTGGACGTTATTCGCTCCCTGTGTTGTCAAATGACAGCACTAATACTGTTAAATTTGTGCAATGTGCCACGACGCATGGCGCCTCACGCCACAGTGCATGGCATAGAAAAGGACAAGTTGCGGCACATATGTCATAAGCCACGGCGCACATGTCGTTTTCTGCACAAAATCCATTTTGAGTTTTAAAACTCATTATTTGGGGTCCTAATTGATTTCTAAACTTTTGCTATTTTCAAACTCTAATTTGAGCTTAAAAATTATTGTTTGAAATTTAAAATGTTAAATTTAGGATTCTATTCTAAAGGATTTGAGAAATTTCATCTTTTATGAAACTTTACACCTTTAATAATCCTTTGAGGGGTTTATCCCTTGATTACCTTGATTTTGGAGTAATTGTGGTTAAGTAAGGGAGACATTATAGATCTCATCCAGGAAGATATGGGCTTGGTTCAAGTATGGCAAGTCAGGACATATACTAAGGCAGTGCTTGGAAGGCAGAGTTAAGGGA
The DNA here is from genome assembly GCF_029017545.1 of Prosopis cineraria. NCBI lineage: Eukaryota > Viridiplantae > Streptophyta > Magnoliopsida > Fabales > Fabaceae > Prosopis > Prosopis cineraria. The sequence goes on from NW_026555344.1 coordinate 13,297,285, forward strand.
ACCGAGCAGCATTCTACTATTCCTAGCTGAGTGTTTGCAGTCATGCAGGAAAAGGCCAGAGCATCTCCAAACTTGATCAGAGGTATGATTTCTATTTGTGGTCACCAGGTAGAGGCATTATTTGATTTCGGTACCACACATTCCTTTATGTCTGAGGAATGTGGTGAATTGATTACAACTATCATTAAAAGAGTTACCTGTGCTCATTAGAGTGACGACACCTTCTGGATCGTCTAGTATTACAAGTAAAGCGTGTCAGGATGTAGAGATTCAATTTGAGGATAGAGTTTTTGAGATCGATCTAATTTATATTCATAAAAGGAATAGATGTAATTATTGGCATAGATTGGCTAGCAGTGAATAATGCTACGCTTGATTGTGCCAAAAAATGGTTTCATTGCCAGTGTTGTTTGCAACAATGGATTCTTCAGAGTAGTTCAAGTTCTTATCGGTGGTTAGCGTCGAGAAGTTAATCCGACAAGGTTGTGATGCCTATATGGTATTCTTTGCCTCTAATACCGTGTATGATAGTGGAGTTGAGAAGATCGGGGTAGTGAGTGAGTTCCCTGAGGTATTTGGAAGGAAATGATAGGATTAGCTCCTAGAAGGAAAGTTGAATTCTTAATTGATTAGTTCCTAGAATAAACCAATATCAAAGGCCCTGTATAGAATGTCGTTATCAAAATTGGCTGAATTGTAGAGGCAGATTAAAGACTTATGGATAGAGGGTTTATCAGACTGAACATATCACCCTGAGGATTGCCAATGTTGTTTTGAGAAAGAAGGATGGTAGTCTGCATCTTTGCATTGACTATCGCCAGTTGAATAAGATAATTGTGAAGAAAAAGTATCTTTTACAAAGGATATATAATCTTTTGGATCAATTAGTTAGTGCCTTAGTCTTTTCTAAGATAGATTTGAGGTTAGGGCACCATCAATTGAGAGTTAGTATAGTGGATGTACTTAAGACTGTTTTTAGAACTATATGGCCATTATAAGTTTTTAGTTATGCCATTTGGTTTATAAATGCGCTTACAGTGTTCATAGACTATATGAATAGCATATTCAGGCCGTACTTGGATCAATTTGTGGTGGTCTTTATAGATGACATTCTAATCTACTTGGAGAATGAAGAGCAACATGCAAAGTATTAAGGACGGTGCTCCAAGTTTTGAATGATAAGAAGTTGTATACCAAGCTCAGTAAGTGTGAGTTCTGGCTGAGAGAAGTTAGATTTTTAGGACATGTGGTGTCTGCAGATGGAATATCTATGGATTCGCATAAGGTTGATGTAGTATTGAAGTAGGAATGTCCTAGTTTAGTCACAAAGATATGTAATTTTCTAAGATTAGCTGGGTATTATCGGTAATTTATCCAAGAATTTTCCTAGATAGCTTCTCCTTTGACAAAGTTGACATGGAAAGGTCAGCCTTACATTTAGAATGACCAGTGTGAAGTGGTGTTTCAAGTAGCTAAAAGAGAAGTTAACCACAGCACCATTGTTAATTATCCCTAATTTGAGGTTACCTTATGAAGTATATACGGATGCATCGTTGAGAGTCTTTAGTTGTGTCTTGATGCAAGACAGTCAATTAGTAACTTATGCTTCTTGACAATTGAGACTGTATGAAGATAACTACCCTATGCACGACTTAGAGCTTGCATCAATGGTGTTTGCTCTGAAAATTTGGTGCTAATACCTGTATGTTGCAGTATTCACAGTGTTTAGTGACTATAAGAGTTTGAAATACCTAGTGGATTAGAAGAAACTAAACATAAGGCAGAGGAGATGGATGGAGCTTTTTAAGGATTATAACTTTGAATTGAAATATCATTTATTAAAGTAAATGTGGTTGCTAACGCATTTAAGCCAAAGATGTTGCATGTGGTAAGTCTTATGGTAAAAGAGTATAGATTGATGGAATCATTTGTTGAGTTGCAACAGGATACACCATTGAAGGCATTAGTTGGTGCATATTCCACAAAGATCAGTAATGATTTTTAGAAAGGAATTGAGAATGATGCAGTTAGAAGATGAATGTCTCTTGAAGATTAAAGAAGAGATTAAAGCAGATCATGCTATTAGTTTTAGTTTCCATGATAATGAATTTGTTGTCTACCAGGACAAGATTTGTGTCTTGATGATAGAGACCTAAGGAAGGTGATATTGAGTGAAGGCCATTATAGTAAGCACATAATCCATCTGAGAGCTATAAAGATGTACCAAGATATGAGACGATATTGGTGGTGGCTTGGTATGAAGAGAGATGTGATTGAGTTTGTGACTTAATGTTTGACTTGTTAAAAGGTTAAAGTAGAGCACCAAAGACCAGCAAGAATGTTATAACTACTGGATATCCCTAAGTGAAAATGAGATAGTATATCCATAGACTTTATAATTGAGTTGCCGAGGACTCAGTCAGGGTACGATGCCATATGTGTTTATAGTTGATAGACTCACTAAATCAGTTCATTTCCTAGCTATTCAGATTATTGATTTTCTAGAAAAGTTAGTAGAGATTTATGTTCGAGAAGTAGTGAGGCTGTATGGTTGTGCTGAAAAGTATAATGTCGGATAGAGATTCGAGGTTTACAGCTAAATTTTTGGGGAGCTTTGCAGTGAGCCATGGGTAATGAGTTGAGATTCATACGGCATATTACCTACAGACGGATGGATAGACAGAGCGGACCATACAAACCCTAGAAGATATGTTGAACGCTTATGTATTAGAGTTGAAGGTAGCTAAGATAGCCATTTTCCTTTGGTTGAATTTGGTTATAATAACAATTACCACTCCAGTATTCAAATGGCACCGTATGAGGGCATTGTATGTGTAATGACAAAAAAAAAATCTGATGGGGCATTATTTTGTAATTTTCCCATGGACTTATTAGTTTAATATCTCCTTCCCCATTGTCGGTTATTCGCACAGAGCAGAGAATGAGAGAGCTGCAGAGCCTTCCTCTTCTTTGTTTTCTCTCATTGCTCATTGCATAACTTCCATCTCGCCAATAGTGTGCGTCCGTTTCTTTCCCTTGCTGTTCGTCTTTCTTTGTCTAGTGAAGTAGCTAAATCTCCTCCCCCATTTTGCTCTATTTGTGACTGACAGAGGTGTGGGTTTAGGTTGTTGGATTCTCTTCCCTTGCCATCATCTTCAGCTCGGTGCCAACGTGAAGTGAGTGGTTTTCAACTTCTTCTCTTGCTGTCGTGTTTTTATGGCTGGAAGAATTGATATCGTCAGATTTTCCTCTAATTTTGCTCTCCATTACTGCTATAACTTGGTGGCTGACAATGTGTAATGTTTAGTTTCTATCTGTTCTTCTTCCTCTACTGATTGGCATTCACGTGTGTGTGCTTGATGTTTGTTTGTTTCCCTTCTTCTTCCTCCTTAGTTGCTGGAAGTGGCCCGCGTGTGTATGGGAAGCATGATTTTCTATTTTGCTGTCAACAATTCTTACTTTATTCTGAATGGTGGCTATCACGATTATTGAAGATGGTGGCTAAAAATTCAATTAAGCATTTCAATTAGGTTTTGTTGAAGGAAAAGGACACCAAATTTTGTTGTTGTGTAAATTAGTGAAGGGAGAAGTTTGTTGAATGAGTATATATGTGTGTGTTAGAATTTTTAGTCGAAATTTCTAAATTTGGTTGCTGTTAAGTGTAATTTAAATGGTTGATTTGGAATTTAATTTGAGATATTTTATGTTATTGATGATACTTAAGTAGTGTATGGAAGTTGATTTAGGGATTAAATGGTGAGGATAAAAGGTGAGATTTATAGAAATTAGTTAGGTGATGAGCAAATAGGAATGCTCCCAAGAGGGTTGTCTAAATGCTTAAAAGAAGGAAAATGTTGATTAAATTTATTATGATTTATGATTGAGAATAGACCACAAGGAGTTATGAGGAAAAATTGAGATTTGTCAAATGGCTTAACTAACTCTAGTGTACTTGGAATATAATTTGTTAGAGTATTATCTTTAATATTATTTGGATTAATTTTAAATGTCCATTAGGGTTTGGAAAATTTCTTGATAAATGATTTTAGACTCATGATTTCCTTGTCAGGAACTAAGGGCATCATTAGAATTTAAGTGAAGAGTTAAGAGAGGCAAACTTTAGAATTATTGGAAACTTGCAAGTGAGTGGTTAGCGTTCCAAAATAATTTCTTGCAAAGTATTTACAAAATTTCTTCATTTAAATTTTTATGCATAAATATTCTTGTAATTTTATTTTTATGATTTATACAGTTCTTTTTACTACCTCATTATTATTTTAATTGATCTATTATGGAATTTGCTTTGTTTTCATTAAAAATTATGTTATTGTTAAAGAATATTTGGAACCGGTACATTATTAACCGATTATTTATTCTAAAAATTCCCAGTGTTTAAATTTCATAATTTATATGAAGTAGTTAACGTGATGATTCGTGCATAGAGAAAAATTGAAAAGAAAATTTGATAGCTAAATATTATATCTTAAAAGAAATAGTTTTAAATGAATGTTTTGACCCCATGCATGCTTGATTTAATTGGGGGGACTAAGTTCAAAATGCTGAATGCTAACAGTTCCATTAGCCCTTGACGCGCCATGATACACCTAGCTAGTAGGGTGCCTTGGAGGTGCTAGCCCCGTGTGTCGGCTAACACACATGGAATGGAGGATGTAGTTTCGTGGATATGATCCACTCTTGTTGTTCGTGAGCTTTATACTTGTGCTTGTTTTCATAGCTTTTTGCCACACTATATGTTTACTTACCCTCGTGGACTATGTGTCCATGCCTGTTAATCGTTCTAATCAAGTCCTACTAAAAGAAGGGATTTAAAAACTATTTTGTTTAAATTAGATCTCTGGATGGAAATTGCTATTTTTTAAACTACATGTGGATTTTATATTGAATAATATATATATATATATCTTAAGACGTTTAAACATATGTAGAAATTTAATAATTTGGAATTTAAAACTTTAATAATTTTTATTTATATTTACGTATTTTTGGTTTATATTATTTTTAATTGATTATTTTAGTAAATTTATAATTGGCTCATTGATTGCTTTTCATTATTTCTTTCAACAATCAATTAGGACACTACTCACTGAAATTTTTTTTTTGGGGTCTCAGATATTGAAATTGACCCTGCACCTCCTATTGATCACTGAGGGATACAATTATTTTTTTGGAACTGTGAAGTAGTGGTAGTTACTTTTGATGTAAATATATTTTATATTATGGAATTGTAACTTAATGCTTCACATATACCGTAGTTAGGTTCTAATTTTATTTTGTTGATATATAATCTGCTAGTATGAAGTCAGTCTCCTTTGTGATTGGCTGGTTTCACAATTGTAGGAATTTTGGGAGGTCCAAGTTATAGGAGAGATTCTATCAAAATTTTTACAAAATATTTAAGACCTTACGAATTTTATAAATATATATAAAAACTATATATTGATAATATAGCTTAATTTTTAGCTAATTAAGGCTTATGGAATATAAGGTTATCTCATATCCGTGCCGGTCATACCTCAATACAGGGGTGTGACAGTATGGAAGAAAGTGTAGATCGCTCCTTTGTTAGATAGAATTGAGTTAAAGGAGTATATTGGGACCAAATGTTGTAGATTAGATGACTTAGAAGATTGAGCTGATTCGACAAAAGTTATTGATGGCTTAGAGTAGACAAAAGAGTTACACAGATAGGCATAAAAGGCCGTTAGAGTTCTTAGTAGGAGACCATGTATTTCTAAGGGATACACTAGTAATAGAAATCGAGAGATTGATTAGAGCCCAGAAGTTGACTTCTTGATTTATTAGTTCTTTTGAGATTCTAGAAAGAATTGGACCAGTTGCTTATGGGATTTCATTGCCGCTGCAGTTATTTAGTGTGCACGATGTGTTTCATGTGTCCACAACTTAAGAAGTACAAACTTGATCCCTTACATGTGATAGAACCGAAAGAGATTAAGCTCTAAAAGAATTTGACATATAAGGCTAAGCCAGAGTAGATCGTAGATGTGAAAGAGAAACAACTGAGGAATAAAACTATAGGATTGGTTAAGGTTTTTTTAGCGAGGCATGCCTCTTGGTAACGCTACTTGGAGACAGAGGATAAGATGAGACAACAATATCCTCATATATTTCTTTAGGTATGTGTTTAAGTGTTTAATGAATTTTGGGGACAAAATTTTTAAAAGGAGGGGAGAACTGTAACATCCTCAATTTTCTAATCTTGTGATTAGTTGTTAATCAAGAGTAAAGTGGTAATTAGTGTGAGATTAAAGATTTAGATGATAGTTGATTGTTTGTATTTTGGGATGTTAAGTGAACATATATGGGTGAGAGGATTGCATTTTGCGTTAAAGCAAGTAGGCGTGGCGAGAATTCTTCTCACTATGCCACATACCAAGGCTAGTGTAGCATGCGTCGCAATGCATGGACCAGAAAATGACCAGATAAATCATGAAATTTAGGTAAATTTCAGAGAAAGAAATAAAAAAACACATGAAAGGAAAGGTGATGTAAAATGGTAATCGAGTAGTAATGAACTTAGAATGGATAAATGAAAAAGAATAGACGATAAATATAGCCATAAGTAGTAATTTTATATTTTAGTTAAATTGAACCATTGACTAAATGTACCAATTGTGTTCAGATTGGCATATCATGCATTGAGTTGAGAAACGAAGCTTGTGACAAGCTATAATGGTAGTTTGAAATTCACGGGTAACATTTCTAGTGACAGAAGGGTTGAGATAACTAAATAATTTCCTCTGTTTGACTTTTTATTGTAAATGTGTGTGAGTTTGTTATGTAATACATGAAATAGCTTTGATTGAGTATGTTTTATAGCATTGAATGTTTATTGCATTAAAAGGAATTTTGGTTAAACAAGTAATAGAAATGTGTATATATGTATATATATGAACAAAGTGGTGATTGGGAACTTATAATTGATTCGAAAAGCATGATCATAAGGGTGGGAGTTCACTCGTGTAGAGTGTAGTGATAAGACCATATGGCACATTCTCCTTAGTGCTCGACAGGGTGTGGTGTTGGAGAATTATACCTCCTTAGTGTCTTTCAAGGTGTGGTGTTGAGATGATCTTCTTAGTGCCTATTGAGGTGCAGTGTTGGAGATTTAGACTCCTTAGTGTTTGTGTGATATGGTGATGGAGTCATGACACCTCATTGTGTGAATTGGGAGAAACTATAGTCCAAAAGTGAGATAGAACACCTTTGGTCGGGTGATTCTACCACTAAATGTGAGCTCAAGGCTAATGAAATTGCATATTAGTCTAAAGCAAGCCTATGATTTCAAGTCGGGATGATTTGGAAGTTCAGTCGGTAGTGATCATGCTATATGTTGTATTTGTGGAAAAGTGGAGAAAAGCGGTGAAACAATGTAAAAGTGGTGAAATGATTGATATAAGTGAATTTTGAAGTGAATATATGATATATGTTATCTTTAAAGATAATTATGTTATGCTTTCATATAGTTGCATTTAATAGTCGCCAGTAGTGAGTTATTTCATTATTGAGATTTTTATCTCACCCCATGGTTATATTTTTATAGGACAAAGTAATGATTAAGGTAAGGGAAAAGAGTTAAGATCTTCTTAGAGTTATTGAAGCTGTGTAAAACTTAAAGTATTGTATAATGAATTGAAAACTTATGTGTATAGATGTAAATAAGTTGCTATAGGAGACTACATGCATGTTTGAATTGGGTTTTGTTGAAAATGTAGAGATTTATGATAAATGTCATGAGTTTTAGTGAATCTTAGCCCATCTATGAAAATTATGATGAAATGAGTAATTGGGGTTAAGATTGAGTTGTGATTGTGTTATGAATGTGGATATATGTAAATTAGTGGTGAGAAAAGGGCCAAGTGGGCAAGTTGTGCCAAATTATGGCAAATTATAAAAAGTTGTGAAATATGAAAATAGGTTATTGAACGAACATATTTTGATATATGTGTATATCTATGAATGCAATGTAGTTAATCCAGTGTGTTATGTCCTTTTGGACTTAGTTTAAGACCTTGTGTGGTCTAATAAGATAAATAGATTGATTTGAGAGCTTGGGTGCGAGAAATTCTTTGAAAAATTGACTTTTTGCACTCAGGTGTTTAAATTTTGAACGGACTATTAGATCGTGTCCAAACCTATCTCATTAGCTAGCTTATGAGATAAGCTCTGTGTGAGCACTTGAATTACTCCAATTGGACGTCGTATGTGAAAATGGTGCACGCTGAAAGTTTATCATTTTTGCTATCAAATGACAATAGAGAATTGGACTAGCACACCACGGCACATGACACAGAAGGTTAGGCGTGTGGCTTTATGCCCACATGTTGCGGCACATGAATTGCATGCTGCAGCGCGTGGCTCGTATCCCAACCTGATTTGGCAATCCTTAAGCATGCAATGGTTTCTATGAATATATGTGACTTGCTTCCGCTGTGTAATCCTATAATGTTATGATGTGATTTCAATGATTTTGTAAAACGAGTCTTGGGCCTAAGCTTTTCAAACAAATTTTTTTATTACCATTTGTTGTGATTGTGGTGATTTAGTTAATATTCTCCTATATCGAGTGAATATAGGAGGAGGTTATGATCTCCAATCTTTAGGATCTCTCCATTTTAAATCTACCTAAATATAGAAATCTTTGCTTGAACAAAAATTTTTAAAACACTAACCATATCTTAAAAAGTCTAAACCTACTATTAAAATATCTAAATATGGGTTTTCTAAATTTTTTTCCTTGCCTGCAACGCTTCCTCTCGATCTCTCTGCTCTGTTGCTGCCAAAGAATTAATTAAAACCTCCTGAAACCTTATTCAAGGGTATATATACTTGGATTACCCTTATACATAGTCCTTAATAATTATTTATTAACAAAAATAAACTCTTATGATTTTAAGATACGAGTTCATATTATGAGTTTATTTTATCCTAATGAGTTTACTTAAATTTACAAGTTTAACAACCTTGATGAAACGTGACCTAGCTAAAGGCCCCCATACTCTATCTTGAGCCATTGATTCCCCATTCTCAAATCTAAGGAGTGTCATATATGCTAGTCCCATGCCACTTCTTGTAGACAATGACAATACAAGGCAATATACCAAACATCAGGGCCACTCGTGGTGACGATTTTATCATATGGATTTTACTAATTCTCTTAAGGTGAACTTCCATCCATTCATATGTGATCATGTCAAAATCATATTATTCATGCTCAATTTCATAGTAATTCATATTCATCAATACATACTCAAGATTCACAATTTGTATTCAATAAACCACTTAAAAACATCATGTATCATTTTCAAACCTACTTTATATTAATGTCTAAAACCAAACATATTATTTCCATATAAAAATACCAATTCATTTATTTTACAATTTTCACAAATATATCAACAAGTGCAAGAGAGAATTAGGTCTCCTATTATCTCAACCTTTGGTTTTAAAACCAAGTTTACCTGTAACAATGCATAAATGAGCCTTTTTATTGTTCAAATGCTCCAATATAACTTGATCTATAATTCAATATAATCATTATCATCTATATAATATCTCATTTCTATGATTTTTCTTCATTTAATCTTTTGGCCCAAGATTTCTATTGTGGTCATATCTCACAATTAAACTAATTCTAACAACCCATAAATCCCCTTTCCCCTTTCGACTGTTATTAACCTTAACAGTCATTTTAAACACCCACATTACCTTTAAACTCATCCATTTATCTCTAGGGTTTAGTCAAAACCAATAATCAAAATCTTAATCAACATCACCTCACCTCTTCAACCGAATGCTTTGAAACCTAAATAAACACCTACTAACCTCTTTGAAGTTAGATTAATAGTAGAAACCGAATCCCTTTCAGATCCCACCACTAATACCTAAAGATCACCAAGAAAAACAAGTTATTAGGGAGAGAGAGGAAGATGATGAGCTTACAAAAGGATAGCAAGCTCTAAATAACTCCCAATGGATGAATTATCAAGCTTTACTAATGCCTCTTTCAATCTCTTGCATTTCATCTCTTCCCTCTTCTGCTTTCCAATTATTTGCTTGAATACATTATTTCATATTTTTGGCCGTCTGCTGTGACGAATGATATTGAGAGGCTAGCCCTAATTATGGTCCACTTGTTGGGCCCAATATGGCCCAATTCTCTTAGGTCCAAATCTAAGCCTCTGCAAAAGGTCTAATAGACCTATTAATAGTCATGCTCTAATCACTCTCCATTATAATTAGCCCTAAATTTACTAATTTACTTGTATTTTCACTAATTAATCCTAAGGTTAATTTCTGGAATGTTATAGGGGGACTTGTTCAATTGGAGAAGAGAAGAGAAAGGAAAAGCCGAAGAAACATGGACAAGGGAAGGGGAACTAATTGTAGATTTGACGTGGATATGTTTTTTTTATTTTTTATTTTTAATATATGCAAGGTGGCTACCAATAGAGAAATTCAAGGTCAAACTATAACAGTCAACATAATCAAACCCCGACAACACAACATTGTACCAAATTGAAAAGTATTGAGGCGATATTGCACAAAAAAAAACCTAAAGATTTTTATGAGAATTTTGAGGGTGGATTTATAGCTTACTCTTTTTAAGATTTTGGGAGAGAAAAAGTGTCATTTTATTCTGACCAATAATTTTTTTTGGGAGAATTTCAACTAAGGACTAGGAAAAAGAAATATTTACCAATAGGTCCTAATAAAATTTGAAAATTCTTTGTCAGTTTTTTAGACTAAACTGAAGCAAAGTTGGTGTCTAAAAGGACCAAAATGCCCCTCTACAAAAGAAAGAAAAAATGATTAACAATTGATATTGGTAAATTAACAAGTAAAGTTAGAGAATTAACAACTAATGATTTTACATTTCGAAAAAAAATGATGGAACTAGTATGATTACTAACAAGTAAAGTCATGTAATTTATAACTAATATTGATAAATTAATAAGTAAAAGTTAGATGATTAACAACTAATAATTCTTCATTTTGGACAAAATATTAAACTAGTATGATTATTGATAAGTGAAGTTAGATAATTTATAACAAATATTGGTAAATTAATAAGGGAGTTAAGAAAATTAACAACTAATAACAATGCTCTTTGGTCAAATTGAGTAAACATGTCTGGTAAAGAATTCACAAGTCAAGTTAAGTAATTAACAAGTCATGTTAATAAATTAATAAATAAATTATGAAATTAACAAGTAATGTTTTTAAGATTGTGGAGTTGTAGAATTAACTAATTAACTATGTAACAAGTACTATTAAGAAATTAATAAGTAGAAAAAGCAATTAATTAACAAGTAAAGTTAAATAGTAATTGAGCAATGTGGCTGACTTTAGGGAGTTCTAGAATGAACTTGCCACATCTTTTGCTTGCAATAGCATTTCAAAGTTTTTACAATTAACTTAAAGAAAACAACAACTGATGTAACATGATTAACATGTAGCATTTACACACTTCACATCACAAAAAATTTTACTTGTTAATTTTGCAGAGTGGCATTTTATCTTTTCAGCCACCAATATTATTTCAATTCAATCTAAAAAACTTGTAGAGAATTTTTTTATGTTTTTGGTATCCACTGATAAATAGTTTTCTTCTCTGCTTCTTAATTAAATTCTCCCAACTTTTTTTTTTGATGTCACTTGCCCGATTGAATTTGATAACATGCAAATTAATCATGATGAGGGTCTATCTAGAAAGTCAACACTTCAACTGGTCAAGACTTGAATCTCACTTCAAAAGGAAAACCGCTTCTCTTTGTCCTTTGCTTGTTAAAAGCATCTTCATGTCACATGTCATGCTAATCGAGCATTTAATGAATGGAATTTAGTTTGAATCGGCAACATGAACTTAAAATAGAATTTTCAGTTCACATACAACGAGATATATGTGGTTAATATGGCGACCAAAAATATGATATAAATCATGCCTAAGATATAAATCAGTAATTCTGGACCAAAAATATGATATAAATAAGAAATCCAATTAATAATCAATTATTAAAGCAAACAAATCTACAATGGTTAATATGGCGACCCGAGGGCATTCTAGTTCATTGTCTTTGAAAGCAAACATTAACAATAAAACGGCATGATAAAACTTTAATCACTTAAATTTATTTCAGTTATCAGTTTGATCTCTTTATTTAATTTTTATCGAGTTAACCTCTGTATACATTGTCTTTTAGATTTCAAAACACAATTTGACCCTCAAATTAATATGATATGTAAAGCATGCATGTTGATAAAGTTAAATGAGAATAAATTTTATTAATTTAGAATATTGCATTTTATTCTTTTATTTTTAAAAATTTCTAAATTTATTTTCTTTTTCTCATACTTAAATACTTTCTTTGATCATATTTATAAGGTAGAGAGAGAAATTTTGTTTGGTGATATTTATACAATATAATAAATTTTCATAACAAATTTACTTTTAACTTTTTATTGAATGTTGGAACTAGATAGAAAATATGGTGTTAAAGCATATATATTAAATTGGTATTATCTCATCTTTAGACAATAATAATCAAATTAATAATTGAAGTAATCTAAAGGATCAAAGTCATTAAAATTAAATTAAAAAAAGAAAACTTAATTTGCTGATTCAAAATCTGGTGGAATTATACGAGACTGACTGGTAGTTTTCCCTTTAAAAAATTAAATCTATAAATGAGACAAATTCAAAAAACTAAAATTTTATTATTCCAAGATTATAAGTTTATTAACCAAGCTGATATTTACTTTATTACTTATCATACTATTCAACTAGCAATAACCCGTGCGATGCACAGGATATCATTTATTTTATACAATTTAATATTAAATAAAAGATAAATATTGTACAATATTTATATATATAATCATTAAATAGTAAATTCTGTGCCAATATATTATATGATTAGGATATTAAAATTGTCAATTATCACTAATAAGCATCGATTAGTGAAATGGGTTATGTAACACTTAAATACAAGATCTTAAATTTGAGTATATGTGAATGCAAAAAATATTTTGTAACGTTATCCCTAGTTAGGCCCAACAATATTTGAATTTGGCCAGGTGAAATAACCATTAAAAAAAAACTTATCAATTGTTATTTACTATCATCTAATCTGCTTACAACACAACATATAAATATATTAGAATGTATCTCTCATGGTTATTGACTAAATTTTTATTTTATATCCTACCCCTCCTATTCAGGATCAGGACAAGACAGGAAAATTGTGAAAAAATAATAAGAGAACTAAATATATGAATTGTCATCACTTAACTACTATAGATAAAGCTAGCTAGAGATGCCAAATGTGTCATAAAAACACATAAATACAATGAATGAAGGTCATGTCAACTACCTTGAGGATATGATAATATTAATGATTAGGCATCACTTTGATTATATACTATAGCTCGAAGCCTCTAATCTTTTTTTATAAGTAAATATCCAAATCAATATGAAAATCAAGGTGAAAATCTAAATCTAGAATCAATATCTATATGAAAAAACAATAAATTTTTATCTAAAATTGAAGATCAAATCTTGAAAAACAAGTCGCTTCAATTTGATTTAGCTAATTTTTATGCTAAGATCATTTTGATCCTATGCTATAGCCTGAAGCTTCAGTATTTGTTAATTTGTCTTGAAAGCATTTAAACTTTCTTTTCTCCCTTGGGCATTTTATACAAATGCATGTAAAAGTCTATACATTAAAGTTTTCTATTTATTTTAGAGAATCAAAGTAACCCAAAAAAGAAAAGTTGATCAAAGTCTAGATCATAACATAAGGAGGGAACCAACCTCTACACATGCAAATTACGAAATCCTGCAATCCATTTTGCACTTTTCCCTCCTTCAAAGTACTCCAAATGCACACAATAGCACAATGCCTACACCTTGCCACCCAGTAAGAAACACAATATCCTTAAAGCTTGTTAATTTTGAAAGTGGCTATGTTGGTTCAAGTCGTTCATGGGCAGCATTAGAGAAATACACAAGCCAATAGTCTCACATTTGCCTGAAGTTCAATACAGCTACCATATACGGATACCTATAAAAGAT
>NW_026555344.1:13311500-13394071 GCF_029017545.1 Prosopis cineraria
TAATAGAGAGAGAAAAGGAAATAAATTAATTATGTATTCTATTATAAAGATAAATTTAATTGAAATAAGTCACGTAATATTATTTAGATGATTTAGAGCAGTCTAATTGGATACATAAATGATGTGGTGTATCTCATTTGTCATTGTCCTGTCAAATATATTACTTTTAATTGTGTCTTAGCCACTCGAACTCACAACCTCACACTCCTAGTGCCTTTGCACCCACCTTATTGTTAGTTGAGTTGAAATGAATTTTCAATTTTAATTGATAAATTACATATATAATATTTAATGACACACATATATGTTAATAAATATATTATTTAAATTTATTTATTTATTAATTTAGTAAAATTAATTTATATATAATAATTTATTTCTATTATATTTTATTTTAAAAATTATTTTTGATAATAAATTAATATTAAATTGAAAAATATTTTATATCATTATATATTATATTATAATTTTTATCTATATTATATATAATATTTAAATTTATAAATTTTTCTTTATTAATATTTTTATTTTAAATAATAATTAATTAAGTATACAATTTAAATTACTATTATTAATAATCTACAAATAATTTAATATAATAAATTATTTTAAATAAAAATTTTAAATTATTTATTTATAGCATAATAATAAATTATTAAATAATTATATATAAATATATATTATAAATAAAAAATTTAAATTAAAAATAATTTGTAACAAAATTATGACAAAAAGTTTTATGATAGAATTTTCCATCTCAAATTCTGTCACTAAATTGGAATAGATCATGAAACTAAATTATTCTAACGAATTAGCGATGAAATAATGACAGAATTTTAGTGATAGAATATTCAATCGATAATTCCATAGTGATAGATTAGCGATGGAAACTTATTCCATCGCTAAATTCCACCGGTAATTTGCTTTTTTTTTGTAGTGGGGTTTTTCTATTATGAGTATGAGACTAAGATGAGAGAGTGAAAGTGAGAGATAAAGTTAGAGAGATGAGAGAGAGACCTAATCAGATGAGGGTGAGGGTTCATGATAGGATCTGGGTTTGGAATTTCAATGGGACTGAGTTTTGGGGAGAGAAGTGAAAGGGGAAAAGGTTACACGTGGAAGCTAATGTGGCAAGCCATCTAAGCACTTAAGTGTCAAAATTTTTACTTAATGGTCAACACGATTAAACTAAAATAACCCAAAATTTTAAGCAAAAATTAAAAATATATTATTGTGTTTTTATTGTAGTTATATTAATTTTGGGATAATTATGACAAGAGGGGGTGTTGGTAAGGTGGAAATGTGCACATGATTTATCCCTTGAGTCTAAAGTTTGAATCTGATAGTGCACATAGGGAATTAGTTTTTTATTTTATTTTTTCAGCCTCTAAAATTACAGAAATGCCATTAACTTATCAGATTAAATTTTTCTCTGCTTCCTTTTAGTTGAATTGGGTTTTTGCATCAGAGAGAGAGGGAGAGAAAAATCTGGAACTTGGTGTGTGATTCTTGTTTCCTCTACCATCATCAACCTGTGGTCTTTCTTCTTCATTCCTTGCTGTTGTCGATGAGGGAGTTGAGCTGCTGTGAGGTCACCGTCACTGAGTCGTCTCCCTTGTTTGCTGTTCTACCTTCTCTAATCACAGTGGCACTGTTGCTGGTGTGTGTGGGAATTGATTCACTGGAGTTGAGGAGCTAGTTCACCAGAGCTGAGGTGCTGCTTGTAAGTCCTTTTGATTCTTGATCTGATTTTGTTGGCTCTATTCTTCTTTTTTTCGAGTGATGTATTAGATTTCCCTCCCCTGTTCAGCCACCAGATCTGTCTCTTCTTCCTTGCTTGTGTTTCATTGGCTTCTAGAGGGTGTTTGGAAAAGAAAAAATGTGATTAAAGTTTAGAGGGGAGTGTTTGCAATTTGAAAATTTTAGATAAGTGGATAGCGTCCAACTGATTTATTTATCAATAAAATCTCCTTTACTAAAATATTACATATTTTTATGCAAATCATGTTAATAATAGCAATGTGATTATTAGATGTTTTATTGATTAATTTACTTTATTTTGTGAAATTATTTTACTAGATTTAAAAATTTTAGTTAATTAGTAAATACAAATTTGGATTCTAATTATGGGATCTCATTCCAGAAATTACTGAATTGCTATGAAAAATAATTCATGCGAGATTGATATTGAAAATGAAATTTGATTCTAATATTGAATATTTTCTTGCATATTTGAAATTGGGTTTAAAAAGAGACTTTATACAAAACACTGGTTGCTAATGGCACTCCCATTAGCCCTTGGCGCGCCATGGTCAATTACTAGCTAGTTTGATTTTCGTGAGCTCTATTATCATGTCTGTTATTTGTGGGTCTCGTACCTGCGCCTGTTTCATGGCCTTGACTACATTGGTTAGTTACCCTTATGGATTGTGTGTCCACATCTATTTTGTAGCTTTGGCTACGTGTGATTACTTATCCTCATGGACTGTTTGTCCACGTTTGTCTTTGTGGCATAAGCTGCATTTGGTTATTTTTTCTCGTGGACTGTGTGTCCATGTTACTTATATCCCATTGTTTTTAATTAATAATATATTTATAATACTTATTTTATTTATTTGCTTCCTTGAAATCAAGTGATAACAATATTTGATATGAAAATTTAATGGTTCAAGATTTCATTTTAAATTATATAGAATCCTTTATTTTGAATTTATTTGAATTTTAATGGAAATCATTCTCTCTTTTATTTACATAATTGTTTTTAACTTTCCTTTTGTTCATGTTTAATTATTTATTATTGGGACGTTATTCATTGAAAATAAATTTAGTCTCAGATAGTGTAGCTGATGCTGAACCACCTGCCAAATATTGAGGAGTCTATTACTAATTAGAAGTGGAGGAGCTAAGGATTAAGCTTTCTTTTGATGTAAAGTTTTAATTATAAAATTATATTTTGTAAACTTATTTTTAGGTGTTCCACATAGTTTATAGTTAGGTCCTTTATTTTGTTATATACTCTATTTGCTGGCTGAAATGAGCTTTACTCCTGATTGATTTGATATTTTGATTGAAATATTGTATTGCAGAATTTTTAGGAGATCTTCTTTACAAGAAAAGTTTTGCCAAAATTTCTATGAAAATATTAAACTTTTTTTATAATATATATTATTAAGTATGCTATAATTTTGGTATAATTTCAATTATGTCTTAAAAATAGAAAGAGTTTTAATTTCAAGGCCGAGGGATATATATTTGTGTATATATCTTGTGCTAGTTACATCTAATTTATAGGACGTGATAGTTAAACCTTAAACAATAGGGCAAGATTGTACCCAATTGAAAAACATTGGAGTGAAGTTACACTAAAAAAGAAAAGCTAGAAGATAACAAGTATGCTTGTGTTGAAACTTATTTGTACTTTAACCCTTTTTTAAAAAAATATGGTTTTATGGTGATTTTCTTTTTTAAAAAATAGTTATTTTAAAAATTACCAAGTCTAGTAAATTGTTTTCTTTTAAAAAAAATACTTTAATTTGCTAGAGTGTTTTGTTCAAAAGCATTCTAGTGAAGTTAATTTTTTAAATAAAAAAATTAATTTTTTCAAAATATTTTTTACAAACACTTAAGGCTTTTGTATATTTTGCCTTTGTGTATTAAACAATTTTTGTGCATAAATACTGGTGTATATGGACACTCCTTAAGCTTTGTTTTTCTTAATACTGTCTAAGGTTTCGTTTATATGGGATGGAACTTTTTAATACTTTGCGAGTTTGGTTGTTTTGAACCATTTGAGACACCTTACTGGAATGATTCCTAATGACCAAACTAATGAAATATTCTTCCATAAATAAAATTGAATATTTCTACCTACTAATGTTATACGTTCGTCCATCTCTACAATCTACCTACTAAAATCAACTTATAAAAATAAAAATGCATAAAATTTTGAAAATAATATCATAAAAAAGTATAACTACGCAAATAATTCAATAGTGTAAAATGAAATTTTAACGAAACTATTTTCATGACAATTTCATAATTAATTGTTGGTATAATACATGTAATGGCAAATATTTAGATAAGTGACAAATTATAGCTATTTTGGTGACAGTTATAAGACTCAACTGTCGCCGTAATCAATTAAACATCATAAATAAGTAAAAAAATAAAATGCAATATTTTAATTAATTTAATAAATATATATATTAAATTTTATAATATACACATAAATAAATTATTTCAATTTTTCTTATTAATTAATATTTAATATTTTAATTTTTCTTATGTATTATATAACATTAATTGATAATTAATTTATTATTTATATTATAAATTATATTATAATTAATAATATTATCAATAAATAAATTAATTAATATTTCATTAAAGTAATTGGGTTTCATTTTAAAAAAATTGAATTCATATTGTAACGACAAGCCCATAGAAAGCATGTCATAATTGATAGTAGTCCTAGTAATGATAGGTTAAATGATGAACTGTATAGATCCCCGAAAATTTAAACATTTTTTGTGATAAGTTATTCATGAGAGACTCCCTTCTAATTCATTTAGAGCCAGGAGAGGAATGAGCAAGAGTGATTTGTGCCCTTTTGAGTGCAAGAGTGAATAAACAATTCTCCATATCCCTCGAGATTGTGAGAGTGCAAAATCAGCGTGGCTTTACTTAACTAACACCATATCTGTCCAATCCTTATTCTCTTCTGATTTATAGGGTTGGCTAAGGAGAAATACAACAACTAGATTTGGTGGCCCAACAGTGAGCAGCTGGAAATGGACGACGATATTAAGTATACCTGTTGGACAGTATATATGGAAATATAGGCGTAAGGGAGCATTTGAGGGTCATCGACTTGAAACTGCGGAAATTGTTTGTGTGTTGTCAAAAAAAGCAACTGATGGAGTTCGTGAACAATGGAAAGATTAAACACCAAGTTTTTCAAAGCTTTGAAAGCAATGATGCCAAGTGGACTCCCCCCGCTGATAGCTATTTTCAGACTTAATGTGGATGGCTCAGTGAGTCAAACTGGACACGCCATATGTGGAGGAATTATTAAGGATGCTGCAGGTACTTGGATTTTTTCGGTTTCCAGAGTAGATTTGGCTATTACCTGCCTACTGGTGCTGAACTACTGGATTTGAAAACGGGATTACAATTATGTAAGCAATATGATATACCCAAGGTTCAATGTCACAAGGATTCATTAGAGGTTATTCATCCATCGTTTGCTGGTTTTTGTGATGCATAGGACATGAAAAAGATATGTAGGTGAGAACATGGAATGGTCATATTGACTTGTTTGTTTTAAAGATTATCTTTTTACTATTTCTTTAGAAACATTGTTGAGCCTTTTCTATTGAGATGAAAATTTTTCTCTACAATATTAGTGCTATGCTTTTTGGCAGTATTTTGGTTATCTATTCACTAATTGCCTTTGCTTATTTATATCTGAATTTAATAGTATATTCAGTTTAAGATATTGAACTTTTCTGTCCAATTTTTCCATTGATAGTGTTAGTAGAAGGGTAGAGATAACGCTATTTATCAATCTCTAAGTAGATGAACTTGGCTTGAGAGAGTTAATGCAACATCTCTGAAGAAAATTACAGGAAGTAGATATGTATAAAGTTATAAGAACTATATAGGAACTAAATATGGTAACCACATATTTGCTGAAATGCTCCCACAGTCCTATCTTTAAGATTTAGACAATGAGACACCTTAAATTGGTGAAATTTGGTTGTTTGTCATATTTCAGTGTTATTCAGAAAAAAAAAATAAAAAGAGAGAATGATAATTAAAGATCTTCTAAGAACATTAATCCTAATTATGGGTCATGAAATTTTAAAATCTCAGTTAAGGACCATGGTCCTTAATTGTGATAAAAAAATATAATTTGTGAGGTAGAATTCACTAACTCAATGTATATAGTGAAAGCATAAAACCCCACTTGAAAATCAATTGTTTAACAAAAATATCACTTGAGAATTCACTAACTCAACTTGAAAAAAATTCTAACGTATATTGTGAAAACATGAAACTCCGCTTGAAAATCGATTGTTTAATAAAAAACACCAATTTGGACAAGTCGCTTTTTGTTAAACATTCGATTCTCAAGTAGAGTTTCATATTTTCACAATCTACGTTAGAATTTTTTTCAAGTCGGGTTAGTGAATTTCTAAATGAAGTCTTTGTTAAATAATCCATTCCCAAGTAGGGTTTCATGTTTTCACAATATATGTTAGTAATTTCTAAAGTTGGGTTAATGAATTCCTAAGTCGTGTTAGTGAATCCACCTCACAAACTACATTTTTTTATCACAATTAAGGACCATGGTCCTTAACTGGGATTTCAAAATTTCATGGTTCGTAATTGAGATTAATATTCTTAAAAGGTCCTTAGTTGTCATTCTCCCAAATAAAAAAGATGTTATTTCAATAATTTCTAGGGAGAATGACATATAGGTTCCAAGAGAATTAATTAATTCAACTTAGATGTCAAGTATCAAACTTTAGGAATTTGTAAGTTCGGTTCTCAATTTTAGAATTTAGTTGTGACTAATTTAAAATTTGTGTTCCAAATTTTAATAGGGAAAACAAACTTATTTATTCTTCGACTATGTTACAGATTGAATTTCATAACATCAGAATGTTCTAATTTCTTATTGGCATTTTCTAGTTTAGAGATGATTGCATTGCCTTTGCATGCGTCTCAGAATTATTGATTGGATGCTGCTTGATTACACTATAACAATGAATGTGCTGTATAAACATTGTTCGCATTTTTTTCATAGCAGTGCTTAGATGGTGCTTAGATGATCTTGAAATATCACTGCTCATTTTTACATTTTTGTTAATTGCACCCTGGATTTTTTTTTTGGTAAGTTGAAATTATTCTCGCTAATTTTGTATGTTTCTTCTTTAAAGTAATACTGGTCTCAATTAATTTACTGATTTTCTTTAATGTTGTTCTGTCGAACTAATTTTAATATTATATACTGATATATCATGATATTTATTTAGTCAAAAGTGTATTTCATATAATAATTAATGTTATTATAGTAGCTCCTAATTAATATATGATTCACGTGTTGGTCAACAGTTATATTTTTCACGTTTAATTATTTTGTCATCCACCACTTACTCATCAAGAGACGTAGCTGAGGACAATAGTACTAATAATTAGTGATATTGGGTCAAGTGAGAAATAGAAGTACAATAGGTTGAGGAGAAAAGAAAGGAACTCAGAAGTAGAGAAAGCCAAAGGGAAATCAAAGGATATAATCAGAGGTTGATCTGAATAGCACTTGTGTATTATTATGTCATTAGTCTAGTTACAATTGAGAGAGTAATCCTAATATTTATGGGATTCAGGAAATGCTAGGCAACAGCGTTAGAATATGGTCTAACAACCTAACTACCCTCAACAACTAATAACTGTCTATTTAACATAGACTTTTATTATTTTCGTGTCATTTTAATTTGTATTGTTTTATTTGTTTCTACTTGTTATCCTTATTTTTATCTTATGTTATTTGAAATGTAGTGCCTAATAACTATTTTCTTTTTTTTCCCCCTAAATGGATTGGCATTATTCCAAGTTTGGTTCAATAAATTATGCTATGCTATGTATGTATGTGTTATATGTTAGCTAGTGGCAATATAGCATCACTTTAAGCTAGGGTACAAGGGAAGAAGAAAACGTGTTAAAGCATAGCGAATCATAAGGTAAATACCCTTTCTTACTTAGTTTTCTAATTTATGTTTTGATTTTCTTACCCTCCAAATCTGTTATGTTCTGGCCAAAAAGGTGGAAAGCAAATTGCAGTGACTCTGTGAATGTTAGAAGCAGTATAGTGTGGTAACTGGATGCAATAATATTTTGAGTCATGAGTAAAGTTATTTCCATCTTTTCCTTTAAATAATTATATTTAAAAATGGTGATGTCATGTCCACCTCACGCCATGTCACTCGTTTCATGCCATATCACATACTCCCTCCATTTAAAAATGTGAAACATTTTTTGAGGAGTTAAATGTTTAAAAATATAAGGCATTTTTAGTCTTTCGATGTGTAATTATTACCTTTTTTCCAAAAGTGCTCCTATTGATAATGACTTTATATTTATCGTAGGATATTTAACAGGGATAAATATAAAAATATAGGATTAGTTTGAAAATATGTAACTATTTTATTAGAGAGTGAGATTCGATTAAAAATGCTTTACATTTTTGAACGGAAGAAGTATTTATTATGTTTATGCCAAGACCAAAATTTGAACCCTTGACTTCCAACCTTTCAAGCTTTATCTTTTCTTCTTTGTCAGTTGAACTGAAAAGTACCTACAGTTATTATATAAAAAATTAAATATATATTATTTAACTATATAAATATATCAAATAATACATTATAAAAATACACATATATATTAAATTTTATTTTCAATTAGTAATATGTTAAAAATATTTATATTTTATTTAAATTATTCTTTATATTATATTTTTTTAATAAAATAATATTTTATTACTGAAAATAAAGAAAATATTAAATATTAAATAATTTTATTATGAATATTTTAGTTAATTTTTAAATTAAATTTTTATTTTCAAATAAAAATAATTAAATATATAATTAAAAGTCATCATCAAAAGTTAAAATTTTTTTTGTAGTAATTAGCTAGGGATAGAATCCTCACTAATTATCTAATTTTGCATAGGGATTGGCAATCTTTCACCATTTTACTCCCTAATTATCTTATTTTAGAGAGAGATTAATAGTCCCTCACTATTTTCCTTGCTAATTTTAAGTTAAACTATGAAATTAACATATTTTACTATTTTCCTCGCTAATTTGGTATTTTAGAGAGGAATAGGCTCACTAATTTTCATTTTTCTAATATTGGGTAAAATATATTAGAAGTGACTTATAAATAGAATTAAAATGATATTAAGCTTTCTAGAAAGCAATCAATAATTAATATAAAAGAATTATCCAATATTAGCTAGGCAAGAAGAGACAGCAAATTATTCGATGGTTGAGTTTTCCAAGTTACTTGTTCTGTTGTCTAGCTTTGCCCCTAATTTATGAATATGAATATAAAAGAATTACTTAACTTAAATGAAAAGTACCCATTTTTATAAGTTGTTGTGCAATAAATATTTATTTTGATGTTATTTTATAGTAGGATAAAAATTAAAAAAAATGTCCTGAAACTTTTCCTTCGGGGGCGCTTGGTATCCTAATTTTTTTTTTATAGTAATATCATCTTGGAACCTTCAAAGTGGTACAATGTATTAGAATTCTTATATTAAGTATGTTTAAGGATAGTATACTCCACCATAGTAGTTTAAGCCATTCAGTTAGATATTTCTTAAGCTTATATATTTATTATTTATGTTTTAATATTTAGATATGAGACTTCTTTTTGTTTTAATATTCCCTCTATTATGAGTTTTGGCAGGGTCATTTGTTTTGCTGTTGATGATGAATTGAGAGAATAGGCAAGAGTTGAGTGGCAGTGGAAGTAGCATTAGGTCAACCATTACTTCTGAAAATAAAATTTATGATATCACGTGTCTTAGAAGAAAAGTTTCAGGATATTTTAACCTTTTTATAATATAAAAATCACAAATATTATATTTTACACTCATTTTTTAGGGTATAATATAGTCATCTTTCTTTCTTTTTGTTAAAATTATAGATATATTCATTTTATTTTCAAAATATACACTTCAATTCAATCTTTAACTTATTAAGAATATTCAGTTAAAGATTCTAAAATCTTAATTTTTATTTTTAATTATAAGAATATTCAGTTAAAGATTCTAAAATCTTAATTTTTATTTTTAATTATTACTTTACCCTTATGATGTAATTGTTAGTCTTAATTTCTTCCAATTTAACAAAAATTAAATAATTCAGTATATCAATATTTAAATAAATAACTTAAATTTAAAATTTATGTTAAAAATAATGAAATTTAAAGAAAAATAAATATAAATTATATTGATCAATTTATTATATTAACTTATTATTTTATAAATTTTTAACTTCATGTTTGAATATTATTTTAGTCAATTTGTGTATTTAATTTTTCTTACAAAATTACAAAGTAAATACATTTTTATAATTTAAAATACTTGGATGCAACCACCTTCGATGTCCCATATAAGCATTATTCATACCATGCTCCAACCTAATTGAATTTGTATTTTCTTCATAGATAGAGCATCCAAGTTTTCCTTTTACACTGTACCCTGATAAATTATTGTGTATTGAAAAGTCATTTATTGTACCAAACAATAAGGCTCTCAAATTAAATTTCTCTTCCCTATACCTATCATACACCTCAACCATTGTCTCCCACAATAACTTCAAGTTTTCAATTCGAAGAGTCAAGTATATGTCTATGTCATTTCTTGATTGTTTTGGCCCTGAAATTAGCATGGATAGCATCATGTATTTGTGTTTCATGCATAACCATGGACATAGGTTATAAATTATCAAAATCACTTGCGAAGTGCTATGGGTGCTACTCTGTAGCCTATGTGGATTCATTCTGTCAGTAGATAATACAAGGTGTAAGTTCCTTGATTCTTGTATAAATTCAGAGTACTCATGATCAATCCTTCCCCATTGAGGAGACTAAGCAGGATGCCATAGTTTTCTATCTTTAATCTTGTCATGCCCTAAAATTTAACATGATTGGCACTGGATATATGTACAAACATACATCCCTAAAGCCTCATTTAAGAAAAGTTTTTTTTTTAAATTTTTTTAGTACATCTAACATACTATCAACATAATTATATGTATCTAATTTTACTTTTCATATAAAAAATTTATTTATTTTTATAAAAATTTCAATAGCACCTCTCCTAAAAGTAGAATCTCTTGAATCTCTACAACAGAAAATTTACAATATGCATCTACCAATACAAAGCTCTGCTCAACAACAAATAGATAGTATACAACAACAACAACAACAACAAGCCTTTATCCCACTAAGTGGGGTTGGCTACATGGATTGCAAGATGCCATTTTGCTCTATCATTTATCAAATTTTTAGGAATATTATTAATTAAGAGATATTATTAACAAATAGATAGTATAACAAATTAAATTAGAACCCTAACTATAGTCAATGTGGAGTATTCTAAATCATAATTCCAAAACATACTACATAAATTCTAGAATTTACATAAATTCTAGAATTTACATAAAAAGGAAGACATTCTCATAACCAATCTACTAGTCAATTTAGCAATAAACACCGTCAAAGATAATTAGGAGATACCACATTAATTATGCTATTTGAGACCAAACAAAATACTTTTCAGTGAATAATGTCCCAACCATAATATTTGAAAGCATAAAAATTAATAATTTGTATCACTTATGGAAATTAAAGAGAAAACGATTCAATACAATATAATTTGTAAATTTGGAATTAAATTTTCTATACAACTTCAATAGCGGGAACCTTCAAATCTTTATGACAAAGTAACTTTAACATATAATCTTGACAAGATAAGTAGATTAAATAAATAAATAACATTTACCATTTAAAAACCATTAGAATATAAAATCATCAATTAATTAAAAATTTGTATTTCTTGGAGATTTATTAGAATAATTCACAAATGTGGACACACAGTCCACGATGATAAATAACCAAATGCGACTTATGCCACGAAGACAAATGTGGACACACAGTCTACGAGAATAAGTAACTAAATGCTGCCGAAGCCACAAAATAAATGTGGACACACAGTCCATGAGGGTAAGGCTAACCAAACACAGCTCAAAGCCATGAAACAAGCATGAGTCTGAGACCCACGAATAATAAATGTGAGAACATAGCTCACGAAAATCAAACTAGCTAGTCATTGATCATGGTGTGCTAAAAGCTAACGGAATTGTCGTTAGGAACCAATGTTCTATATAAAATCCCCTTCAAATTCATTTTCAAACATGCAAGAAAATCATCACTTTCAAAATAAAATTTTCTTTTCCTAATATCAAACTCGCATGAACTGTTTAAAACATCAATCCTTTTAAATATGAAAATTCACAACTATTGTCTCGTAAAATTCTTCATCGATTTCCATAATTGTCTTTATTAAATAAAAGAGTACTAGAATTTATAAAGGCATTCATCAAACTTATAAGTACATATCATGACAACTTCAAGAGTTAAAGAAATTTTATTAAAAATAATCAGTGGTAGAGAAACATGTATTAATAACTGTGAATTGTTGACAATAATATTTGATAAAAGGAAATGAGTAATTGTATAAATTGATTGAGGCGTTATACACATACCTAAAATATTCTTGAGTATGTAAGTTACTCATAATCACTTGCTTTTGTAACATCGTCCACTTCTTAATTCCCTAGTGCCCAAGTTATATTGTTATTATTCCTTTTATATATGGTGTAGATCCAAAATCTTCAAGATAATTTAGAGAAATAGAAAAGAAAATCTCCAAACTATCACCATTCACAACAAAATTACATGTTGAGTTTAATCCACAAACACCTAGAATATCTATATAAACAACACTCAAAGTTTCTAAATCTTCTTGTAGAAAATAGATAGCTTTTAGTTTAACTTGTCTCACTTGCTTTAACCTCCTCTTTTTCAACCTTTCATCAAATACTTCATATATATATATATATATATATGTCCCAAGGTTATTGTAAGAACAGATAAACATGATCCTTGAAATTTCAATCAAATATCTATCCTAAATCTTTAATTTTACTTTTTAAAGTTCCTTTCAAATTTCTCTTTCTCCAAATCTTATATATAAAAATTATAAAGAATTTTAATGGCCTTTGTTCAAATCAAATAATTTTCCTTTTAAACATTTATTTAATCAAAAGCAACATAAACAATTCAAAGGTTCCTTAGTTCATTTCCACTATACCTTAATATCTCTCTATTATTTTAGTCCTTGGTCATTTCTCTATTGGGTCAAAATTTCCTCATAAGCCTTTTATCAAACACCTTATATGCATCATTTCCAAACCATTTAATGAAGTCTCTTGACCTCTAATCACTTGCCCAATAATCCTCAGCATCAGCATATAGAGTTATGATATGCGCATATATTATAAAACCCATATCCAACTAAGAATCAATTTAAACTCAAATAAAATTCAAACTTATGCTACCACTATCTTGCTTTTAATACTAATTTTTTTCCATGAAGCTTCTCCTTTTCTTATTCAGCATGCACAGCAACAACACAAAGGAAAAAGAATTTCAAGCTCAATATCTTAACACCCATACACCCAAATCATACGAGAGAGAGCATTCAAAATCTCCACTTTTAGACAGTCCAATAATGTGAGGAGAAACAACACAGAAAATGGAGAAGAAGGCAGAAGCTGATATCTTAAGCTATAGTAGCTCGAACAGAGGGAGGAGAAAGAGAAATTCAAGGTGAAAAAAATAGCGGAGAGAGAAGCTCAACGCAAGCATATCACAGCCCTATCAAAGAAGGAAGATTTTCATTTTCTTCCAGTCACCCGCAGTGAACGAAGAGAGAAGAAGGTAAAAGAAGAAGGCTAGAACACTTACATGTGTACACCGGTGACAGAGAAGGGAGAATGATTTAGAATAGGGAAGAATTGGATGAAGTAATCAGTGTGTTACCCATGAAGAGGTTTCCGACGTTCTCGTGGCTACCAGCGACAAGATGAGCAACAGTGATGAGGGCCAAAGATGGGGATGGCTAGAGAAAGGATTCAAAATTTCTAGCTTTCTATTTTTCATCGACTTTGATGAGTGCCAACTCCAGGAAATTGAGAAAAAGACAGAGAGAGAGAAAGAAATATATAGACTGATGGGAGGAGCAAGGGCAGAAGAGTTATTTCCCATATTTTTTTTAAGATCCCGCTACATTACAGGAAAAGTTTCGAACCAAGGCCTAATAGATAGGTTGTTGACCCTATCTCCATAAAGCCCTCAAATCTTCTTGTAAAATTTACTCCATATTTAATAAAAATACCCTCAACATACCTCACCATAAATTTTTTTTTATTTTACTAGTTATTATTATTTATTGTTTTAAACCAATATTTCTAGGCTATTACAAATCATTTTATTTGTAAGCCATGTTAAATTTTTTGCATCTTCTTTACTATTGTACAATTATTTAAATCTTGGCACAATAGAAAAATATCATGAGGCCTTCTCTAGACTCTTCTTGTTATCTTTGAAGTGTGATGCCTTACATTTTGGACATTTAGTAAATGATTCATATTCATTTCTAAACTACATGCAATCATTTAGGCAAGGGTGAATTTTTTTATAGCTCATGTCAATAGCACGTAACATTTGTTTTGCTTAATACATGTTAATATGAAGCTCATTTACTTTAGGTAGCATTACTTTAGAAAGTGCAAGCAATTCATCAAAGCTCTTATCACTCCACCCACTGCTCGC
This sequence comes from Prosopis cineraria, assembly GCF_029017545.1. Lineage (NCBI taxonomy): Eukaryota > Viridiplantae > Streptophyta > Magnoliopsida > Fabales > Fabaceae > Prosopis > Prosopis cineraria. The sequence goes on from NW_026555344.1 coordinate 13,325,973, forward strand.
TTTCTAGTTGTACAAACTCAATACCCCTAACAATAATATGAAATTGGTATAACCACTATACAAAAGCTTTTTTACATCACTTTTTAACCTCTCAAGCATTTCAAAACAATCCTTGAGTTCTTCTTGAACTATGTAGGTTATCTCTTCAAGAAGGTCCTCCTCATCAATCTCATATGTACTTGTATCAAAATCATGTGACATGTTACTGTTGCTATACCTATGGCTTGTATCTCTTGTCTCTCCATGCTTATACCAACTCGTATAACTTTGATCAATTCCATAACACACTAAATGATCTTTCAATTCAAGTACATAAACCCGCTTCATCAAACATTTTACACAAGGGCATACAACACTATTACGATCGTTGGTGTACTCAAGTGCAAACTTAATAAACTCTTTTACCTTGTTCAAGTATTCCTTTGTTAATCAATTGGAAGATATCCATTCCTTATCCATCTTCCAAATCTAGAAACAATCATTTTAAAAAAAATATGATTACTGACTCATTGATATTGACCAAGTTAGTGGAAGATAAAAAATTATTAATCACTTAGTCTTTCAATCCTGAGTCACATTTATTTCACTAATATAATCCCTCTTTAAGCTTTGTTGACTATAACACTTGAACTAAGTTAAAGAACCTTGTTAAATGCTTGAAGTTCTTTAACTTAATTCAAATAAAAATTTGAATATTAAGTAATTTTATTACCATGAAAAAAATTGGATAGTATAACGGCTTAAAAATGAAATATTCTTGGGCATTTTACCCTCTCTTCATATCAATTTTAATTCCTATAGTTTTTAATCCAACCTAATTCAATACTCAATCATAACAATAACCATATTCACAAAATATAAAAAGAGGATAAAGGAATCATATGGTCATTGCTAGAAATCATGAAAATATTAATATCAAGCTAACATTAAAATCAAACTATAGAGTTTAAACTAAATGCATGGGACAAACTAATTTAAAAAAAACCTCACAATTTAATATAACCAATATCAAGCTAAACTAAATTTTGATAGCATAACAGCTTACAATTAAAAGTTTTCCAAGCATTTTTCCCTCTTTTCAACCTAACTCAAACATAATAGCAATCAAATCAATTCATAACAAAGATTTGAACAACACAATAGCTAATTCAACTACCCACACAAATTCAAATCCGATTTCATAAATCTATAGTTAATATAATAACTCAATTCTAAACAACATAAATTACTAATTAAACATAATACAACTCCGATCAAACTAGTAACCAAACCAATTTCAATCTTCTAGCCATATAAATTGAAGAAAAATCTAGAAGAGAAAAACTACTATCAACATAAATTGCCAAAAAAAAATAATAAATTAAAGTCAAGTAAGATAACTTGCTAGAAATTAAGCAAAATGGAATTCAAATTGCAATCCACCAAGTTAAAAAAAAATCAACAATTGTTAGCCATTGCTAGAACCACACTGAAAAATTTAGCAATACACACATTAAAAGAGGAAGATAAAGAGGATGAAAATAGACACTGCATTGCAAAAATAAAAAAGGAAGAAGAAGGATGATAACCTATTAAATAGAAATACACCTAGAGAGATTCTTCGAGCACTTGAAGTTCACATATTGAAGCACATACACCATTCACGTTTTCAAGACCTAAAGAAAAATGGATAGGTTTGGCCAAAAATCAACTATTGATGGACAAGAATGGCATTTGGGGCACTTGGGGACTTTGTAGTACTAGTGACAATAGGGTAGAGACCTCGGGCAAGAAGGGTCTCATCCGTGGCTCAATCACTCAGTGGAAATTGAAGCTAAGGCACGAAGAAATTGAATCTTTGGGATAATGGCTCTAAGGCAAGTGCAGATTTGTTTGTTTTTAGGGGGGAGAGTAGCCAAGAAGAAGAAATCGTAGAGCTCTCAGAGGGTTCTATTTGTGAAACTAAAGAGAGGGAAAACTGATAATTTGAATCATAACGGCTTAAGTTTGATGGTTAAGCTTTTAACTGTCATATATGTTTATGATTTACTTGACAGTCAACACTTAAAACTGTCAAAGTTAAGTTTAAAATTTTCCTAAAGCCATAAGTTTGATGGTTGAATGAAAACCATTATATATTTTTATCCACATATTTTATAGTTAAGTAATTAACTGCCAAATATATGTTTGCACATTTTTCGCCTCCTGTTATTTAATGTTCATATTCATAACCATCAAATATTCACCCATCAAATATTTTAAATTTTGTAGTAGTGTTTGTATCAAAGAGAAGGGTGTCTTGAGGAGTTACTTGATGTAGATGATGAGCAACCAATTCTTTATCTAAGAAAGAGAACTTATCTTCAAGAAATATGACATCTCAATTCACAAAAATATGATCATTCTGAGTATCATAAAGAATATACCCTTTTTGATTATTTAGGTAACCTAAAAACACACAAGCCTCAGATCTAGCCTTAAAATTTTCATGTCTCCTTAGGGATTTAGCATATGCTAAATAGCCAAAAACTCTAAAAATGGACAAATCAAGTTGTTCCTTATATAATATTTCACACAAAGTTTTGTAGTTTAATACCTTAGAAGGAATTTGATTTATTAGAAAAACAACACTTCTAAATTTGAATCACTCAATTTGGATGTGTGTAAAAAGTCATACATGTTTGAAATTTACAATTATTATTCATTCTATTATTAAGTTGATATGGCCATGTCCATCATGGTGCATAGTCATTTAGTCATGGCATATAACATAGCAAAGTTTTAGTTGCGGCTAACAATATTTTGGCCACAACTTGCTTCCACTATGTCCTCTGCCACGGTGCAAGAGGTATTGGCTGTGGTGGATGAGTTAAAAGTTTTAGAAATGCCTTTTAACTTATTTTGTTTTTAGAAAGGTCCTTTTGACTATTTTACCCTTAATAAAATTGTTTTGGATGAAATAGCCCTTCAGAACCATGTTTCAACTATAATTGATTTTTATATAAATGTTTTTGTTTTCAAACCTCTATTTTAGAATGGATCCAACTTAGATACACTATTTTGTTTTGAAAAATTCTTATTACAATGGTAGGATTTATTTATTCAATTTAAATTTTTCTACTACGGTAGATTCTATTTCTATCGTGATAATTGTTTTGGAAAATTGTTTCAATTTCTAAGAGAAACATTTTAAAAAAAATTAATCATTTGGTCTTTGTAGTTTTGATTCAATTGTAACTTAGTCCCTTAATTTTGACTCATTATAACTCAGCCCCTAGAGTTTTGACTCGGTTATAAATTAGTCCTTGAATTTTATCTCTTGCAATTTAGTTCTTGAAGTTTCAATTTCTTAAATATTGGTCCCTATATTTTAAAAAATAAAATTTAAAAATTTAAAAAATTATAAAATTTTAATATTTATAATATTTATAAAGATTAAAAGGGTTTAATAATTTAAAATATTAGTAAAAAATTTTAAAATATTTTAAAATATTTTTAAATTTTATTTTTTAAAATATAGGGACTAATATTTAAGAGGTTAAAATTTTAGAGACTAAATTGCAAGAGGCAAAGTTCAGGGAGTAATTTACAACTAAATCAAAACTTCAAGGACTGAATTATAATGAGTTGAAATTCAGGGACTAAGTTATAAGTAAGTCAAAACTATAAAGGCCAAAGGATTAATTTTTCTAATATTTTTTTACTATGGTAGTATTTTTATTATGTTGGTTGACTTTTATTTATCATGATAAACTTTTTTCTACCATAATAAAATTCTAAAATAATAAATTTTATTTTTCTACCATGCTAAATTCTTTATTATTGGGGTAGGATTTTTGAAAAGTATATTTAATATTTTCTACCATGATAAATACTATGTTATCATGGTAAGTGTTTAAAAGTTAGTATTTTAAGGAAAGCTTCTTATAGAGAAAATAAAATAGCTTAAAAATTTACAGAATTACAAGTGGCTTGAGCATCCAATGGATAAAGAAAGAGTGGGTGGTTGAGATCCATCAGAATAAGAGGATTGATTCTCTTTAGATTTAGGCATGCCAAAGATCATGAGGAAGATTGAGATGGCGGATCTTGATGAACCAAGAACGGAAAGATCTCTGATGATGGTGGAGATGACAAAACAAGAATGGAAGAATATGATGGTGGGGAAGACGACAATAAAATCAAGAAGCAAAGAAGGATAGCAAGGCTTGGGGAAAATGAGATGGATGGGCTTCAATAAGTGAGAATGGGTTATGGGTATAGACCTAGCTCGGGTACCACAATAGAAAACCAAATTAGACTAAAGAATGCATTTACTAAAAAGCAACTTGGGTTGTTGGTCAAAGAAAAAGAAGAAGCCACTTGGGCTGTAAAACTATTGTATATATGGGTAACTACTACATTAGACTTGGTTAAAATAAAATGGGTTACTAACGAAAGATATGTAGCCCTCCAAAATAAAGAAAACAAGACTGAAACAAACACTACCACAGAAAATACCCATACTTGACGCTTATTTTTCCCAATACTTGATGGTTTTTAATCGTCAAGTAAGGGTGCGACATATATTAAAGAAATAATACTTGACGATTAAAAACCATCAAGTATTAATCTTATACTTGACGGTTATTTGAAAACAACCGTCAAGTATATGAAGTAAATATGCACTTCCCAGCATAAATACTTGACGCTTGTTTCAAAACAAGCGTCAAGTATTTGAAAATACTTGACGCTTGTTTTGAAACAAGCGTCAAGTATTTATGGCCAATGTTCTTTTGGCCATAAATACTTGACGCTTGTTTCCTTATAACCGTCAAGTATTTACAAATACTTGACGCTTGTTTTGAAACAAGCATCAAGTATTTTGATACTTGATGGTTATTTTAAAATAACCGTCAAGTATTAATGACATAATTTTTTTTATATGGTAGCTGCTTTTAAAGTAGCCCCCTGCATAAAGATGCAGATAAAGATAAAAAACAGCCAGCCAGCAACGAAATAATGCAATATAATGAATGTTTGTAATAGTATCTCCTATCTAATTAACATAAAAATTCCTATACATTTAACCTTAAAATCTAAACTTATTTGCAAACTAATGTTTCAAAATTAAGTGGCCTATCCCATAAAAATTGGCCCAAAAATGTGTATATAAATGTAACTAACTATTGTACCGGCCTAACTACTGTTGCTACCTACATATTGAAAACACATTGGGCCACCTCTTCAAGGACCTCTTCTACATGTGCAGTCATATAACGAACGCAATAGACGTCCTCAAAGTACTGTAAGCAAATAGTTACAGCAATTTCAAGTTAATAGGTAGCTAATTAAAATTGTTTAAAATTTATAATTGAAGTGTAATTAAATTTTATATATATACCTTGTTAGATAATGTGGTAGGGGCATGAGTGATAATGTCCTTCATGAACTTCATCAAGCAATAACCATAGTCATTGCACTGATCTGGCTGGAATGGGCACTATAAAAAAACACATATCAATGAAATTACAAAATATAATGAGACAATTTCTTCATTAAAAACTTGACCAATTAAATGAATACCTTAACAGTGACCCATTTCTCTGAAGATTCGAATGCCCTCATCTTAGGGGACACAGTCATGTCGGTCGCAGTACGATACAACACCACAGCTCTAAGAAGAAATTATGGAATGAATGTGAGAAATATATATGAATGAAAACTAAAATTAAAAAGAAATAGCAAGTAAAAAAATCTAACTTACTCATTAAAAAGTACCACAATATCTTCCCTGTTGCTTGGCTCTCCATTAAGGGGATCGAGATACCATATTTTTGGAGCAACGGGATTAACCACAATAAGCATCCAGTGTCCCCTAACAAGAAACAGCACATGTTACCAAACAAATAAATATAAAAAAATATTTACTCGTAACAAATATTAACAACTTACCCTTGGCAGTAAGGAGCGAGAAATAAAGTATCCTTCGCTGCTCCCCTTTCTCGAAATTGATCCAAAAGCATTCTTGCTTGATTTTCAAGGGCTTCCTTTGTAATATTATTGTGGGGAGAGACATCATGAGGATTAACCAGCTTGATCTTTGACTCGAGGCCACCAGGAACCACGAATGAGGTATAAAGGTGACTTGGGTGAAAAAATATACAAGTTAATATGCTTACATACTCACACACATAAATAATTCAAGAAATTAACTAATAAATGTTGAAGAATTACCTCATGTAGAAAGTCATCAAACTAGTGCTCGCCATATCGTGCTTGAGGATTTCATTCAAAATTTCATCCCGAACGACTTCAAATGATGGTCTACCAAATAGCCCATTGTCAAAATTAATGATATCCCCTATCGGCTCTTGACGAATCATCCTCGTAGCCGAAGCATAGGTCTCAAGAGGGTCACGGAATTTTTTTTCTACAACAGGCATAGGCACTGCATGTTGCAAAACCGTGACTGACTCTTTAGTATGGCCCGATACCTTATCCTTTAATTTGCTTTTCCCCCTTGGCTATACAATGAAAAAGTTAGACATATATATATATATATATATTAAAGATTTTAAATAATTATATAAATCATATATACCTTTTTCTTTGGTGGTAAGGGGTCCTTTGGCGGCTTTAGGTCCTTTGTCGGCTTTGGTGTACCAACCATAACAAGGTGGTTAGGCCATGCAAGGAAGCTCCCCAACGTATCTCCTACCGTCTGCATCTCATCGATAGGATAAGGTAATGGATACTTGGGGTCGATTGCAACAAGCAAGGAAACCCTAATGCAATCGGGTGGGAGGGGAAGGTTATGGATTGTGTCCCTGGCAATATTATACACGCGTCCTGTTGCAACTACTTTGCGTGACAGATTGTCTGCTAAACAGTTGCAGTCATTCTCGCCCTAAATAAATGAAGAATATTAGTTGTTTAGATAAAAAATTAGTTAAGCAAATTTAAAAGAGAAAATGCATTACCTCGAGTATTTTGTCTGAAGGGATTGTGCAGCTATCTTTTCCGCTGGGGTTAACGTCACCCAAAAGCCTCCCAGGGATCTGGCCCTTCAATAGCATGTCAATTAACTTTGCTTGGGCTTCTAGCTGTTGCTTTATAATAGTTTGCTCTTCTCTCAACTCTTGGACCTCGAATGAAGAAGCTGATGTTCGCTTCTTAATCTTGCCAAAGTATTGCTTCTTTGTGACACCGAAGCCAACACCCCTAACACGACCAGGGTGGTCAGGGGTCCTCAATGCTCTAGCTAAGATATCCTCATGCTCAGGAAGCTTGCCCTGTGATACTTCTTGAGAGAGGGAATCCTGTGAAAAGTAGAGCTAATTAGTATGCCTTTTAATAATCATTTATTAATTGATAGATAAGAATAACACTTACAATTTTTTCAGCAACCTCTTTCACACGAGGGTTGTCAATCACTCCATCTTTATTTGTTCGTGCCAATGCCCAGAGTCTTTGGCGGGATATAGTAACATCCGATCCCTCGGCCTCAACTTCTTTCTGCTCCACGCCTGCATACCCTAACCTCCCTGCTCTGTAAGGGTATTCATTCTTGGCCACTCTCTTCTTATTTTGGGCACTCAGTTCCTTTAATCAATAACAAAAATATCCTGTCAGTACACATAGATATATTCAATAAAAGGCACTAAAATTTAAATTTTAGAAACATAAATACCTTAAATTCCTTCTCGAGCCAAGAGACAACAAAAGCATCCTAATCTTCTTGCTTTACTAAAGGCTGTAATAGGGGAGGAACTTGGGCTACAAATTCAGCATCAGGGTCTTTCAAATATTTTTGTGTAATAAAATGTCTGAAAGACCGTAATGCCCTCCCAGCTTTTTGAAGGACAAAATCCTTCTTGCTCTCGTCTATTTCAAATCTTGACTGTAAATAAAATAAATATTTTAGGTGCATCAATTTATAATATTATAATAGAATATAACTTAGTCAAATGCAACTTACAGATACAGTCTCCCAAACAATGTCCTTCGTGGCTTGATCAACTTTGCGCCAAGATTTCTGCGTGATAGGTACAGTTGTCTTTGCCACAACCCCAATATAACTTATAAACTTTGCAGATTTGATGGCTTGGCCTTTCTTGTTCCACTACACTGATATTTTTTTTCCCTGCTGCTCTTGTTTTTGTGACTTCTTCCATTATTGTTAGGCCTCGCTGGATATTGTAATATTCCTGTTCCAGTTTTTTTGTGACAACGGAGCATCAGTACAAGTTGTAGTGGGATCTGATGGAGGGATTTCAGTAGACTCAGAATCTGAAGCCATTTACCTGTAACACAATAAAATTCCAAAATAAGGTCATTTTAAAATAAGGTAATGATTACATTTTAAAAGACTAAAAATGTTTTGCATTTTTGAATGAAATGAGTATTTGATATTCTATTCCGCACTATATATTAGTTAAGGGAAGTTTGATTTTTAATTTACAAAATAAAGATTTTAACTCAAGAATATCAAGTTCTTCATTATACTCCCTCGCATTTAAAATATAAGTAATGTAATTTATGCAAAAAAAAATTTACACTCATCATGAGTGCATTGGTAATTGAGACTAAGAATATGAGGAAAAAACAATATATATTTTTATGAGAATGATAGTTTTATTGATTTATGAATTTTCCTAAAAACTACTTACATTTTGAGCTAGAGGGCGTATTATTTAATTCAATTGATACTGGCCCAAACTGCATTTTTAAGTGTATGAAATAATTAAATATATAAATATATTATTCAAAATTTGAGAGCATGAAAACAGAATCAAACAAGCCCACTAGCAAACTCTTCTTGAGAGATTGTTTACTAATTAACTCACTAAAAGCCAAATGGGACGTTCCCCCACTGGTGATTGTCCCTTTAAGTGTCATAGAGAGGAGAGTGTCATGCAAATTATACACGATTGTGTGGTTGCCAAAGAATTCTTGAAGAGACTGATTACTACTCATGATTTTCCTAGTTTCTTTTCTTCTGACTAGCAAAATTGGTTTAAGTGGAACTCCAATCATAAACCAGCAAATAATCGCTTCAACAAATGGCCTTGGCCACAAGCTTTTGGACTCGGATGCTGGTTGCTTTGGAAGAACAGGTGTAAATTCATCTTTGAAAGCCACTGACTGAATGCATCATAATTGATTCATAGCTGTCTTTACCATCTTCATGAATCTTATACTGTTGGGATCATACCATCATATCATTGTACCTAACTTCGTGTCTACAGAAAGCACTTTGGTTCCCACCACCTGAGAACACTTTCCATATCAACAAAAAATTGGATGATCCCTTAATTCAATAATTAAGTACCCAAAAACTCAAAACTTCAAACACTCACTGAGAAGAACAATAATGCAGATCAAAAATAAATAACACAAAAATTATTTATTATGTATGAAAATCAAAATCGAGAACCCATACATTCAAAATGAAGATTAATGATTGGGAAAGCAAGAACCTACCTCAACAAGAAGAGAGAACACCGACTGTGCAGAAAAACAGAGACGAGAGTCTGATGCAGAGTGATAAAGACCGAGAATCCCAACGAACGAGTGCCCACGAGACTTATGGAGGCCGAGAATCAAAAAACCCTCAAGAATCGAGACCGAAAACGTGTTTTTTTGGTAGTTAGAGTGACGAAAAATGGGTTTCGGTGGCTCTGGGTTTGTTTCTAGAGACGAAGGATTTACAGAAATGGAGAGCGAAAAAGAAATCTGGAGGGAATTTAAATAACAATACTTAATGGTTATTTCATAATAACCATCAAGTATTACATATTTGACGCTTGTTTTAAAACAACCGTCAAGTATATGGCAGACAAACTTGACAGTTATTTCAAAACAAGCGTCAAGTATGTGAAAAAATTTAATTTTTTTTCTACTATTAATTTGACGTTTGTTTATTGAAGATCGACGTGTAAATTTTTGCTTTATATGACGGTTATTTATAAAAAAGTCAAATATATATACTTGACGGTTATCTTTAAATAACCGTCAATTATTTACTTAAATATTTGACGCTTGTTTCGTAGAAACCGTCAAGTATTCTCCGCCTTTTTTATTTGTTATTTTTTTTTAAATAAACGTCAATATAGGGCGTCAATTATACATCTTTTTGTAGTAGTGAAATGAAAATACTACATGACAAAATTAAAAAAAACAGAGAAAAAAGCCTAATGGACATGCAGGCTCAACAAAACAAAAGTCATTGAAACAAAATTACAAAATTAACTCTAACTCTCAATAAATATAATGTAAGTCTCAGATCCTATGCAAATTCCTTGGGCGATTTGTACTAATTGTTTTGATTTCTTCTTTTGGGTTCTTGTTAAACCTCTTTCTCACAATACTTGAGGCATTAACATTATTGTCTAAACACTCGATCAGTTCATGACTTGGATGAAAATGCCAACTAAAAGCACATCAAACCTATTAAAATTACAGCTGATGATTCAAGCAGGCAGGATTTATTAAAACTAGGCTCAATTCATATCGACTTATTCGGATTAGGTTTAAAATACTTGAACATAAAAAACCTCATATAGTCAAGCTCTAGCCCAAATTTTCAAGCTTTTGAGCTTATTTAGACTAGCCCCAAATACCTGATTTGTTAAATATTATATTATATTTTGTTTATTTTTATTCAATTTCTATTTTTACTTTTGAAAAATTTAATATTTTCAATTTTTATCTTATTTTAATATTATTTTATAAATAATAAAAAAGGAATTTGGGTTCGGGCTTGGCCCAAATTTTTTCAAGTTTATTTGAGTGGTTCAAATAAGTTTGGAGTAAAGAAAATTTTTTAAACTTTCAAGTTCAACCCTAAGATTTTTCAATCTTGTTTTGACTGGCCTATTAGTCTGAATTACCGTTTCCAATTAAAATCATTACCTGGGCCATTTTTCATTATGTGAGGCATTTTTCTTATTATTTTTGTTAAGCTCCTCTCTCCTTGTGTAGTGTGAAAGTAATTGTACTGCAAAAGATGATTTTTTGACATATATCTACAGATGATGTTGACTTTTATGAGACTTAACAATTATGATATAAAGAATAAAACTACATTGTTCTAGTAAGCAAACTAATATCTACCTTCCCATAAACTAAGGGTCCAGATTTGTTAGATGTAAAGGGGTAGTAAAAGAAAAAAGATGCAGACATTCAAGGTTCAAAAGGTATCATTTGACTTGATCCATGCATGAAAGTTTAATTGATTTGAATATACTTGTGTAAATTATGGGGTTGATCCTAATCAAGTCCATGTTACATCAAGAATAAATTTATATAATAACAACAAATAACGATAAACATTGTATAAATAAAGTAGTATCTTTGTTTGGTTCCCCACTCTAATTAACTTTCTTTACTTATCACTATACTCCCTCTGATCCTAACTATAAGATAAAATAAACTAATTTTATGGTTCTTAAGGAGTAATAGTTAAAACTGTAAACTTATAGAAAAATAGTCCCTTTGATCTTTACTATGTTATAGGATGCCTTCTAGTGTGATCATTAATAAAAGACATTTGATGATGTATTAATTACATTTTTTTAATATTATTCTTATTTAAACTCATTGACTATGAGAGCAAAATTTAATATAAATATGAATATTTTTTATTTAAATAGAGGCAAAATTGAAAGTTTATTCTATTTTCATATAAAGATAATAATTTAATTATGCTTCTTAATTTCGGTGAGGTAATTAGAAGTGGTTTATAATAGAGACTCTAAAAGGAGTATATAATTTTCAAATTTTACTTTTCACTGTAATTAATGATCAAAATAAAATGCTATATTGAAACTAAAAGCATGTCAACATTAGTTACAATTAAGGAAGTGTAAATTTGAAAAAAAAATAATGATTACGTCATTGTCCAATATTTATAACGAGTTTAAAACTTAGCCTTTTAATTAAAATCAAAGAGAATACATTGACTTGTCTTTAGAGTTAGGAATAAAGGTCGGGCTTATAAAATCGCTAATTTAAGCTAGTTTTTATAAATGTTTAAGCTTGAGAATTGTCATTATTTTTTACAAATTGAACTTCAAAGCCTGGCCTTGATAGTCCCTAAAAAAAGGAGCTATGGTCCAAGAGGCCCTCCAAGCCTAATTTCTTCTTCTTCTTCTTCTTCTTTTAATTTTTGGCTTCTTCAAGTGCTAAAAGCCAAAAGCCAAAAATTCTACACCTTGTAATATCGACCTGATTTCCATAATACTTAACTATAATCCTCTTAATCGACCATGATAATTAGTGAATAACCTAATACAATTACCATACTATACTAAAATATCTTAACCGCAGTTATAAAGCTAACTAACCATAATAGATAAGAAAAGACTTAAATCAAATGTCTACTATGGTTACATAGTTTAACCTAATCAAATTATAACTTTATTGAAGCTCCTTATAGTAGAATAGTTTAGGACCATATAATTTAAACTCTATGAAAACCAAAATAGTTTAAGCACTTATTTATACAAAATGTAACATCTCAAGTTTCTAATTTAAAAACCTAATTACTAATTAAGGTTAAATTAATAAATTAGTGTATTAATTAAGTTAATCATGTTTATAGGTTGTTAAGTGACATTTAGGATCATGCATAACTTCAAGATTAGGCTAGGGTAGAACTTTGATTGAATCGGGTTGAAATGAGTGAGTAAAAGTAAGACTTTGCTCACTATGCCACATGCTTCGACATGTGTACCACATGTTATGGCGTGTGGCACATTTTGAACAGCAAAAGGTCATGACTTAAGTAGCTTAAAAAATCAAGTTTAAAACTAAGTTTCTAAGGGAGCTCAAAGTAGAAGGTTAAAACGTCTACTAAGGCATGAAGATTAGAGTATTTAGGAGGTATTTTGGATGTTCAATCTTCCAAGTAAGCTCCTTAGCTCTCTCCCTTACCTCTTTAGCACGTTTTTCTTTTGTTGTGAAGAATGGGTAAATGAGTTCTGAGTTAGAGAAGGGTTTAACTTGAATGCTAGTATTTGCATGTGACTTTGGGAGTTTGAATTGTGTTTTCTTACCTTGACTAAGTGTTAATGTGAAGCTTAGTTATTGTTGGGAAGGGGTTGGATGAACCTTCACTTGAGATTTGAAGTTGTGAAGCTATAAGAACTAATTATGATTATGGGTTAGCTTGTTAGCTGTTAAATAAAGATAGTGTGAGTTGGTTGTAGCTTTAAATAGCTCAACAATAGAAGTTAGGGATTTTAGGTAGAATAAATTTAGCTGATGAATATTCATGTTAGGTTTGAAAGCTAACATATAGTCCTTGCAATTGTAGATTAATGAAATTTAGTACTTCTTTAAACTCAATGAAACAATTGAAGCTTACATAGCCATGGGTTATCCTTTTTGTTTCAAAAGAGTTGAGGTAACTAGATGATTTACACTATTTATTACCTTGTAAAATTGTTTAAAAGTTGTTTGTGAAAATATACTAAAAAGTTGCCCTTACTAATCCAACTATATAATAACTCTAAGGGTAATCATTGGTATTAACCCAAGAGGAATTACCCAATCATGATTAACCATTCAAAAGTAATTCAAAATTATATTATTTCTTTCAAAAACTAGGATCCCCAATTTAAGCATTAATAAAACTAGTAAAAAATGACTTTATTAAGTCAAAAATTAAGAAAAAATGATTAGGAAGCATGAGATACCATTTGGAAGTCAAAAGACTCAAAACTAATTGAAAAACATCAAGGGAATGAAAATAGAGGAACATGCTGCGGCATTGTGCACATGCGCTATGGCTTGTTCCTCTTTGCGCTGTATGCCATGGCATAGGCGCCATGTGCCATGGTGTGCTATGTAGAATTTTGATAGCAAAGAGCTATCATTTGTCAACACATAGGGTAACTTTTTCCATGCCTCATTTCTCCATCCGACATCCAGTTGAGGTAATCTAGGTGTCTATAGAAAGCTCTTTCATAACCTAGCAGGTTTGACTTCCAAATAATTTCACATAAGGAAGTTGGACACCTATACACATTTTCTAAAATTTTCATACTTTTTACATCAAAAGGGTGTCCAAAACCCAATACATGTACTAAAAGCTATCACTAATACCTAGACCATATTCAATAAACTTGGGACAACCTGTGCAACAAATCACATGCACATAATAAAAACAAAAATCTCAATTTCACTATTCAACCCCTTAATAACAAAAATAGAAGGGAGAGGTTTAGCATTGCATTTGATCAAATAGTTCCTCTAGTTATAACAATTCACATGTCTGCACTTGTACCAGTGTTTTGGCCCTATTTGTAACAATCAAATTTATATACACACATTGCAGGGCCTAAAATATAACAATCAATCATAAACATCTCTATAGTGCAAGTATATTCAAAATGTATTTGCAAATGGAAATATCTTATAAACACAAAATAATTTAAGTTTAGGAGGCTTTACAATATGAATAATAAAATGCCTAAGCCTCTAGAGCTTTTTCCCTATTAATACCTAAACTATAACTTATAAAATATTAAGAGATAAGTGAGTACAACCACTCAATAACTAAGATATGTCTATCCTATGTAGTTACATATCAATTGACATTTAACATAATTACATGTGAAATTCAAGCACATAGCCACTTAAACACACTTATTTCATATCACATGAGTATAAATTCATCTTACATCTCACAATCATTTATAGTGCTCATTGCCACAATATTAATAACCCTGTGGTAATGGCAAATATTATTCATGACTTGCCACAATCTTAAAACCATATGACATGTCAAAAAATATGCATGATTGAACTATATTATATCCTTCTTATACCTTCTGTATAAATTCATGGGCTATAATGTTGGATAGGGTGGCACTCAAGAGGGTGTGAATTGGGTGACACTAATTTTTTTTTGGAAAAATAAGCAGAGCAGAAGAGATATTCAAGGAGGAAAACTTTGACACCAAAAATTTACCCTAGTTTAGCCTAAAACTTAGCCTACATCCAGTCTTCAAGATCACTCTTGAGATTTTCAACTATAATCACAAACTTAAGTTGGTGTTTGCAACCTTAATACAACTCACAAGACTTGACTAATCTTGTTTCAATTAACCAATATTGCTACAACTAAAAAGTTGTTACAAATCACTTGAAAAATATCTTTTCAAGATATCAACTTTGTTTCAAAGAAAAGTTCTTTAGAAAGAGTAGATTGAATACAATGATAGCTTAAGAACTAATGAGAACTTTTTCATTAAGTTTATCAAGAGATGTTATACTAATGAATGTAAGACCTTTAATGGAAAAATTGAATTTTTTCAAGAATGTTTAAACTTAGAAAAGTTCACTCAATTATCAAAATTCTCGTTCTAGACATGAATTGTGTATAGTTTTGCTAAGTTCAGACCATTAGAATAGTGAATGTAGCTGTTAGTGACATTCTTCTATGCAACCAAGAGATTCACACATGAAATAGAGCTTAGGCAAGTTTCAGTCAAGCATATATGACAATTCAAGTGTGAACATAAGGATGACTCATGCGTGATTTGTAAGGTGAAAAATACATATAATTTTGTGTGACAAATTAGTCACGGTTCCCTCAATCTCTTAAGCGTGAATTGGCTAGTAGAATGCTAAAGCCATTCTGGGTAATAGATCAAGTGAGGAACATTCTGTCTAACACGTGTAGAATGGCTGGTTACAAAACCCAAGCCATTTTGGATAACAAATCATGTATGGAACACTCTACCTTTCACACGTAAAATAGCTTAGTCAAAACATAACCCATTCTTTGAGACAGATTATAAAGTCTCATCTTAAACATGAGTTTTACCATTCCACATCACACAATCAATAAATTAAAATTAGAGTAATAACCCTTTATTTGTTTTCAAATTACGAGATCCCAAGTTCTTAAAATATATATTCAAATAAGAGGGTTAGCAGAAGCATAAACGTAGCTAAAATGACTCAACAACATAATTGTGGTCTTATATAAGGAAAACATATATACAACACATAATCACAGTTACAACTAAACTTGTTTCACTTTCAACCCTCCAACTTTTACATATAGGGCTCCGCCTCACCATCTGTGTTAATTTCTTACCATTTGCATCAAGTTCTCATATAATAACACAAGTCACATTCAATTCACATTCAACACATATATACAACAAGTGGAACAAGTTATAACACAACGCGTACTTGTTCAATTTGCATCTAAACCTACCCACGTACCCTTCATTGGGGCATCCTTAGCACAATGCAACATCATATACATATATACAAGCAATTTTCACGACATAAACCACTTTCTCATATTCACATATATATATGCATCTTAGTTGGCAACTCAACTCTATCAAAACATTATACATTCATTTTTACTCAAAGGTAGTCATATCACTACTAAATGAAGCTATTCTTTCCTCACTTCCTTTCCCAACCTTCTCACGCTCTCTTCACCTGTGTTCAAAAGTAATAGAGTGAGACATACATCTCAGTAACTTAGATGTAACCTAAATTGCCAATTAATAAGCAAAATTATAAACAAGCGATAAAGCAGCATGTGTATCTATAAAATAATATCATATACATATACAGGAATTCACTCTCATCAATCTCGTTATGCTTATGAAATGCATTCTTAGTTCCCCCTAGTAGAGTAATCTTTACACCTGAACTAGGACTTCCAGTCATAAGGAATAGGGCCTATCATACTACTGCTCAGACTAAGTCATTCTGTTTTCATATGGGTGGTCTTTTAAGTCCATGATGATAGAGTCAAGCTCTACGTTCTGGATCATCAGGACTGCCTAGCCGTATATAAAGTAGGACCATGACCTCCTATGCTTATCTAGGGCAACCTTATGGATCTTTCAATATCCTAGGTCTGTCATAGTGGAGTCAAGTTCTACACTTTGGATCATCAAAATTCTTCTCTTAGGCCCCTCCTAGCGAAGTCAAGCTTTACATTCTAGATCATCAAGACTTCCTAGACCTCCTCACAGTAAAGCGATGTCCCCTTACTATAATCCAAGGTATTCTCGTGAATGCGATGCATTTCAATGCACGTGCCACCTCAAATTCATTTCAATCAATACTCGCACACCTGCATGTGCGATACTTACCCAGCAAGTTATTAATCAAAGTAGACTCTCAAGCTCTAATTATGGCTTGCCCTAGCAGATAAGAGCTTTTTCTCCTCCTAAAACACATTTTCCAATAATTCCCCTTCTGTTTTCACAAGCTATTCATGTTAGCCTTAAGTGATTCTTAGATAGTATGTCGGGGCGCATACAGCTTTCACCACGGTGTATGGCACAGTGAGAAAATTCTCACTTGTGCTCACGTGTTTTGCCCTAAATTGTCTTTCTACCCTTCAATCCTATCATTAAAATATCTAATCAACACAAAACATTAACTTAACACCCAAACACAATCAATCTACTAATTACTAATTTACCCCTGATTAGTAACTAGTTCTTAGGATTAAAATTCATGATGTTACAATTCTCCCTTCTTTTAAAGGAATTTCGTCTCTAAAAATTCAAACACAAGCACAAACTCACCTCATGGGAACAAGTAAGGGTACTGCTTCCTCATAGTTTCCTCTATCTCCTACGTCGTATCACCGAGAGCCATTCCTTGCTAAAACACCTCAACCAATCAGATAGTTTTGCTACGCAATGACTTCTCTTAGACATCTACTATCCGTTTTAGTTTAGTTGAGTAAGTTAGATTTTCTTGAAGTTCTACTTCTTCTAGCTCAATCAAGTGTGATGGATCCGATTGATACTTTTTTAACTGTGACATATGAAATACATCATGTATACTAGATAAAGGTGAAGGTAAAGTGACTCTATATGCTATAGGACTTGCTCTACTTAGAATTTGATATAGTCTCATATAATGAGGTATTAGTTTCTTAGCCCTTATAGACCCACCAATACGAGTCAAAGGATAAACTTAAAGAAACACATGATCTTCCACTTCAAACTCTAACGGTCGACGTCGCTTATCAGCATAACTCCTTTAATGGCTCTAAACAGTAAGAAGTTTCTACTGGATAACCCTGATCTTCTTGGTGGTCTGATCCACAATATCAGGACCAATCACACTTCTTTTGCTCAACTCAACGTCACAGAAGGGTGATTTGCACCTTCTCCTATACAATACCTCATACGATGCTATCTGAATACTTGAGTGAAAGCTATTATTGGAGGCGTCCTCAACTAATGGTAAATGGCTATTCCAACTATATTTTCACTCAAGGACACACGATCGTAACATGTCCTCTAGAGTTTGTATTGTACGCTAGGTCTATCCATTAGTTTGTGGATGGTAAGAGGTACTAAACCTCAACTCAGTATTTACTACCTTCTACAATGCTCCCCAGAACCTCAAAGTAAATTGGGGATCTCTGTTTGACACTATATTTTTAGGTATATTGTGCAATCTTACCATCTCTCTTACATATGCTCTTGCACACTTTTCTATATTGTAGGTAGTCTTAAGGGGTAAGAAGTGTGTTGACTTCATCAATCGATCTACAATAACCCATACAGAGTCATATCCTATTTGAGTTCTCGATAGGCTAAACATGAAGTCCATGAAAATGTTGTCCCACTTCCACTAGATAATCTCTATAGGTTGTAGTGTACCGGTCAGTCTCTGATACTTGATCTTCACTTTCTAGCACATGAGACACTGGCTCACAATCTCGGTAACATCTTGTTTCATACCTTGTCACCGTCAATACTTCTTTATGTTATGGTACATCTTGGTTACACCAGGATGCATCTTGTATATGCTTTAATGAGCTTCTTCCACTAATCTCCTTCTGATATCCTCACTCATAGGTATACAGATTTGGTCTTTCTACAGGATGAACCCGTCATCACTAAACTAAAATAAGGTAGTGTGACCTTCCTTTATATCTTCTCGTACACTTGATACAAATTTGTCTTTCAACTGAGCTTCTCGTATTTCTTTCCAAAACTCACTGGAAATCATTATTGAGTGAATTGTATTTAGAGTATAACCTAATGCTTCAAGCTACATTTCTAGTAAAGACAATAATAACTAGTGTTCTTGATCCATTAGTCCAGCCGCATGTAACAATTTTTGACTTAAAGCATTAGCCATAACATTGGCTTTCCTGGGATGGTATTTAAACTTAAAGTTGTAATCTTTCAAGAATTTCATCCATCTTCTTGTCTCATATTAAGCTCTTTTTAATCCACAAGATACTTCAAACTCTTATAATCACTACACACATTAAACTCTACACTATAGAGATAATGTCGCTAAATTTTAAGAGCAAACACCACAGCTACTAACTCTAGGTTATGTGTTAGATAACTCTTTTTATGAGGTTGCAACTGTCTAGACATGTTAGCCATAACTCAATCTTCTTGCATCAACATACACCCTAGACATTTCAAAGAAGTACATGTGTAAACCTCATATGGCAATCATGGATAAGGAATTATCAACACTGGCATCAAGGTTAACTTTTCCTTAAGCATTACAAAAAGCAACTTCACACCAATCATCCCAAATGAAAGGTTGATCCTTCCTCATTAATCGAGTTAAAGGAGCAGCAATATGTGAGAATCCTTGAATGAACCTTCAATAAAAGCCTGCCAAGCCAGAAAACTCTACATCTCAATCACTGAACTCG
Organism: Prosopis cineraria; assembly: GCF_029017545.1. Lineage (NCBI taxonomy): Eukaryota > Viridiplantae > Streptophyta > Magnoliopsida > Fabales > Fabaceae > Prosopis > Prosopis cineraria. The sequence continues at coordinate 13,345,624 of NW_026555344.1, forward strand.
GTCATTCCTATTACAATACTACATCCACCTTATGAGGATCTACTGAAACACCTTCAGCTGACACCATATGTCTAAGAAATCTTATCTCTTGCAGCCAGAATTCACACTTACTCAACTTGGCATACAAGTTGTTATCTCTCAAAATCTTTAGTATAGTTTTCAAATGCCTTGTGTGCTCTTCCTCATCCTTAGAATATATCAGTATGTCATTAATACAATAACAAAATGATTCAAGAAGAGACAGAATATGCGGTTCATGTAGTCCATGAAAATTACAGGTGCATTTGTTAACTCGAAAGGCATCACCAAAAACTCAAAATAATTGTATCGAGTATGAAATGTCATCTTAGGCACATCTTCTGCATTAACCCATAATTGAAGGTACCTAGATCAAAAATCAATCTTACAGAACATTAAAGCTCCCACTAGCTAATCCAGTAAGTCATTTATTTTTGGAAGTGGGCACTTGTTCTTCACTATCACCTTATTTAATTGCCTGTAATTGATACATAATCATAGGCTGCCATCCTTCTTCTTTACAAAAAAGACTAGCGAACCCTATGGTGACATACTAAGATGTATGAAGCCCTTTTCTAATAACTCCTCAACTGTTTCTTAAGCTCTACCAATTTTGAAAGAGCCATTCTATAGGGTGATTTTGATATAGGTTCAATACTAAGTGCCAAATCAATAGAGAATTCTACTTCTCATTTCGGTGGTAAACCTGATACCTCGTCTATAAATACTTCTAAAAACTCATTTGCAACTTGAATCTCATCAATATTACTACTGACCCTACCTTCCACCATGAAGAAAACTGCATAGACCTAACAGCCTTCAAAGACTAACCTTCACTAGTGAAAAAATCATTTTTCACCACAGTTAAAATTCATTTTTGGTGACGGAAGATGCTATGTAGTAGAAAATTATGTGGTAGTAAATAGACATTTTTCACCACAGGTTAAAAGAAACTGTGGCGAAATAAAATATTTTTCGCCACAAGTGCCATCTGACCTGTGGTGAAAAATACAGTGGTGAAAAATATAATTTTTTGCCACAAATGGTCTCAAACCTATGGTGAAAGATGACCTGTGGGGAATGATGAGATCTTTCGCCACAGGTCCAAACCTACCTGTGATGAAAAATTGTTCTAGAGATCATTTATGGCCACATTTCTATTAACAACTATCGCCATAAATGGCTTTTTACCACAATTATTGTAATAACTGTGGCCGTAAATACTATATTTTTTTTTTTGCTCATCTACTTATATCTATATACATTCCCTTACTTACAAAACCTGTATTAATTAAGAAATAGCAGCTCTAAAGACCAATACAAATATGTCTAGTACATTAACTAAATTTATATTTCCAATACAAAATATCTAGAAAGTTTCTACTCTAATCCTGTTAATTTTAAGAAAAAACTAGACCATAAATTGCATATATGTCTCAACTCTTGCTTAGAATATGGCTTTAAACTTTGGAAGTACTGCAAATTCAATAACAATATATGTATGAATAATAACTCAAGTACATGGAAAACTTCATAATTATAAATCATTATTTATAAATTATTACCTAATCAAATGAGTGAACAATACCTTAAGTGATGATTTCATACATAAAAATCATCACATACTAATCGCATTCTACACTTCCTGGTTGTGGAGGACACTATAAAGAAAATAGAAATAATTAAATTCATTAAACCAATATTATAATCTTCATTCTAATTAAGGAATAAATTTGAAATACTTACTTACATTGGCACAAACTTGACTTCATTTTTTTTCTTGTCAACTATTTCCGCTAATTTCCAATATGTTGCTAAAGATTTATTTATCAAATATACACATTTAGAAAATATTAAATGTATATTATTAATAACACAATGGAATTATTTAAAAACTTACAATTCAACCAAAGACTTTATGTCGTCGCTTACTTTCCTTTTCAGTGAATAAAACCAGTGTATAGTATTTTCATACGGAAAAATGACAGGAAGCATCCAATGATGACTACAATATATTAATTTATATTAATATCACATTATTAAGCAAATATTTTTATAAATTGAGCAACGAATTTAAAATTTGATACCTTTCAATAATTGGTAAAAACTAGCATGTCTTCTTTTGCTTACACATCGTCTTTCCAATATAAGAAGCTCTTTGATTCACTTTGCCAATAGAGGTCAAAAGTGGAGATAAGAACCCATAATTCTCATCGACACTGAGTTCGGTGCATATCTTGTGAAGGTACCTTTGATAATTAGACATACGTTAGTAATAAAATAAAAATATCAAATATTAATTTAGAAATAAAAAAGAATACTTACATGATAAAAACTTGAATTATTGACAAGTCCAACCACTCAAAAATAATGAGGTCACTAATATCTTTTCTTGCAACTCTAAAAGTAATAGGCTTCCCAACAATCTTTTTGATTACGTTAATTTAACCAGAAAACTCATTCATGTCAACCACCACTGAAGCTAATCATTTCAAATCATCTTGCATCGATTGGGGATTGGAACCCAAAGATTCTTTTGATTGTAAGAGTTCATATAATTAATATATAATAAAAATTAGAAATACCTATATTATTAATTAAAAAAGTAAAAAATTATAATATTTTCATACCTCTTCAGTAACTTGTCGGACTAGCTTTTTCAACCAAATAATGAAATTATGTTGAGCTTGTCCTATTGTTTCCATCTCCTCAATAAGAAATAATACAGGAGCATTAGCATCCGCAACCTCTTCAACCATCACCTTTACTTAGTTATATTGTATCTGTTGATGGTGGACTATAGTTGCATAGTTATACACCTTTCTATATGCAACTACTCATTTTCTATGATCCTTCACATAAAGTATGCATGACATTTCTTGATCTAACAGACTAAGATCACATACTGGTTTTGTAGCACCACCATAATTTGATGTTTATTGTGGTTGCATTTGTAAATTACTAATCATTGATTGCATTTCCATCATCGTGCTTGACTTGCATTCCGCTATCATCATTTGCACTTGCTGGATTGGTACAAGATTAGAAGGTGGAGGTCTAAAATATTATCTTATACCCATACGTTTAGGAACCCCCCTAACACAGTTGGGGTACTCTTCACTCCCTAAGGCCATGGTCAATATGTCTTTTCTACCAGTAAACACAAAAGTCCCCTCGGATGATGCTTTTGTAAGAGCATCTTGGAACATGTAAGCAAGTAGAAATCAATGTAAGTAATAAATTTCAATTATATGATTAAGATATTGACTGTAAAAATACTTACAATTTTCTCAGCTACTTCTCTAGTCTCCGGGGAAATAAACTCTCCCTTTTTATTCATCCGTCCTCTCTTCTATGCTTGAGCACGATTAACAAGAGATGGAGGAGAAACGTCTTTAATATTATCAACTCCCGCCGCTTGTCTTTTGGCTTCCTACTTCTCTTGATTCATTATATTATAAATATATGCGTACCTTCCTCGAGACATAGTATGGTTGTATAGATTTTTCTTTCAACGCTCTTGACCTTTTTGTCTTTTTTCCTATTAACAAATAATGAAAATAATTTGTTAAAAATAAATCTTCATTAACATTAAATAAATTGTCATATTCTTCCTTTACTTACCAAAAACTTGGGATCGTGTCTACTGTGAACAAATTTTATCCACGTGTCATAATCAATAAATGAATATTTCTCCCAATGTTTTTCTATGTTGGCATCATTGTCACTATCATCATTTTCGTTGCCATTCTTAGGAAAGACATATTTTCTAGTAAGCTTGGATTTAAAGTCCCTCCATCGGTCTCCAGCATACTTTAACCACTTGTCTTTTAAAAATGGAGTTTCCTTAATGTCATAAGTAATCTACAAAATAATATATATCAATAATGAATTTAGTAACAACACATGTTTAAAAAAATAGATATAACGTATAGCAATAGAAAATACCAGTATGGATTCCCAAACATCGTTTCTGTCACTTTCATTGACATCATCACACTCTTTCTCCAAGATGTTGATTTTTTGACGTGCCATTAAACCCACAAAACTCTTAAATATGCTTCCTGTTTTGTTAATTAATTGGTTGGCCATTATCATCAAAATCAAGATGAATTTTTTCATGAATTTGAGCCAACTTAGTAAGTCGTATGGCCCCTCTTTTACCTCTTTTAGAATTTTTTTTGTTAGTGATTGGATTCTCCATAATTTTCCTAAAACAAAAAGATAAATAAAGTTAGTGGCAAGAAATATAATAAATTTAAATTAATGTAAAAATGAAAGTATAAAAAATAAAATCAAACAAATCAAAAAACTCCTATTATATTCTATAACCATTATAAAAATATTTTAGTTCTCCCATAAACCTTCGTCATGATCAATTTCAATATCATATACATCATCTTCATCTTCCACATCCAATAGGGGTGGGCTTAGCACAAAAGGAGGAATCTTTTTAATATCAAAACTCATTTCATTATTCTCACCATGACTAAGGAGATTTTTTCCCAATAAAACCACAGATAACCTCTTATCAATCAGATCAATGACATAAAAAGCTTGTTTTGCATGAGTTGTCATTGTAAAAGGCTCATCTTTATGTTTTGCTTTATTAAGATCCACTAAAGTAAAACCCAACTTGTCTTCTTGAACACCGTTCTTAATATCAACCCATCTACACTTAAAAATAGGCACCTTAAATTTAAAGTAGTCAACTTTCCATATCTCTTCAATGACCCCAAAATATAATGAGGATGCTAATGTTGGATTTTTATCTTTTGCACTAGAAAAATAAGTTGCTTCAGCTACTACCATTACCCCACTATTTTGCATGGTGCTGTTGTCATCTTGTATTTTTATATAGAATGAATATCCTTTAGTGTCATATGCACTCTAAGTAGTAACATCAAAGCTAGGCCCACTAGCTAACCACCTTATGGCTTCTGAAACATTAGACTTCTTATGATCTTCCTTTACCTTTGCCTTAAACCAGAGTAAAAAATGTCTATTGTGCTCACTTAGCAACCATTTATCAACCTTTTTAGGATATTGATCTCGTAATTCCTTTTTTTACACATCCAAATAATCTTGCACATCATTGGTGTTATTCAAGATGTACAAGTATGCTTGTTGCATTTCTTCATGAGTCATGCGCTTTACTTTCATGCCTCGTGTCCCTTGCCCTTCAACTCTCACTTCCTCATGGTGAGATTCGGGAACACCAATAGATTTGACTTCAGATAGGTATTCAGTGCAAAACTCGATAACCTCCTCAGCAACATATCTTTCAACAATAGAGGCTTCCGGACAATAGGGATTCTTCACATAACCTTTAAGAATTTTCATGTACTGCTCAAATGGATACATCTAATGTAGATAGATAGGACTACAAAAATTTACCTCCCTCATTAAATGTACAATTAAATGTATCATAATGTCAAAAAAGGAGGGAACAAAATGTATTTCTAGTTGACACAAGGCAATGACAACATCATTTTGTAACTCATCTAATTTCTCACGATCAATGACTTTATTACAAATTGTGTTGAAAGAGACACATAGTCTAATGATTGATTTTCTTACCTTTTCCTCTAATATGTCTCAAATCGCTACTGGTAATAATTGTTATATTAGTATATGGCAATCGTAAGACTTCAAACCAACCAATTTTAAATCTTTCATTGATACAAAGTTATTGACATTTGAAGAATATCCTTGTGACACTTTAACACCATGTAGACACTCGCAAAAACTTTTTTTCTCTCTTTTAGACAAAGTATGAGGAGCTGGGCTCATGTAAGTCCTCTTTCCTTCTACTCTTGGACCCAAGTTTGTTCATATTCACATGTCAAGTAAGTCTAGTCTTGCTTTGACTCTATCATCATACTCTTGATAGCCATCGAATGATTTCTTCTACCAATGATAAGGATGGTCTCGTCTTAGGAATCTTCGATGACCAAGATAGACTGTCTTCTTCTCATGTTTTAGTTGTTGATGGGATGTATTTTCTTCACAGATAGGGCATGCTTTATGCCCCTTCACACTATATCCAGATAGATTTTCATATGCAGGAAAATTATTTATTGTGCAAAATATCATAGCTCGTAACTTGAAAGACTCATTTCGATATGAATCAAACACATCCACACCTACCTCCCACATCATCTTTAAATCTTCAATCAGTGGTGCCAAGTAAACATCTATATCATTTCTCGGTTGTTTAAGGCCTAAAATCATCTAAGACAGTATGATATATTTACATTTCATGCACAACCATGGAGGAAGATTATAAATCACTAATAAATAGGCCTTGAGCTATGTTAACTACTAAGATTGCCATAAGGATTCATGCCATCTGTACATAGTCCAAGCTTGAGATTTCTAGGCTCATTGCCAAATTTAAGAAATGTTTGATCAATTCCTTTCTATTATGGAGAATCAGCTGGATGCCAGAGCATGCCATCAATTTTTCTCTTATCAATATGCCATCACAAGTTCTTGGCCTCATTTGGATTAGCGAACAAGTGCTTAAACCTCAGTATTATAGGAAGATACCATAATACCTTCGCTGGAGGCCTCTTAGTAATGGAATCATCACTACCGTCTATTTCTTTTACTTTGTAACGTGATGCCCTACAAACTGGGCACACATCCAATACTTCAAAATCATTTCTATATAATATACAGTCATTAGGGCAAGCATGTATCTTTTGATATCCCAAACCTATTGGACATAATATTTTTTTGGCTTCATAGTAATTACTCAGAAGTGTGTTACCCTCAGAAAGCATCTCTTTCAATAATTTAAGCAACTCTGTGAAACTCTTATTGCTCTACCTATATCTGGCTTTCAAGTTGAACAACTTTAGCATCGTTGTCAGTCGTGTATATTTTGTACACCCTGAATACAAAGGAGTTTCTGAATCAGTGCACAAGCTATCATATTTGTGCACCTTTTCAACAGCTTCAATGCTAATGTTACTTAACATATCTTCTACTTGATCACCAAAATTCATATCATCATTCTTAACTTGTGGTATATTATGTTTTTTAGATTTACCATGCAATACCCACTGTCTATATGCTTTGTAAAACCCGAAACAAATTAGGTGATCCTTAATCTCCATAGAACTTCATCGCAACCCATTCAAGAACTTAACACAAGGACAATAGAACAATCCTTTGTTATTAGGAACATTGTTCTTTGCAAATTCCAAAAATTGATCTACCCCCTTCTCATATTCATCACTTGTTCACAAAGCATCTATCCAACTACAGTTCATCATTACCTATTCCAAAAAAGCAAGATCTAATCCAATTATGGCATCATAACAATTTATAAAGCGAGATCTTTGAGATACTGAATCCTTCAATTCTATCAATTTAATGTTACTAAAATGCCAATTTCAACAAATTTTAAAAATATCAATTATTCAACTACAAATTAATTATACTAAACATAAAGAAATTAATATCATGAAAATTAAAAAAATTGACAACATAACAACATGTAAATTGAGATTTTTTCGGGCACTAAACCCTCAATTTGATTAATTTATGTAAACCACGATTGATATTTTGATAATTATCAACTCTAATCAATAATCAATAGTATAATTTATAATAATAGGGTTCACAATTCATCCCAACAAACAAACTTAAAAAGAAATTAATTATACTAAACATAAAGAAATTAATATAATGAAAATTAAAAAAAATCGACAGCATAAAAATTTATAAATTGAGATTTTCTCAGGCACTAAACCCTCAATTTGATCAATTTAAGTAAACCACAATTGATATTTTGATAATTATCAACTCTAATCAATAATCAATAGTATAGTTTATGATAATGAGGTTCACAATTCATCCTAACAAACAAACTTAAAAAGAAATTAATTATACTAAACATAAGGAAATTAATATCATGAAAATTTAAAAAAAAATCGGCAGCATAACAACTTATAAATTGAGATTTTTCAAGCACCAAACTCTCAATTTGATTAATTTAAGTAAATTTTAATTAAAATTTTAATAATTATCAACTATAATCAACAATCAATAGTATAATTCTTTGTAGAAAAAAATTAAAAAAATAAAAAATAACAAGAGGTGAGCTGTAATAAAAAAATGAACTAATTAAGTAATAAATAATAATTAGTAACAATCAAAAGTTAACCCAACAAATAAAATTAAAAAGAAAAAAATCGTAGGAAAAGGAAATAAAAAAATAGTAAAAAAATTAGAAGCTAAAAATAATTAAGTACAAAAAAGTAGCTAAAAAATTGCCCAAAAAAAACCTAATGGAAGAAATCTAAAAGAGATAGCAACTGGAGGTGGCGGTGACAGCAGGAGAGTTGCGGGAAAGGTAGCTGTGGGAAATGCAGCTGGAGGCGAGTTATGGGAAAGGTAGCTGGACGGCACAGCTAGAACCTACGAGCGGAGTTGGAGAAGAGGCAGAGCTAAAGGGAAATGAGCTGAGGGAAATGGAGCTATGGATGAAGGCGTGGCACTGTGCTATCTGAAGATGTCTGAATTCAGACATATTAACCTAAAATAAGACAAATTAGTTTCAAAAATGCTCAATTAATTTAATTTATTTAAGAAAAATTAATTTACCTAAAATAAGAAATACTTAATGAACATAATTTATTAGAATTATATTATTAATTACTAAATTTTATTTTAATTTATTAAAATTAAATTTTTTAATAAATAATTTACTTATTTATGTCTTAATTAATTTAATTTATTATAGTTATTTTTAAAATTAATTATATCCAGGCAATAAACAATTAAATAATAATTTAATTTAACTAATTAATTAAATTAAATGATTTAATTTTTTTAAAATGAATTAAATTAATTTACTTTAACTAATTTTATTTATGGCGACAGTTAATCTTAGAACTGTGGCTATAAATGGAATACATAAGCATTTAATTACGAAAAAGCCACTTGCGCATATATTGCCACAAGTTTTTGAGAAACTGTGGTGAAAAATGTATCATTAAAATTTTATTTTGCACTAGTGCTTTTAGCTTTCACCACTAACAACAATCTTGGTTGATTAGTAGTTATTGTAGAAATAATAGTTGGTACCACATGAACTGGTACTAACACCATCTTTCTAGCACAATCTAAGATAGCATTGTTCCCTACTAACCAATCCATTATAATGATCACATCTAATCCTCACATAGGAATCAGGATTAGATCTATCATAGAAGTTCTGCCTTCAAAGCACAACTCAACCCCTTTACACACCTTACTAGTCTTATCTAGTAATCTAGAAGGTGTAGGCACTTTAATCACATAAGGTAACTCATGCACAAGAAAATTAACTTTTTCATGCAATCATGTAACACAAACAAATGGTTAGCTCTTGGGTCAAATAGAGCTTTAACTCTTAGCTCAAATATAGAAATTATACCTATGATTATATTCAGTACTATTTAAGCCACTTCTTGAGAAATAGTGTAGACTCAACTTGGCACTACTAGCCGTTGATCAGAAGCTCCCTCTCAATTCTTGGGACAATCCTTTACAAAATGGCCTATGCCAATATAGATGTAGTATGGCTAATACCTTCTAAAATGACGTTGCCCACAAATCATACATACAGGCGAGTGTGCAATGCTCACACGAGGTCCAATCAAAGTAATTCAAGTGCTTATACAAAGTTTATTTCATAAGCTAACTAACGAGATAAGTTTGGACATGCTCCAACAATTTAATCTAAATTTGGATACTCAGGGTACAAAAAGTTACTTTTCATAAAAATTTCAAGAACCAAAGTATTCAAATCACACACTTTGTCTCATTAGGTTGTTTTGGGCCTATAACCAAGTCCAAAAGGACCATTTACACCTAATTGAACAATAATATCAACATATATATACACATGCCAAGATTTGGCTAGTCGATCAACATTTTACACAATAAGGGCTGTTTTTGATAACTTTACATAAAAGCACCCTCTTGACCAAATTACTCATAGCTTCACAACACAATCATCACTTCAAACATTTTCACACACACACACACACACACTCTTTCATACAACACAATCCTAACCGCAAATCACTTTTCACCATAATTGGGTTAGGATTCACATGTCATCATATAATTAGTACTTACATATCCATAAAACATTCACAAACAAATCTAAGCCTATTGCCACATGTTCACCATATATAACACACATTCACAAATCCAAACTAAGATACACAAAATCACTACTTGTCACAACCTAAAACATGAACATGATTTCCTATAGCAACTTTCCATTTACAATGTACAAATAAACAAATTCATTGTACAAAATTTAAGATCACATGGTTGTAGCAATATTAAGCCAGTCCTGAGTCTTTCTCCTTGCTTAGCATACTACTCGCACATGTAAAAATGTAACCATAGGGTGAGATAATAATCTCAGTAACAAAGTAACTATCACAGGTAATTGTAAACAAATATTTCATATACGTAATTAGATAAAGTATATAATATAATTTCATAAGATACAATTCCACAAACCCTTTTTCATAATAGATTACTACTACTAGCATGATCAACTACCATCCAAACCTTTGTATCACCCTAATTGAAACTATAGGCTCTTATTAGGCCAACATATACTCATTAACCTGAGTGCACCTTCAGTAGTAGAATCACCTGGCCAAAGGTGTTCTATCCCACTTTTAGACTATGATTTCCCTTATCACACACAATGGTCAAAGTGTTATTACTCCAACACTACATCTTACTAATGTTAAGGAGCTCAAATCTCTAATACCGTACCCGTCATGGGAATTAAGGAGATAATATCCAACATCGTACCTCAATTGTTACTAAGGAGATGAGATTTTCCAATACCGTACCCCCTCAGACAGTAGGGAGAATGATGCTATATAGACTTCTCATTACTTCTCCTTATGGGTGAACTCCCACCCCCTATGATCATGCTCACATACAACAAGTAGTTTGAATTCCAAATTCATATAAATAGTTGTATATTTATATATTTCTAGAAAAACCATTTCTTTGAAATCTATTTCCTTGAAATTCTTTTTCATGCACAAACATTTATTTCTCAAAACATGCAAAACTTTATCGTTTAACTTTAAACTAGTTGCAAAACCTTAATTTAATTCCCAAGAACCTATTCATTACCAAAGGGTATGAAACAAACCCCTTAAAATTTCTCGATTTAATTTATCTATAACTTATACAAAGAGAAATTAATATAGAATTAAAGTGAAGGGTGGTACAAAACTTATCCAATAAGCTATTAGTAAAAAATGTTTCCTAAGGCCTTGAATCTTCTTGCCCTATTAGCCAATACTCCTCTCTTCCTCTCCTTTCACATTTTCTCTCCCTTCTTCTTTAGAATTCACAAGCTAACCGTGTATATCAATCATTTAATCTATGTTATGGGCCACAACGTGTGGCATAGTGAGAAAAATCCTTACCATGTACTTTTGCTTCACTTTAAAATGTGATCTTTTCACCAGTATATGCTCATCCAACATTCTGAAGAGTTAAAATATTAAATTGTCACCTAAAATCCTAATCACTCACTAATTTACTAATTTACCCTTGAGTAGCAATTAGTTTCAAAGTTAGGAAATCAGCATGTTATGGATCAAGTGTGGAAGATTCTATCTATCACATGTGAAATAGCTATTTACAAAACTTAAGCCATTCTAGATGACAAATCACATATGGAACAGTTTATCTATCACACATGAAATGGCTAGTTACAAAAATTAAGCTATTTTGGATGACAAATCACATGTGAAACACTCTATCTAACACGTGTAAGATAGCTAGTTGTAAAACCCAAGCCATTCTAGATGAAAAATCATGCGTGGAACACTCTACCTCTCACACATGCATGCAAGTACGCAATACAAATCAATCTTGAATTAGCTTTAGGCTCACTTAAGCTAGAAATGTGTTCAAGTGACCAAATGACAAATCAAGCATGAAAGTTTCCTTTCAAGCATGAAACATCATTACTCAAAATACAATCTAATATAATATGACAATTCAAGCGTGTGCACAAAAACCTTTCAAGCATGAATTGGAGCATAAACGCTTCATCAAGGTATCACACATACAAAGGTGAAAAATCACGCATGGACCATTTCTGATTCAAGCATGAAACGCCAAGTAATATGCCTAAGGTGACAAATCACTTATGGATCCATTCTAATTTAAGCCTGAAGCATCATGCAGTGAAAAGTTTAACTTCTATGATCCAATTCAAGCATAACTTACATCACTTTTAAACTTGAATTGACTAAGACAAATCCTACAATACACAATAAAGACTTATGAGCTTAAGACAATGCATTTACTTTTAAATTGATAGTATATGATTAAGTTCTCATAGTTTTCACATTGAATTTAAGAAATAAATAACTTAAACTTGTAGATCTTCTTCTTCTCTTGTTCTTCAAGTTCTTGGAGGTTTGTCACATCTATGGATCTTTAATATATGCACAAGTAACAAATATCTTTTTTCTTAGTTTTGTAATCATCAAAACACATGATTTAACACATAATACAATTAGGGCTCCATTCATGTGAATAGACTATTCAAGCTTACCAGTTGTGTGGAATGGCTCGGCCAAAGATTACCACAGTTACTCTTGGACCATGGTTTTTCTTATTTTTAAATCCCTAAGGTATCGTAAACCTTAAGCTAGTCTCCTCAATAAATAGGTGAAAGTAGTTAGGTTTAAGTCCCTCGACAAACATTAGGATAAGGCTACCCTTCGATTACTGAAAAGCGTCCATATAATAGCATATAGATTATCAAATATATATATATATATATATGAAATATATTTATTTAAATATATGAAATTTTATATTTTAAATTTTCTATAAATTTTATAAATATTTTAAATTTTAGATTTCATATAAATATATATAAATATTTATCAAATAAATATTCAAATATATATATATATATAATTCATTCACCTTATATTACATTCATTAAATCTAGACATATTCCAAATTCATTAAACTTAAACATTATAACTTGAGTTGGGCTGTTCTTATGTGCGACCCTGTAGGCCTATATGAAGTTAGCAATAGGCTAATTATGCTATTAACTCACAAGTCACAAGTGGCTTTTAGCAAGACATTGCAATTATCCAATTCATATGGGGATTGATGATTCGATGTAACCTATCATGTAACCGTATCACATCCCTTTTGTCATATGATATTTTAGTTAAGTATGAAATATGAAATTGTCATTCTCCTTTACCTGACCGGTACTTTCTTAATCTCTGAATGGACTGACTGTAGCAATGGAAAAACCCTTTTCATTGTAGTATGGCCATACATTTTCTCAGTCATACTCATCAAGAAACCTAGTAATATCTCTCACTTAATGTTAGGGATAAATTCTACCTTGACCACTCATATTTCTCTACATGAATATCACTAAACTCAATTATAGCCTTTATGATCACCCAATTAAAGGTAACTTTTGATTAGGTCAAAGCTTAGTGCTAATCATGTAAGAATCTATGATGATCTTATATCAAAGGGCTTAGAGATATAGTTACATATGAGATAAGCTTATAAGTTGTACCATGCAACTTTCTTATAGCAGGTTGGTCTAGTACCTTATACTCTTTCAAGTACCTATTACTTTAATTTGTATCTCTATAATTAATTAAGTTATATTAGTCTTGTTTCATCTATGATTCCTCATAGATGACCAACTAAGGATATTTAAGACAATCACTAAAGTTTATCTAAGAATATTGTTATCATAGTAAACATGCAATTAATATGATAACAAAAGAAAAATTCATTAAATAACAATATGCATAGTATAATGATTGGCCTAGGGCATAATTTTCAACATATAGTGTAAGAAATCATTTTGAACTGAGCATGTTTTGTAACATTATATATTCATTGCATGAAAAAAAACTTTGGTTAAACAAGTAAATAAAATTATGTAATTTGATATAGAAATGTATATATGTGTATAAATGAGATTTGTGGTGATTCGGAACCTATAATTGATTCAAAAAGCATGATCATATGGGTGGGAGTTCACCTATGTGAAGTGTAGTGGTAAGACCATATGATGTTATTCTCCTTAGTGCCCGACAAGGTGCGATGTTAGAGAATTGTATCTCTTTAGTGTCTTTCAAGGTACAGTGTTGGAGATTATCTCTTTAGTGCCTATTAAGGTGCGGCATTGGAAATTTAGACTCCTTAGTATTAAAGTGATATGGACTTGGAGTCAACAACACCCCATTATGTGTATTGGAAGAAACCATAGTCCAAAAGTAAGATAGAATACCTTTGGCAGGGTGATTCTACTATTGAAGGTGATCTTAAGCCAATGAGAGTGTATTAGTCTAAGGCAACCCTATGATTTCATGTCAAGGTAATTGGAGGTTCGGTCAGTAGTGATCATACTATATGTGGAAAAGTGGTGAAACAAGTGGTAAAAGTTATGTAATAATTTATATGGGCGGAATTTAAAATGAACATGTGATATATGCTATATAAATTATATATTATGCTTTAGTTTCATATAATTTGCATGTGGTAGTCAATAGTAGTGAGTTATTCAATTTTTGAGATTACTATCTCACCCTCGTAGTTATAGTTTTACAAGATAGAGCAGTGATCTAGGCAAGGGAAAAGAGTCTAGATTGGTATAGGGGTACTGTGGCTGTGAGATCCTTTGAGTTTATGTAATGAACTAACTAGATGTGAATATTCTATATATATAAGCTACTATAAGGATTGCATGCAAGTCTAAGTGGTGATTTGTAAAGAATTATAATGATTTTTTATGAATCTTAGCCCTTATGTGTGAGTATGTGATAAAATGAGTAATTGGAGCTAAGATTGAGTTGTGAATATATTTTGAATGTGTAAAGTGGATATTTATAGTGAAAATGTAGTGAAAAGGGCCAAAGGGAAGTTTTGAGCTAAGTTGTGCAAATTTATGTTTTATGAAAATGGGCTGTTGAGTGGCCAAATTATGATGTGTGTGTGTGTGTGTGTGTTTGCTATATAATTTGGTCAATTACGTGCGTTAGGCCTTTTTAACTAGATTTAAGGCCTTGTATGGTTTAATGAGACAATAGGATTGATTTGAGCACTTGGGTGCATTAAATTTTTGTAAAAGTGACTTTTTTTACACTTGGGTGTCTAAATTTTAATCAGATTGTTAGATCGTGTCCAAATTGTCTCATTAGTTAGCTTATGAGATAAGCTACATATGGGCGCTTGAATCACTCCGATCGGACATTATATGTGAAAATGATGCACATAAGAAGTTTGTCATTTTTGTTGTCAAATGACAATAGCAAATGTCGACTTGTGTGCCACGACACATGATGTTTCATGTCACAATGCATGACACAGAGAAGCTCTGGGCATGTGCCTGTGTGCCACATGCCATATGCATAGCCCTTAAACTGACTTTATTTCTTTATTTTGGAAGCATGTAAGAGTTTATATGAATGCATATAGGTTATTTCCACTACGCATTGTTCAAATGTAATATGATTTTGATAATCTTCCAAAATAAGTCTTGGGCCTAAACTTTTCAAATAAAGTATTTCATTACTGTGTGGTGTTTTAGAGTGATGATTTAGTTAATCTTCTCCTATATATGGCGGATATAGGGGAGGGTCACAATATGTACCTAATATATTGGTAGATAACATATATATCGGTAAATATAAGAGATATCGGCAGGTTTCTTGTTTTTGGTACCTTCATTTATATTGGTAGATTCTTCTTGTACCTAAATGTCTGATTTTACTAGTAGGTATAAGACATACTGATATGTACTTCTATAACTTTTACTCTACACAGTTGAGTTCTTGCAAAGATAAACTTAATAGACTCTAAAGCTTAAGTTAGTTTACTAATCATAAATAAATTATAAAATAAAAAATTGAGAGATCTTACAATTCATTTAAATTTAATAAACCCAATTCTCTCTTAATGAACATGAATTGATTTGCACCAAGAGGCTTTATGAATATATCAGCTGGTTGAAGATCAGTTAGAATGAATTCAACTGTAACATCCTTCTTTTGAACATAGTCTCTAATAAAATGATGACAAATATCATATGTTTAGTTCGAGAGTGATTGGTACTAGATTCTTGGTCAAACATATTGTACTTGTATTATCACATTTGATTGGAATCTCTTTAAGTTTGGTTCCAAAATCTTCAAGTTGCTACTTTATCGATGGAATTTGAGTACAACTTAGTCTAGCAGTAATATATTTTGACTCAGTTGAAGATAGAGAGACTATATTTTGTTTCTTGCTAGCCCATGACACAAGTGATCCTTTAAAGAAATAACATGTTCCACTTGTGCATTTTATCTTAGTCTTACATCTACTAAAGTCAACATCTAAATATGTAATTAGATACTCCTTTCCTGCTTTAAGATACCATAATCCTAAGGTACAGGAGTCCTTGAGATATTTGAATATCCTTTTTACTGCTATAACATGTGACTCCTTAGGTGCTACTTGAAATCTTGCACACAAACCTATGATGAATGATATGTCAAGATGACTTGTAATGAGACAGAGAAGTGGTCTAATCATTCCTCTGTAAGATTTACATTTAAAGTCAATTCCTTCAGTATCTTCATCTATTTTAATTAATGAGCTTATAGGTATGTCGATTCTATTGGCTTGATCCATTTCAAATTTCTTGAGCATTTCTCGGAGATACTTCGTTTCATAGATAAATATTCCATCATTTCTTTGCTTGATTTGTAGACTAAGAAAGAATGTCATTTCCCCCATCATAGACATTTCAAATTCTCCCTACATTAACTCAAAAAATTCTTTGCATAGAGTTTCATTAATAGCACCGAATATAATGTTATCAATATAAATTTCAACAATAAGTAAATGAATTTTCTTTCTCTAAATAAATAAGGCAGTATCAATTTTACCTCGATTGAAATCCTTTTCTAAAAGGAAAGTGCTCAATAGGTCATACCATGCTCTAGGTGCTTGCTTGAGTTTATAGAGAGCCTTCTTAAGCTTGTATACTGCATCAGGCTTCTGAGAATCTTTAAAAGCAAGTATTTGTTTAATATACACTTCTTCAAGGATGTATTCATGAGAAATGCACTTTTAATCTATTTAGTAAAGCTTGATGTCTTTCACAGCAGCATAGGCTAGAAGCAGACGAATTGCATCCAATCTTATAACTAGAACAAAAGTTTCTTCATAGTTTATTCCTTCTTCTTGATTGTATCCTTTAGTTACCAGGAGAGCTTTATTTCTGACCATGACTCCTCCTTTATTAGGTTTATTCTTAAAGACTCACTTTGTACTAATGACAGGATGGTTGATTGCTCTTATGACTAAATCTCAAACCTGATTTCTCTCAAACTAATTAAGCTCTCCAATGTTTGGGATTTAGTCACAAGAGCAATCAACCATCAATCCACTATGTGTTAGATAGAGCTTCTTCAATAGTTTTTGGCTCAATTTTAGAGATAAAGGCTAAATGACCAGTAATGTTCTAAAATTTGCTTCTTGTGCATACTAGATCACTAACATCACCAATAACTTGTTTAAGTAGATTATTCTTATTACTTTTCCAAGCTGTTAATTGAGAGATTTTTTCTTCAACTGGTGAACTTTCCTTCTTCTTTACTGCATTCTGAAATTTTAAGAATTTTAAATTTGAAAGTTGTCCATCATCTTGGTTACCTCATCAATATTAGAAGCTTCCTTCTTTATAGGATTCTCATTAAAGACCATATGAATTGATTCTTCTATGGTCTTAGTTTTGAGATTAAAAACTCGATAGGCCTTGCTTCTGTTTGAGTAGCTCAAAAAAATTCCTATATCAGACTTGGAATCTTTCCCAAAATTCTCCTTGTTATTATTGTGGATGTAGACCTTGCTTCCAAACACAAGGAGAAGAGCAATATTTGGCTTTCTTTCTATATATATCTCATATGGAGTCTTGTTAAGTTTTGGTCTAACATGTGCTCTATTCATTATATAGCATGCAATACTCATAGCATCTGCCCAAAACACTTAAGAGACTCTATTGTCGCGTGTTCAACATTGTTCTAGCCATTTTTATGAGCAGTCTATTCTTTCTTTCTACTACTCTATTTTGTTGTGGTGTCCTAGGTGCAGAAATGTTATAAGAGATTCCATTTTCATTGTAGAATTCCATAAATTCTCTATTCTCGAACTCTCCTCCATGATCGAACCTAATAGACACAATAGAAATACCTTTCTCATTTTAGACCTTCTTAACAGAATTACTAAATGCATAAAATGTTTCATCCTTAGAGTTAAGGAAAAAGGTCCAGGTAAATCTAGAAAAATCATCGCCTATTACAAGAGTATATAAATTACCACTAAACTTTTTACTATTGAAGGACCCATCAAATCCATGTACAAAAGTTGTAAATGTTTTTTAAAGGATATAAAATCCTTAGATTTAAAAGATGTCTTAGTTTGCTTTCTAATTGACAAGCTTGGCACACTTTTTCTTGATCAAAACTTAGGGGTAAAAGACTAATGACCAAATCATTTTTCGTCAGCTTTTCTAACTAGTTTTTATTTACATGAACTAAGCAACGATGTTAAAGAAAACTTTCCTCCCACTTACTTAAAGGACATTTATGGGAAAAAAGTTCAGATTCTAAATTAAAAGTATAATAGTTACCATCTTTTTTGCCATGAAGAATAATCTTTCCATATGATTTTCTTTGAACAATGCAGAATTCAGAATCAAATATGACTTTACTTCCTTTGTCATAACTCTGACTAATGCTGATAAGGTATTAGAAAAGTCATTCGACGTATAAAACATCTTCTATACAAACTTCCTTTCCTTTCCCAATCTTTTCAATCCTAGCAATATGTCATTTTTATTTCCTCTAAAGGTAACATGACCTTCTTCCTTTTCAATTAACTCTACGAATTGATTAGTTATTGAAAATTTTGCCCTAAGGCCAATCATTGTACTATGCATATTGTTTTTAATACATTTCTCTTTTATTATCATATCAATTACATGTTCACTATGATAACTGTATCCTTCGAAAAACTATAGTGATTGTCCTAAATGTCTTTTGTCGGTTATTTATGAGACATCATAGATAAAATAAGACTAGTATGACTTTAATTAATTATAGAGATATAAATCAAAATCATAGGCACTTGAAAGAGTACAAGGTGTTGGACTAACCCGCTATGAGAAAGGTGCATGGTACAAGTCATAAGCTTATCTCATATGTAACCATATCACTAAGCTCTTTGACCTGAGATCATCATAGATTCCTACATGATAACCGCTAAACTTTGACCTAGTTAAAATTCACTTGTGACTGGGTGATCATAAAGGCTATGATTGAGTTTAGTTATATTCATGCAGAGAAATATGAGTAGTCAAGAAGGAATTTGTCCCTCACATTAAGTGAGAGATATTATTAGGCCCCTTGATGAGTGAGACTAAAAAAATATATGGTCATACTATAATAGATAGGGTTTTTCTATTGCTACAATCAATCTACTCAAAGATCAAGAAAGTAATGGTTAGGTAAAGGAGAATGACAATTTCATGTCTCATACTTGACCAAAATATCACGTGAGAAAAGGGATGTGATATGATTGCATGATAAGTTATATCGAATCATCGATCCCCATATGAATTGTGTGGTTGCAATGTCTTGTTGGAGGCCACTTATAACTTATGGGCTAATAGTATAATTAGTCTACTACTAACTTCATATCGGTCTACAGGGTTACACACAAGAACAGCCCAACTTGAACTATAATGTTGAATTTGAAATATGTCTAGATTCAATGAATGTAATATAGGGTGAATGAACTATATATGTGTATATATATATATATATGAATATTTATTTGATAAATATATATATATAATTCAAAATAAATTTTTATGTATATATATATATATATTCATATGTGTATGTGTATATACATATCTGATATATGTATATGTATATGTATATGTATATGTATATGTATATGATATATAAAATTAAATATACTATATATATTTTGAAATATATATGTGTATATATTCATATATATATATATAATATAATATGTATATGTGATATATTATATTATATTATATTAGTTTTAAATTTAATTTTATATGATAGATTAAATTTTAATAACTAACATGATATGAAAGACTATCATATCAATTTTATAGTTTGAATTTATAAGAAAAATTCAAATTAGATATGATATTATAGATTTTATTTATGAGATAAATTTAATCTAAATTTTGATTGCCTCTTCAAGAGAAAGGCAAAAATCTTAATTTATATGTAATAGATACAAGGGGACGTGAAAAGAAAGAGTTAGAAAAGTTTTGATGGCCAAACACTTTAAGAGCCATGAAACACCATAAAGAAAGGAAAACTAACGTTCAAAGAAGAATGAATGTTAGGAACGTTAGCACGCTATTCGAGTTAGAGAGTTATTCATGTGGATACTGGTAAAGGGATCAAATCTACATTGATAACTCCTGAGATCCAAACTCTTGAAGAAAAGTCCACGTGTCAAGTTTAAAGAATTAAAAGGTAACTCTTCTATCCACTTTGACTTAAACGAGTTCATTCAGTCTATATCAGGATAGTAATTTTAAAATTTTAATCTTTTATTACACCTTCCTATCCAATATCTGCATCGCCACTTATGTGTTTTGAGCACCCACTGTTTGTGTACCACTTCTCCTTATTCTTCTTTAAGATAGTGAGGCAAACTTGCAAGGCAAGGTTACTTCACTTTAAGTACCTACTTCTTTATAGCTCCTTTCTTGTTAGTTAGTTTCTTGAGTACATAAGTACCTTTAAGAACTCATTTCATAGAGCCACTTAAGTCATTCTTCTTATGAAGGAAAGACTTGACATGATAGCCCTTCTTGTTACAGTAATCACAACTAATAAAAGGATTGGAGAAATGTACAAAAGACTTAAAATAGCTATGATAGAATTTTGCGATCTTCTTTGGCTTCTTTTGAGATGTATCAACTATAGGGTTATACCCAATACCCAATCAATTAGAGATACACCTTTGAGAGCTAATCAAAACATTTAGCATCTTAATACCTCAAGTAAATTTTGCTAAATCCTTTTTAAGATGTCATTTTGATTACTTAATGTAATGCAATTAGCACATGAATTAGGTTTTTCTTTCTCTATGTTCTCCTTGTCAAAGGAGGTTTCTAATTTCTCTTCTAATTATAAAATTTTATTTTTAGCACATAAAAATTGTTTACATTGTTCTTGAAACAAATAAAAGAAGTCATTATATTCAGCTTAAAGCATATCAAAATTTACCTCTTTTGATTGTAGTTCAATCAAATCATCATCATTTTGTTCTTCTGCTACAAGACATAAGTTGGCAATTCCTTCTTCTTCTTCATCTTCAGATGAACTATCTCCCCAAGTTGCAAAGGCCTTCTTTTTATTGGTTTTTCCTTCTTCTTTTCTTTCTCTCGCTTCTTCTGCCACTGAGGACAATCCCACTTGAAATGGTCGGGTTTCTTGCATTCATAACAAATGAGAGGTTCCTTTAAATCTTTCTTTTTGTTACTAGAAGATTCTCTTTTGAAATTTTTCTTCCCTTTGTAGAATTTTTTGTATCACCTTACCATCATAGTGAATTCTTCATCCTCATCAGACTCTTCTACTAATTCTTCTTCTTTTCTAGTAGGTTTTAGAGCAATCCCTTTTATCTTTTTGTTCATATCCTCCTTATATTGTAAGAGAGTAGATTCATGCTCTTATAGAATATTAAGGAGTACAACTACTGAATGCATTGAAACACTTTAGGCTTTAGCGATGGCAGGGATCTTTGGTTACCATTCTATTGGATGACTATTCAATTTTTTTTACTTGTTCTACCTAAGTGTAAGTCTTCTCTAAGTTCATTAGATGATTTATAATATGAGTGAACCTTATCTATATTTCTTTGATTGATTCTCTATCCTTCATTTTGAAGGTTTCATATTCATGAATTAGACAGCTCTTTATATTTTCCTTGACTCCATTTATTCCCTCATGTGCTTGCCTCAAAGCATCCCACATCTTTTTTGCAATTATACAATGAGTATTTTGATAATTCTCAGCACGATTGAGAGCGTAAGCAATTGTAAGTTTTGCTTTAGCATTGAGATTGACAAGCTGCTTGTTTTTATCACTCCATTCATCTTTACTCTTTTCTCTTATGAGTCCATCATCTCTAATAATCATGGGAATGTATGGACCTTTGGTGACAATGTCTAGCATCTCTATATCAAGAGCCTCTAGATACATCATATATAGCTCTTCCAGAAAGGATAGTCTTTTCCTTTGAAGGCCACTAGTCTGGTGGTCGACAATCATTCTCTGAGATTATCATTTGTAAAGTTAGCCATTAGTAGAATCTTTAACTCTAACTATTAAGTCACATATGAGCAACTAGGCTCTAACACCAATTGTAAAGATTGTCCAAGAAAAGGGTGAATTAGGCTAAATAAAATCTTAGCAAATAATGCAAGAATTAAATGAAGTTAAGAACAATATCACTAATCATCACTGAGAGAAGGGAAGCAAAGTTTTACACAAAATGTTTACCCTGGTTCAACTCTAATCACCTAAGTCTACGTCTAGCCCTTAAGATATTCTTGATATTTTTCACTATCTCTACTAAAATTAAGTTGGGCTCTTGGTTGCCATAATACAATTTAGATTCATCTTTGAGTCTATATCTCTCCCCCTTATAAAGGTAATATCAACTTTCCTTAAGCTCCCTAATAAAATTCATTTGTTACACACCTATCTATGTCAATTATTAAGGTTTTATCATCTTAAAGTGCACACACACAACTACAAAAATGGCAATATTCAATGGTTATTTTAGACAATATTCAACAGTTAGTAATTGTTGAGTAATCAAGAGCTAAATATTCTTTGAGCCTTTATTCAATGATTTTTAACTGTTGAATATATGTCTACGAGAATTTTTTCTAACTAGCAGCAAGGTAATGTTAAACAATTTTTGATAGAAACTTTTGCATATTATTAAGATATTCAACGGTTATTGGAAAAAATCATTGAATATATTATAATATTCAACATTTTCTCAATAAACTATTGAATATATTATGAATCATATTCAACAATTTCCAAGCTCAATAGAGGGAAAAGGAATCAAATAACTAGAAAAATACAATATTTAAGAACAAATTGAAAAGCATCAGGTAAAAGTGACAAGGAACATGTCTACTAAGTCAAGACATATATCTTATTATTAATAAAAAAAT
This sequence comes from Prosopis cineraria, assembly GCF_029017545.1. Classification (NCBI taxonomy): domain Eukaryota; kingdom Viridiplantae; phylum Streptophyta; class Magnoliopsida; order Fabales; family Fabaceae; genus Prosopis; species Prosopis cineraria. The sequence continues at coordinate 13,368,989 of NW_026555344.1, forward strand.
TAATTTATCTTAATAAACTAAATAATCACAACCTAGCACATATTGAACTGAATATTTAATAATCACAAGCTAACCACATATTGAAAAAAAGTAGTTTATCATAAAAACATCTTTACTAAATTTTATGCAAAACTAAATATTTTAAAAAATTAGTTTATCTTAATGAAGGACATGTTTACTAAATTTTATTCAAGTTTGCCCTACCACATATTGAACCGAATTTAAATAATTAAAAGCTAACTAAATACTCTAATATTTTCTCTTGTCTTTTGTAGAAACAAACTATTCAATCAACAAAATATCACAATTAAATCTTAATATTGCCTAGTAAATTGTCACAAACTCAAACCAATCTAGTCAACTAATATGAATTCTAAGTTCAAAATCAACATTATTAAACTTAGCAGCTTCCTTTACATAATGAGATAGCATATGAGATAGAGAAATACCTTAAAAATCACAAAGTAATAGTGTGAGGCTACTCTTGATAGAAGAGAGGATGAGATAGTGACAACTTCAAGGGCAGATGGTGGACCAGGAGGATTGAGGGCTAGTCAACGGTGAGAGTGAGAATAAATGTATCTCAGCTGCTCTCGGGAAGAGAAATAGGAAGAGGAAGAGGAAGAGCAAGACGAAGAGGAGCTCGTGAGCAAGTGGAAGAGGAAGAGGGTTTAGCCAAAAATAGGTCTTAGAGGATGAGGAAAATAGAGGAAATGGGTAGTAGTTATGACTTATGCTTAGAGGAAATGATTGAAAATGGCTATCTAACTCTCTTTGCTTGAGACTATAATTGATGCTCAGAGGAAATAAGTGTTAGCTAGATATGAGTCTTAGAAGAAATGGGTTTACTCTACTCTTATCTTACTCTCGCGTGCTTCCTATGCTGGCTATGCGTTTGCTCGCTAATAGAGTGTTAAACAATTGAATTTATTTAATGGTTAGTAAATCTAACCATTGAATATATTATACCTAACAGTTATAGTGAAATAATCGTTGAGTATCTTATATCTTATAAAGCCCATGTACTTTTTTTGTTATATTGTTCGTATACAGTGTTTTTCCCTTAATAGCCCTGCCTGATATGGGTCATCTATAGCTTTTTCCCTTAAATGCCCTTGCTAATGTAGATCCCATTATTTCTTTATCTGTTATATTTTTGCAGAAAAATATTGTCTCTTCCTCACTCTTACCTTCCAGACCTTTCTAACCTCAAAAAAAATTATCATCCTTTGACCCTCTCTCCCTCAGTGCCCAATGCTGGTGAAACTTCTTGTGTTATCATCGCTTCATCTCTCCATCTTCATTCCCAGATAAAGTCATGGATATGAAAGCATGAGCAAGAGATTTGGCACCTCAAAAGCCTATTCTGAGACTGAGTTTGAGACTGCCGCTCGAGTTTCGTCAGTGAGTCATACCGATGAGCCCTTACCCTAACCTTTTGGTGGATCCAATTAATCATCAATGGCTTTTTGTGAAGGTTCTAGGACATTCAAATGCTTTAGCTTTATCTTCTTCTATTATTAACTAATTGCTAAACTATTATTTTGCTCTTTTCTTCTTCTATTCAGAAATGTTAATGCCAGAATAGTATACTCCAAGTTACCAAGCCATCGTACTCTATTCAACTCCCTCTTTTCTTCATTCTCATTGATAAATTCCAGTGAGTAAGGGTGCTTCTGGTGACTCCAGATCTACTCCGAGAATGAGAAGAGGTTTTGGTTAATCTAGTTGCTATGGATGCCATTATAGGTCGAGTTGCCATTATTATCCAAGACAAAGAGCAAGAGCTTTAGTTGCCTTAAATTCTTATTTCAATTCATCTTCTAATGAAACATCCACTACAGTATTGTCAATTTTTCACATATTAGTATTAAACATAGGAGTTGTTCAAATACATTCATAAGAATAAATTTTATTTAGTTTTTCGTTTGAGTGGGTAAACTAACATTTCTCTTAAACCCACATTAGAGTTCAACTCCTTGATCTGCAAGAAAAATGAAAGGAAAAAAATCACTAGGCTATTAGTGTGAGGCATTTTTTAAGTGCTCATTTTTTCCAGAAAATGAGCACAATCAAGACCACTTAATTTTAAAGCAAAAGGGGGCAATCTACCTTTTTTTATTTCTGGAAAGTAAAAATGGTGAGGAAGATGTTCAAATAATGACTTTATGTTGAAAATGAGAATTTAAAGGGACGTTGCTCAAACAATAATTTTTACATTTTGTTTACTCAATAGCAACTCAATAACATGTTATGTTTAATCAAAACATGTATTGGATTAAAAGAGCCTCACGAAGAAGGAAGATGGCTGATAGTGACAATCAGATAGATAATAACCATATGGTTAGAAACAATTAGTAAAAATCAATATAGGCAAAGGTGATGCTATAATAAATCAAATTAGGCAAGATTCTTAGGCAACAATTAAAGTTGCCCAAGAAGGAGATGATTGCTTAATAATTATTTCAACAAAGGAGGTGAATTGTTGTATATTGGTTGTGTAGTGGAATTGTTTTTAATTGTTGTGGGCATATGGATTATAGGTTTCGGGTTTTTGCTTTGGATGCAAGATTCACCTAAATTGTGCTCATGCAGTTCTTTAAAGATACTTTTTCTCCAAACATTGAAGCAATGTACATTTACCGCCCTGGTGTAATGAGAAAGTTGAAAGAGATTTAGGAATTATCTCATTCACAACTCAACTATTGTAACCTCATGAATTGGCTGCCTTTTTGGTAAAGGAGGAGCTATCATAACCAAAATGAAGAGGCTGATAAAAGCAAACATCTGCATCTTGTGAAAGGAAAATCTTCCCAAAATAGCATTCGAAGATGATGAAATGGTTCAAGTAAGGTTATTATAATTGTTTCTTTATTTATTGTTGCTAAATTTCTTTGTCATTTATGGTTTTTTTTTGTCACACCCTAGTATTTAAGGTGTGACTAGCATAGAATATGAGACAGACTCACATTCCATAAGCCTTACATAACTAGAAAATCAATTCAAAATAATAATATAATTTACATTTAAATTTTAAAATTTATAAAATTTTAACTATTTTGTAAAAATTTTGACAAAATTTCCCCTGTAGTTAGAACCTTCCTAAAATTTCTACAATATAAAAACCTGTCAGCCAAACTAAAAAGGAAAATTTAACTCCACATCAGTAAATTTCACAATAATAAAATAAGACTAGAATCTAACTACGATATACGTGGAGCATGGAACTATAATTGTATAATATAATGCATATTTACATCAAACTAAATATCAAAATGTGCTTCCAATAACCAAAAGTAATAATGCACCTCAATGATTAGTAGAAGGTGCAGGATTAGCTACCTTTAAGACCAAAGAAATTTCTGGTAAGTAGCGTTCCAATCAAAATGATAATTAAAAAATTATAAAGATAGTAACTAATAAATTTAATTCAAAACAACTTCATGAAATAATGAAACATATACTTAAGGTAACAATAGACAACAAGTTTTTCTCAATAATATAACTATGAAATTAAACAATGCTATAATAATAACATAAATGTTTAAAAATTTGTACAGCTCATAAAATATATATAAAAAATTTTAATAGTAATGCAATTTGATAAAATACTTTTAGAGAATTAATAGAGAAATAAAAATTTAAATTTAAATTTAAATTTAGGAGGACTTTATAAAAATGAATAACAAGTGTGAACACACAGTCCACAAGGCTAAATAACTAATCAAGCATGGACGCACAGTCTACGAGGATAAATAGCCAGTCAAGCGTGGCTAAAAGCCATGAGCCACGAATCAAGTGCAGGCATGAAGCCCACAAAAAACAAGCATGAGTGTAATGATCACGAATAACTGCCTCTCCGTTCCACGTGCATTGGCTATCGCATGGGGCTAGCACTTCCTATGAGCACCCTACTATTTAAGTATACCATGGCGTGCCAAGGGCTAACAAAACTGTCGTTAGCATTCAATGTTTTAAACTCAGCCCTCCTCATAAAAATCAAGTGTATGGAGAAAGAAAAATTGTTTCAAAATTCTTACTTTCAAATATTAATCCCCTATCATTTTCCATTACCCAAAATTATCATCATTTCCTCTATACACAATTCATTGCAATAAAAAATTTTATATCAACATAAAATTAAATAATTAAACTGTTTATGAGAAAAAATACTATTAAAATGGAAATAGGATTAACAAGAATATATAAACAATTTATAAAAAAATAATAATGATATTTAAATAAAGAAATTTTTATAAACACTTTACTAAAAATATATTCGAAATGCCATCCACTCACCTGATAGTTTTCCAAAATTCTAAAGCTTGCTTCTCTTAATCTTTCACTTTAATTCTAATGGTGTTCTTGATTTTCTGACAAATAGATCATAATTTTAAAATTATTTATCAAGAAATTTTTCAATCACTTACTAGACATTGGAATTCAATCCAAACAATATCAAAGATAATACTCTAATATTTCATGTTTCAAATACACTTGAGTTAGTTAAATTATTTGACAAGTTTTAATTTATCTTCGTACTTCCTTATGACCCATACTCATTCATAAATAATAATAAACTATATCGATCATTCTTAAACTTCGTCTAGACTAAAAAAAATGTGAAACAAGCATCCTATGTAATCCTTTCTCCTCCTGCTTTGGTATTTTAAAATTTTCAATTAATAATTTGATCTAAAATTATAGAGACTTCTCCAAGCTATAACATAGAAGCTTTAATAACCCATAATTCACCATAATTTACCCATTATAAAGCATGCATTTATCATTGGCAAATTTATGAGATAAGCACCCATACAATTGAACAACTTTCAAATTGTTAATTCCATCCCAAAATTCAATTTAGCATCACTGCATGATAATATTCAGCACTAACCTGACACATACACCTCAACTCTTACTAGAAGTGCATAATAGTAACAACATGGAATAGGAACATCACTCATCAGCAAAGGAGAGAAAGGAAAAATACCATGCTGCTATAGAAACCAAAAAGGAAGAAGAAAAACAGCAACTTTTGTCAACGAAACATAGTGACAGCAACTTAAATCAAACGTGCTTAACACTGAAGAAGGAAGAAAGAAAATTTTCAAGTTTCCACACGCATGAGAAGGAAGAAGACCAATATTCAACCAGCAAAAAAATAGTTGAGCTAGCATACACACACACACGAAACTTTCAACAACTGAGGAAGAAGAAAAAGAAGGACCAAACATGCGTGTATACACCATCTTTGTAAGCCATGAAACAAAGCAGAATCGAGGAAGGAAGAAGACATAAAATTTCAGCCAGAAAACACACAAATCAGATTACCATACACATATAAACCTCTAACTATTGAGGGGAAAGAAAAGAAAAATTGAACATACACACATGAGCGCACCTTCTTCCACCCCAGAACAGCAAAGGAAAGAGCAGAGATTCAGCTCAGCACAAGACAAAAAATATACAAATAGCAGAGATGATCCAATAAAGCAAGAGGCATGTCGACGGTGAGGAGAAGAACAAGACAGAGGTAAAGAGGAAGGGCTCGACAATGAGGAGAAAGCAAGTCTAAGGTTGGTGAAGAGAAGAGACGAGAATGCTTTGTTTTTCAATCCCAAAAAATATAAAAATCTGATCAAAGAAGTGCTTGGGAAAATTATCAAAAAGAGCATGAAAAAATCACAAGGAAAGGCACAATAAAATTATGAGAAAGGGCACTACATTTTTCTATAATTTTAAAACTAAACTTATGCTCAGAAAATTTTGGACCCTGGATAGTTGAAAAAATTTTTAGAATAAATTCTTATAAACTACTCATTTCTACTTGTCATAAACTTATTTAAATAAAATATTTATTGGGAGAAAACTTTGTTCAATTTAAAATTTAGGGTCATTTCAGTTTTTAACCTCAATAATTTTGAATAAAATTGTTTCTTCCATTTACTTCCAGCAGGATGAAAATCCATTGCACAATTAGCTATCTAACTCATCCAGAAGACAGCACCAAGGATGAAGCTCCAACTTGAGAAGGTAGTAATCTCAATGTACTTTTATAAAAATACATATAAATGGTTGATCATAGGAATGATTTATGCTGATTTAAGTTTGTTTTTTTTTTTTTAGCAAACATGCCCCATATAGATACAGCTTATGCCCAACCAAAGGGTTGGAGGAGATATATGGGTTTGTTACTTTTATTGTTCTTTCCTTTTCTTACACAACAATGAATGCTTTTTACTATCACATTGAATCAGCTCCCATGGCTATATCATGTCAATGTTCTATAGGTTTAAGGAAAAAAAATTCCCATGCATAATTGATGAGCGAGACTTACATTTTCTATGGCGAAGTATAGTTTCAATGGCATCTTTTTCTTCTATGTTAGTTCCTTCTTAAAGGGAGCCCCTGCCAAATATGTAAAGGGATTAAAGAATGTATTTTGCAATGATAAGTTTGTTTCATTTGTAATGCTATCTTTATTGTCCATTTTAAGATGGATATATTTTTTTTAACCAGTGTGATGGATTAATGTGTTCAAATAATTGATAATCTCAAAATGTAATATGCTCAACTTTCTTAATGTTGCAAGTGGAAATGATGCGCATATCCACATTGAACTTCAAGTGATTAGAGGATTTTTTTTTTTTTTTGAGCTTCCTGACAATATATAGATTTGTAGGGGATATGATCTTTTTTAGCATTAAAAAATGAAAAAGGAGAACTGATCATGAGCATATCTAACTTAGTCCTCTAGGTGGTAGATAGAGGAAACAAGTCAAATAACAAAATGTTGTTGCTCAGTCTCACATGTGTATTTACAGATTAAGAAAATAACATATGATCATCTTTATCTTATTGCTTTTTCTATTGTGGATTATGAATTATGATCAGTCAAATGTTGGCTTTAGCCATTTTGCTTACCTGGAAATATGTACTTTTTTTAGCTTATTTGAATGAATTTATGTGACTATTTATCTCGAACATATTTTGACTTAAAGTTGTGTGGTGTAAGCTTTATCAAGATATATGACAACTAATAATTGATAGGCATTTATAAAAGGAGCTAATGATTATTTGTATGCGTTGTGTATTATTGTCTCAGTGGAAATGTCTGCCACAGGGACATAAATGCAAGTCATTGTTGTTGTTTGTGTTTTGGCAGGAAAGAAGCATGGGGTAGTGAGACAATAATATTCACCTTATGTAACAAAATCAATAATAATTTTATGTTCTTCCTCTCTCTCCCCCCTTTCTAATCTTACAGAAACATGCACCTTTATCAGTTGAGCTCCACATATCTGAAATTTTGCTTCATGAGGTTGCCTTTTTAGCAATATTACTAACAACAAAAAGATGATGATGATTATGACAACTCCTTGTTTGCATTGGAGAAGCGTTTGTGATTATCGAAAGAAGCTTTTGTTTATGGACTGTGATGTCAGATGGAAGATATGAATAAAAATAGGACAAAAGGGATTTTTTTTAACCGTGGCTATGTGATTCAGGAGGAGATGTATCAGTTAAACAAGACTTTAAACTATATATTAGTTTGCAGGTAACATGTGTTGTCATCACCTGTGAGCTTCTTGTCTAGGCAAGCAGTCGTTTATACACATGAATATCTAGTATGCTATGGCAATGGAAAAGCTTAAAAAGAAAGTAAATATACTTTTATCATTTTAAATTGAGTTTGATGGCAAAGAATAAAAATACAAGACAGGTTGATGGCGTGAAGGTTTTTTAGTTGCTAAATATTATTGAGACATGTTCCATGCTGGTGTGAAGAAAAAACGCTTCATAAAGAAAGAATAGCTGCCAAACGTACAGTGAGAATGCTATGTCGTGGGCTTAATTGTTTTATTGATGTAAGAATTTAATCCAAATCTTCTCACACTTATTAGGTTGTTTTATGTCTTCTCATCTCTATTTATGATCTTAATTACCCTTTTTCAGTACTATTTGTCCTTCTTTTCTTTGTTAGCCAGCTTCTCTGCCCTTTTGCACCCCATTTCTCTATATTTTTATTCTTTCTTTGTGACCGAGTATAGCATTCCTCTGATTCTATTTCTGAACTTATGAAGGAAAAATAGCATTGTTCTTTATGAAGCATAGCATTTCCCTGTTTCAATTTAAACAAGTATAGCACTGTTCTGTTTCTATTCCTTTTATTCTTTTTTTTGAAGACAAAATGAATCATAGTTTAAAGGGATTCATAGTTTCAAAAGGGCTATGCTATAGAGTTGAATGCTGGGTTATTATTCCAAAGGCATTGAAAAGATATAAGTGTGTATAAGCAAAGAGCTTTGATATATCTGTAATGGTGCAAAGTTTTATGAAGTATCAACTTTTTCTTGTCAACACGTTTAAATAATAATTATTAAATGTATTTTTTTTAAGGTTTTTCAAATGACGAGAAACAGTTGCTTCCTTTATTTTCAGCAGCTTGTGTCTTCTTTATATTTGCGCTGACCCAACTTGGCCAATCTAATAAATTGTGTCAGTTGAATAAAACTATCCACCATATGGTCTTTACTTGTCATCTATATTAATTCTATCGATGACATACAATATGGCCTTCCTTTCATGTGTTTCTCTTTTCAATACTTATCCCCTTGTAACTTTATTGCTTTTTGAGTTATCACACTAAATGTCAACGATACTATCCTTTGGTTTATATATCTATTATATAGGCCGAATGTTCCCACTCTCTTTTTTTTTGGCTAGCGTTGAGTGTTCCTGCTTTGAACATTTCAAAGTGTGAATTGTTTAAAAAGTTGTATACATTTTTTTGTTATTCATATTAGTCATGAATTTCCATCATGTGGATTTTGAAAAAGTTGGTTGTCTTTTTTCATGTGTTAGTAACTACTTCATATTTCTATTCTTCGATGGTTTTTTGATCTATCCATTGTGTTGGTTGCTCTTACGTGTAGTATTAGGAGAAGCCATCATCTCAATTCAAATGGCTTTTACTGTACATTTTTTATTTCCTTCAAGCCTTCAGGAATGTCACATGCTATGATGAACACTTTTATGCTAGGTGGTCTGTGTTTATTTTTTAGTCATCACATAATTTTTTTCCAAAAAGTACTCATTCAGATGAAGTTTCCAATGGTTTGTTTTGTTAACTTGTGGCAGAAAATTTGCTATAAGAACTATAGTATTCTGAAGATTTCTCAATCTTTTCTTATATTTAATATACTGTAGATCTGTTAGAGTGCATCACTTTCTTGCTCTTCCTACTTATAAAAGGTAGATAAGTTTACATATTGAAAGAGAAATCATGTTTATATTTTACTTGAATAGGAAATGTAGGGATAAAATATAACAAAACAAATATAGGGCCTTAGGTTATTAGAGGTTATAGATATTGCTTTCTAGCTCATCATATGTTTTAGAGAACTAAGTGATTTATTGTCCTGTCAAGCAACTTATGGGATTTTACTTACTTTATTACTCCGTGCTGCTGTGCACGGAAATTTCTTAAATTTCCAACCAACAAGACTTTTGCTTTGTTTATGATATAAAGTTATTATCTGTAAAAGCTATTAATATTTATTGTTTTTACTATATCTTTGGTTGATATCAAATTTTTTCTCCATGTGATGATATTGCAATTCCTTAAATTATGTTATCAACCAAAGATATTAGTAGTTATCTGTACAAAGTATTGTTTGTAAAGATTTTGTACTCTGTTATACCAGTCCAGTTGTGTTAGAAATTACCATAGCAAGTATTTACTTGGTCTTTATTTTTTTCCCTTGATATCGACCAATAATATACTGTATTTTGTTGATTGATTTCTGTAATACTACTAACACTTAATGTATGAGAGTATGATTAACAGTTATTATTTTTTACAATCTTAGCAAATATATATTTATTTGGACATTGATTTTAAAAAATTTATAATGTTGTGGGGAGATTAAGATATTGCAAAGTAAGAACTTCAAAACTAAGTTTAACTAAAAATGTAGTGTGCCAGATCTTTTTTTATTGCTCTTCTCTCGAGTAATTAAAAAGATGCAATGTGCTGAATTGCTGTATAATTCACGCTCCTTATGTTGCCTCTTATTGCTCATTATCTTTTTTATCTAAATGCAACCTGAAAATGATAATGTGGATAGTTGACAGAAAGTCAGGTTGCAAGCATTTTGCAAAGATTTGGGAATAACATCTACAGATTAAATGTTGATGCACCTCATGTTCTAGCCGACATTCATCTGCTAATGAAAGGAAATGCTTAATATTTAAAATAAAGAATTGAAATTAATTAAAGTTCTTTATATGTAACTACTATTTTTTATTTTTTTAATAAATACAGAGATATTGTTCTCCTTATTAATTAACTTAATTGACTTAACACTTAATGCTTTATTCTCTTCATTAATTAAAAAAAATAGCATATCAGACAAATACGGGTGTAATCACTTCTAGGTAGAAGAACTCATCATTATATTGAAATTAGTAAAATTAATATTGGTATTTCAAGGGAAAGGCAGCTAAATTTGTAGTAGGATAATTATTTTTGGAGTAATTTTACTAATTGCAATAAATTTTAATTTTCCTTCATTTTAATATAATCAAGGATGAAACTTCAGATTATTGACCGTAGAAAACTTATTTTGATTAATGATTTTTTTATAATTATTTATTTAATTATAATGTTAGTCTACTCTCTTGCACATGGCATGAGAGAGTAAATGCTAAAACTTGTATAAATAAAGAAAAACATATTAAACATATACAGACAAAATCGCATCTAAAAGAAATGATATATTTTTACATTTGAATTAGTAAAATAGAAATTGGCATTTTTAGGTGAAAAAACTATTAAATTTGCATGAGGCTCATTAATTTTGGAATAATTTCATTAAGTGCAATAATTTTTTTTCATTTATTTCATTTTAATATAATTAGTGGATAAAACTTTAAATCACTAATCAAAAAGAATTTAAGAACTTATTTAAGGATTTTATTGTTTTAACTTTTTATTGTTTTATCTATTCATTTCATACAAACAAAATTAATGAAATAAATAATTTTACAAACATGTGTGGTGGTGTTTTTGGTTGGGTTAAAATATTAATAATTTAAAAAACATTTATGTAATATAATTTTTATGGAAGTTGATGCTCTCCGTGCATCATACGGACGAGTAAATGCTATTATGATATTGTAAAGGGCATCAACATGTGTTTTTTAATTTAATATTTGTATATTAAGAGTTTATATGGAACTCATAACACATTAAAAAAATAGGTGTGGGAAAATAAAAATAATGTATATGAGATCTATTTTATTTTTTTGTAAATAGAAGATTTATTATTTGTTGCTTTGTATTTTGTATATTTATAAGATAATTAGTTGTGTATAATATACAAATTTAAATAATAAATTATAAAAGGATAATATGCATTTTTACCCTAGAAGTATAAATTTAACATACAATCACGTTTGAGGTTAGGGTTAGAATTTTGATAAAAGGGGTAAAATATTTCGTTTTAATAACTTTAAAGGTAAAATTACTCCAACAAAACATTGGAGTATTGGGTGCCTTGAAAAATATTTTAAGAACAAAAATGCACTTAAACCCATTGTCAAATATAATGTAGGAGATTTAATTAGACTATTCTAAGATATTTTGTCACACAATATTTAAAAAAAATCATCAAATCTTAAATTTTTAAAAGGAACAATGAATGTGAGGAGTGTTTCAATTGTGAGAATTATTTTAAAATTTTATAAGAAAATGTATATTGATAATTTTTAAATGTCTAATATAATTCAATTGATATACTCTCGTCATTAAAAAATGTAAGATATTTTTAATCGAATCTCACTCCCCGATAAAGTAGTTACCTACTTTTCAGTTAATTCTATCTTTTCATATTTACCCTATTAAACACCCTACAATAAATATAAAATCATTATCAATAAGGGTACTTTTGAAAAAAAAATAATAATTACACCTCAAAAAACTAAAAATGTCTTATATTTTTGAACATCCAACCCTTCAAAAAATACTTTACATTTTTAAATGGAAGGAGTAACTAATATACTCATTAAAGGAATAGATTTAGGTTATTTAGTGAATCTAAGTATAAGATAAATCATTATAGTTTTACAATGATTCAATTATTTTTACAAAAAATAAATATTAAAATCTTATTTTAAAATATTGAAGTTTTTAGTATTGAATTCTATGAACAACGATAGTCAATTATGGTTGTAAAATTATGTTTTAATATATCTATTTTTTTATTGTAAATGTGGTTGTAAATGATAAATATTGAATGTGTAATAAAAATATAAATAAGGTATTTATAATAAAATTGTAAATTTAATTTTCACAAATTAGAAAAATTCAAGCTTGCATCCATTGAAATTTAGGTCTACATGCGCAAGGTAATAAATTATAGAATAGAAATTTTTTTCTAAAATAAATTGTTTATTTTTATGCATAAGATGTATTTTTAATCTGTTACCCAATAAAGTAATTTAAACTAAAATAAGTTGGTGTTCATATATTTAATATTCATGGGGTAAAGAATTTTAGAATAAAGTATGCTATTTATTTTTAAAGGGATAATGAAAATTTAAATTCCTTAAATTTTCTTAATTATTAATTTAGTTTCTCAATTTTAATTTTAATCACTTTAATTCATTACATTTTTTTTAAGTTTTCACTTTAATTTTTAGGTTTTGAAACAAAAATTGACATTTAAATTAATATGATGTATAAAGTATACTGATGATCTGGCATATTACCTATGATTAAATGAAAATAAACTTACCTTTAAGTCAATTTAGTTTTATCATTAATTTATGTGGCTGCCAATCCAATATTTTTTTATCTATGTTAGGAAATTTTAATGGTATGTTACATCTTCTTCAAACAATAAACCTAAAAGACTAAATTGTTATTGAGACAAACTTAAAGGACTAAAATTTTATGATCACTTTTTAAATATACATTAGGTAAAAAATGAGCTATAATCTGTATTGAATGATAGTATTTTAACATATTTTTTATTTATGTACATTATAAATTTAATTTTTAAATTTTAAATTTTAATATCAAAGTGCAAGAGTCATAAATTTTGCTTATAAAATATGTCATTTATATTTTTAATATAAACAAAATGACAAGTTATAAAAAAAAATAAGTTGTTGAAAAGGTGAAAAATTCTATAATAAAAACTTGTGTGAATGCAAAAATTATTTTTAAAAGAGTTGCTTTAAATTGGGCTGAACAATACTTGAATTTGACTTAGATATTCATAAAAAAATTATGTTATTTACATTTTCATATACATGAGGATAAGAAATTAATCCTTAAATAAATTAAGTGGTTATTTACATTTACAAGATATCTCCGTTTAACTAGAATACATTGTTTAAATTTTAATTTATGTGGAGCTCACATATAAAAAATATTTATATTTCTTATATGCACATGGTATTATACTTTAAAATAATTTTTGTAAAAGAATAAATTGTTATCCATTTTTCGGTAAAATGTTATCTATTTTTTCACCGTTATCATATTTCCCTAAAACAAATGTCATGTGTTGTGTGATTAATTGAACTATCATTTCAATCAATCACTTTCACTTGATGTAACATTTCATACATTAACAAATTATTTTTATTTAACAATGAAATACTTCCTGCGCAAAATAATAAAATATTTTTAAATAACATCCCATGGATAAATAACACTACTAAGATACAATTTACAATATTAGGTTTTAAGACTACATGAAAAGAATATAAAATTGAAAATATATCATTTATTTAGTAATATATTGCTGAAATAATATTGAAGAATTAGGATGTATAACAATAATAAGCTAATAACCTGTGATATTTTGACAAACTTCATTTTTATTAAAGTATGTTAATTTTTCCTTACAAGTGAAAGTTTATTAATACAGCTTTATAATTAGAAAAAAGGATAGTATTGTGAATGAATATTCCGTCAATTAATGCATCAACATATCCTTGGTATTGAAACTTAATATGACTTGAAAGAATTAACAATATTAAAAATGATATGGCAAAGAATGGTTTTAATTTTTTGGCCAACAAATTACCTGTGCAACATACGGGTCCCAATTCCTAGTTGAATATTAAATACTCAACAGTTATTTCATATAATCATTGGGTAATTTAAAACAAATTAATAAAAAATATTTTTAAATAATATATATATTTGAATAATATATATATATATATATATTTTATTTTGCTGAAAAATATAAATTTGAATAATATATATATAACATATTATTTTGCTATATATATATTTTCAATGTTTAAATCCAAATAAATGTTGAGTATTAAGATATTAAAAAAATAAAAATTAATTGACTTAAGTAGTATATATATTCAACGGTTTAATTTTAGTAACTATTTAGTATTTAAATCAGTACTCAATAGTTTTTAATTTTTAACTATTAAGTAAGAGGTTAAGTATAATCTGCTTATATACTCAACAGTTATATTAATAAACTATTGAATATTATTACACAATATTAAATGATTTTTTAAATAACCATTTAATATGTAATTTTAACTTTCTTGCCTCCAATATATAACATTTTTAGTTATAACCATTGAATAAATGCTGTTACATATCTTAATTTTTGTAATAGTGACATTGCATTAGAATTGGAGAATTGCTTAAGTGTCTAGATTTAGTACATTAGGGGTATTTTGGTCCCCAAAAAAAATAAAATTTTGAGAAAATGTACAAGAAAAATTAACAAAATGTATTTTATATCTAAAAGATGAGTGGTCAAATTAGATCTTTAAAATTCATTTTAGTTTGGGGTAATTAAATAAAAAAAGTCAATAATTTCTTAACTGTCTTAGTTTAAACCTTGTTTTTTGTTTGCCTTTGTGTGAAAATTTTATATAATTTTGTGCAACCTAAAACTTGGTTATTTTAATAAATTATTCTTTCTAATTATGAATTTAATTCTGTACTTTAATTAGATTTTACTATGTCACATGTCATTTAATTGAATTATGTGATTTATATGATATAGGTGGCATGTAACTTGTGCATCAATTAGACAATTAAAGTCAACACTCTTGAGGTCAAAGGTTGATGGCTTGGACATGTTTTATGCTATTTTTGGTGGATTAAATCAGCTTGAACATGTGGATGACACATAAAAAATTAGACACACATTAGAATTATCTACAAGCCAACAAAAGGATGAGACCTTGTAAGTGTGACAAGGCTCTTATTTGTTTTTATTTTCTTTTCTTAGTTTTTTAATTAGCATTTAGCTAATGGGAAAAAAGGGATTCATGCCATTTACCTCACATAATCAAATCATTCACCGACTCCATTCATCTCTTACATTTTTTCTCTCTAGTTCATAGTGTTCTTCATTTTCTTCTCCATCTCTCTTCACCTCCAACACCTCCAACCATCATTTCTTCCTCTTTTCAATATCAAATTCACTCAATTCTTCCACCATTCTTCTTCTCTCTTAAGGCTAATCCTACCTCAATCCATTAAAAGTAGATTTGAGCTCAATTCATCAAGAATCATGGGCATGTGCTCCACTATGTGTTCTTAGAGGAAGTAAAGTGTTCATGATATTTTCTAGCTAGATTCTCCATGGAATCCTAGGGAGAGTTGATGGAATAGGAGCTTTAAAATCTTCATTTGGCTAAACTTAACTATTTCTTCATCTTATTTCAATTCCATTATAATATTATGACTATTGTTAATTGTAGTTCAATTTAACTTTAGTTTTATGGTTGTTTATAATTGTTGATGTTGAAACAAGGCTGTTGAATTGAATTTTATGTCTTTCTTACTATTGGAATTTTAGCCACTTAGTGATTTTGCAATGTAATATGTGATTTCGTTTAGTGAATGTCTTGTATCAGCCTAGCATGTAATTGTGTTGTGAATACTTGATGAGTTGCTTGAGTTTTTATAGTTTTGAGCTTAGGTATAGTTTAGGCAGTGGCAATTAGGAATGAATTTTAACTAAATACTTGGTTATTTCTTGAGTTAAAGTAGTAAGGTTACCTAAGGGGCTTGTAATAACATTTAGGGAATTGAACTAGTGAAGCCAGGTTACTTGAGATAGTTGTTTTATGTAAACATATTTTTTAGCCAAGGAAAATGAGTTAAGTGAGTTGCCATAATTGATTAGAAGCTAGGATTCCTCTATTAACAACACCCTAGGGTTCCTACTTTAATGAGGAAGCCACTTCATTCACAATTAGGTTTAGTTTGTTAGTTTAATTCTCTAGATAATTAGATTAGTAATTAAGTAATCAAATTTCTACAACTTTGAGTGATTTATTCTACTAGATAACCTTTAATTAAGCTAGAATCATTTCTTAGAAGATGACCTAGGGTTAGACCTTTATTGTATTAGGGTTAGCATTAGTTTTAATTTTAAGGGTAGAGCGATTAATTCCTATTAGTTCCCAAGCTTAAGCTCCTTTATTTCAAGAAAGTAAAATTAGGATGAATAAAGTAAGTTCAATAATGTGAACTACTACTATTGAAAATTCTCTCTAAGAGTGGATATCAATCAATAATTGTACAGAGAAAAAAAAATATACTTCACACAGAAGTAGTTAGAGAAATGAATGCAAGTAACTAGCTCAAATTTTCTTCACACACTCTTCTTTCATAAATGTGTCCAATTTATAGTTGATTTTGAGGATTTTTTTGTTAAACTCATTTAACTGCTGTTGATAACTTCAACTCGAGTTCTCAAAGCTCTTTCATCTTTTAAGGCAATAGAATAATGCCTTTTCAACAAGTTTGTGTGTTATTGGTGCCTTAAGGAAAGTAACGACTATATGCATTAAATGCTCTGACAAAGTGTAGAAAAGATAGATATTAGTAGAGAGAAGACATATGGGTAAAGGATGAATCAAGGAATGAAATATACAATTAATTTCACTTGTGGTTGTGTTTTACAAAGTTCTAGGATGATAAGAAATGAAACACAATACTTTGAAGTTGAAAAGAAAAGGATTCAAAGATGGTTCATGATGCACTTTTGGATCGAAAAATAGAGGTGAAATTTTCAAAGACATATTGGTAGATTTTAATCATGTCATACTGATATACATATGAATGTTTAAAGAAAGCATATATCGGTAGATGAATAATATACTAGTAGAATTAATCATAAAACATGATGTGATTAAGTCTATTATCTACCAGTAGAAGACATTTTGGTAGGAAATAGTCATTTAGCTAGGTATGATATATATCAGTAGAAGTGATAAGAAAATGAAAGAGTGAGAAGAGGTCTTGGACATTCGGGTAGATCTTATACGTACTACTAGAAGTGGGATCTTCAAGTAGGTTTGATTTGTACCGATAAGAGTGACAAAATCACATAAGGTTGTGACATTCAGGTAGGATAGAGATCTGTGGGTAGATGAAAAACATACCAATAGGTTTAGGAATAGTAAAAGATTTTTACACATTTCTAAATGCTTCTGAACTAAAATTAGGAAAGAGATAACTCAAATAAATATCTAAAAAAGGAATAGAAATTAAGATAAAGAATAATTAAAGAGATTCAACACATAAGCCTTCTTTCCTTAACCTTGACAATAATTACACTGCAAAACAACTTCTCTATATTTTTGCAATCATCAAAACTAGGGTTTAAAAATATTATAATAATACACTATTCACCTGAGAGCTATGAAAATGTGTCAAGATATAAAGCACCATTGGTAGTGGCTAGGAATGAAGAAAGAAGTGACATAGTTTAGGACATGATATTTGATCTATCAGAAAGTTAAGATTGAGTATCAAAGATCGGAAGGGACACTGCAACCTTTAGAAATACCTAAGTGAAGGTAGGACAATATTTCCATGGATTTTATCTCTAGATTTCCAGAACATAATTAGGGCATGATGCCATTTGGGTGATTGTTGATTGATTGATGATGTCAACCCATTTTCTAACTATTTGAATCAATGATTCTCTATAGAAGTTAGTAGAGATTTTATTTAAGAGATTATGCATTTGCTTGGAGTATCGAAGGATATAGTTTTTGACCGTGATCTGAGATTTATGCCAAGATTCTGGGGAGCATTACAAAGAGCCATGGGTACTACTTTGAAGTTTAATGTCGATTATCATCCTCAAACTGATAGGAAGATAGAGTGGACTATTTAGACTTCGGAAGATATACGCAATCCTGTGTACTAGAGTTGTGTGTGGTAGCTGGGATAGCCATTTGCCATTAGTTGAGTTTGCATATAACAATAGCTATTATTTCAATATTCAAATAACACCATATGAGGCTTTGTATGGAAGGAAGTGTAGATCACTATTGTGTATGACAAGTTGAGTGAAAGATGTATAGTAAGGCCTAACATTGTAGACCAAACTGTGTAGAAGATTGAGATGATAAGGTAGAAGCTTTTGATAGCTCAAAGCAAATAGAAAAGTTATGTCAATTGATGTAGAAAACCATTGAAGTTTCTAGTAGGTAACCATATGTTCATGAAAGTTACACCAGTAATAGGAATTAGGAGGTCAATTAGAGCCAAGAAATTGACTCCTAGATTATGGGCCTATTTAAAGTTTTAAAGAGAATTGGCTAATTGCCTATCGTATTACCTTACCTCCACAATTGTCTAGGATTCATAATGTATTTCATGTGTCTCAACTCAAGAAGTACTAACCGAATCATTCTCATGTGATTGAGCCTGAAGAGGTAAAACTACAAGAGAACATAACTTACAAAGTAGAACTAGAACGAATATTAGATGTGAAGGATGAGTAGTTAACAAATAAGACTATTCAACTAGTAAAGGTGTTTGGATGGGTATAATTCTTGGTGATCTAACTTGAGAGACAAAGACTAAGATGAGACAATAGTATCATCATTTGTTTCCTTAGGTATGTATGAGTATGTGGTTGTTTCAATTTTGTGGACAAAATTCTTAAAAGGAGAGAACTGTAACATCTTAGATTCCTAATTCATGCATTAATACTAATTAAGGGGTGATTTAGTAATTTAATGTGAGATTAGGGTTTTGGATGGTGAAATGTTATTTTAACTATTTGGGATGTTGGACAAACATATTAGAGTGCAAGAGTGTCATTACAAAGCAGAGTGTGTGAGCAAGGTGAAGAGTTTCCTTATTGTGCCACGTATCGCAGCTAGTGTTAGACGCGCTATGATGCATGGTGCAGAATTATGATAGATAAAAACATGTCCAACTTATGAGGAAAAGAAAAGAAATAGAGGAGAAGAGCATGGGAAAGTAGAGAAGAAGAAGGGCTCTACCTGGGCAAGCATTTTGGGAGCAAGGAAGATGTTTTCAACCTATTACTTAATGGGTAAGTCTTTGTACTACCTCAACCTCTAATTCTAGACTAATTTCTCTTAGTTTAAACTATTGAAAAATTAAATCCAAAAATTTTAAGGAGTTAGTTTCTTACTTTATAGTAATTAAAAGGTTCTCTAGGATTCAACTAGAGCTTTATGACTAATTTGATTTTAAAGATACAGCTTTGGATGAACTTAGGAAGGGGAAATGGGTGAGAATTTATGATAAGTGTATTAATCCTTGCAATAAGTAGTAATTGGGAGTAGAAGATAGAAATGGACTTAAGATGGACTTGAACAAAGGAAATGATAGGATTTAAGTGACAATTGTTGTAATTGGCACTTTTAGTTAATAAGGTAATGACTCCGTTATGTATATTTTCATGTGTGACATGTTGAAATAGTGAAAGGAACTTAAGTAAAAGATAACCTTTGAAACAAAAAAGTTGAGGTGACCATATAGTTTATTATGTTTATTAACTATTATAACTGCGTAGAAGTGAATATGAAAAATGATTTTGTTGAATTTAAGATTTTTGGATGTAAATGTTTATAATGTGTATGATTTAGCATCAAAGATATAGTGAAATTTTTATTTGATTATACATAATTTTGATGAAATTGGTGTGTGTGTGTATGTGTGAAAAGTAAGATCATAGGGGGGTGGGAGTTCACCCAAGGTACGTGTGGATGCATGTGTGTATGAGATATGAGTGAACATATCCATATGATTGAGCTAGAACCATAGGACATCCGATGTAGCAAACTATATCGGGCTGGTACCATGAGACATCTAGTGTAACATCATATTAAAATTATTACCATGGGACATCGGGAAGTCTAGAAACTCCCTAGTGCTTATGAGGGTACAAGGAGTTAACAACACCTCTATTATGAGTATGTGTGGGAGGGGAATTATAGTTTGAAAGTTTGAAAGTGAGATTGAATGCTTTAGCTGGGTATTCTACCACTAAAGGTGTGCTCAAGTCAATATGTAATTGATCTATTATAGCCTATGGTTTCAAGTCAGGGAGCTTTAGAGGATTGGTGGATAGATGATTATACTAGTTATGGTGATTGTGTGAAAATGCTTAGAAAGAGGAAAACTATGTTACTATTAATATATAAATTATTTCTTTGGTTTTGTTTACTTATATGTGGTTATTTATATTAATGAACATTAAATGAACTATTTTAGTTATTGAGATTTTGATCTCACTAGTAGTTATTTAACATTTTTCAAGTTTTGATGTTAGCGTGTGAAAGGGAAGAATTTGGCAGAGATTAGAGATTTCTCGTTATAGTCCATTGTAAGAATTGGTGTAATGAACTTGTATTGTATAAGTTATGTATTTGTATATAAGTTGCCATAGGGGATAGATTATAGTGCATGAGCTTGTGAATGCAAATATATGTGTGATTTTGGTATCCTAGCCCATTGCGTGTATATGTGTGTATTTAAGGTGAATATGACAGTGTGGACTAATGATCTTTTCATGTACATGTGGATATTGAATATATTATATTACTTCCTTCGTTTAAAAATGTAAGGCATTCTTAACTAAATCTCACCCCCAATAAAGTTATTACCTACTTTCAAACTAATCCTATCATTCTATATTTACCCTATTAAACACTCTATAATAAATATTAAGTCACTATCAATAGGGAAACTTTTAGAAAAAAAAAAAGGCAATGATTACACTTTAAAAGACTAAAAATGCCTTACATTTTTTAACATCTAACTCCTCAAAAAATGCCTTACATTTTTTAATAGAGAGAGTATGTGTGAAGTTGGCCATTCATGTGAATTGGAATGAGAAAATTGTGAATATGCCCAAGTGTACGGAATGGGTAGTTGATAGTTCAAAATAACTGATAGTTTTGTGAATTTTTTACAACCGGGGTGGAATGGTTTATCAGCATCACTCTTCAATCTCTCAAACATCTCAGGACAGTCCCTAAGATCCTCTTCAATCACATCCATCATTTCATCAAGACGGTCAATATCATATATCCTACTATCACGATCAAATGTTGAGTAGCTCGCACTATCCCTCTAATCACTTGCATTATTCCTTGTCTCCCCATGCATGGTCCAACAAGTATAAGTTGGATCAATCCTATTACATATTAAATGATCTTTCAATTCTATTGGCTTTACTCTTTTTCCATATCAACATTTCAAACAAGGACATATGACTCCATGGGGGTCTTGATCACGACAAAATGCAAATTCAATGAATTCATCCACACCATCCCAATATTCTCTAGATAGTCGATTAGCCGACATCCACGTACGATCCATATCACTAATATGATTACCAAAATTCAATAAACAAAAGATTTAGATTTTCGAAAAAAAAAAATTCAACAGCATCTTCCTTAAAAGAACAACCTCCCAAATGAGATCACAACAATCAAATTGCAAACACAATATATTTAAACTAAAAAAATTAATTCATCGAAAGAAAAATGTTAGTAGCACAATACATCTAAATTCCGTCAATCAATTGTAATTTAATTAATAACAAATCTCTCTAAAAAGTATATTTCATAAATAAAATAAAATGTTCAAGTAGTTTTCTCAACTTTAATCTAAATTATCAACTATAATATAAATCTCAACTACTTCATAATTTTAATATAAATAACTTCAATTCATATATTATCTATAATATTGATTATTAAAAAAATATTTAAAATTTATTCTCAAATATATATAAATTAATTATAAAAAAAACATACCTTCAAAGGTCTTCACGGCAGAAAATGACAGTATTCACGGCCTTGGCAGCATGATGTCGCTTCCTCCGCTGTACAGCAGCGACACAGATCTGCACACAACAATGCAGATCTGAAACAGAGATGCAGATCTAGAACAGTGATTCAGATCTGGAATAGCAGACAACAAACAGCAGAGAGGCAGAACGGACGGCGACATATCAGCAGAACGGACGGCGACGCAGCGTAGCCTAGGAATAGTAATGGACGACGACACAGCGAGGGAGACAAGTGACGCAACACAACGCAAGAACGCGACGATGGACAGCAACGTAACGCGGAACGGCGACGCAGTGCGGGAACGGTGACGCAGCGCGGATCTACAACAGACAGTGACGGACGGTGAGCAGGGCAGGAGACGCGATGGAGAAAAGAATGGTTTGAAAGAAAGAGAGAGAGGTTTGAAAGAAACTGAATGGAGAAAAGAAATGGATAGGAAAATATATGAGGCTAGAAGACTCTTCCGGAGCGCTCCTCTAAGAGCACTCTGGAAGAGCGCTCTTCCAAAGTGCTCTTTAAGGAGTGCTCGGAAGATGCACTCATTCATGAGCACTTCGGCAGAGCACTCTTCCAGAGCGCTCCTTCCCGAGCACTCCGGAAGAGCCGACCTGAGCTCTCTTCCGGAACGCTCTTTAAGGAGCGCTCTAGAAGAGCTCATCTTCAGGAGCGCTCGTCAAAGAGCGCTCCGGAACAGTGCTCTGCTAGGGTCCATAAGCGATCTTCAGAGCGCTTAAATACGAGCGCTCCCGAAGGTATTTTTAAATTTTTTTTATAACATTTTATATAATTAATTAGGAGCGTTATCTTATTGATAAGCCTGACATACAAGAGCGCTTATTTAGAAAAACACTCCAGTAAATTCTGCATTCACATTTTAGAGCGCTTATTTAAAAGTGCTCCTAAAGGCCCGCTCCTAAAGATATATTCTGTAGTAGTGTATGCCTCATCAAAAGCATCAACCAGTTCATATTGTAGCCCAAATTCAATGCACCAATTTCATCTTCACTGCCATATGTTCATTAGGAATTGGAGTCCTTGAGTTCAAGAAATGGCCTTGCAGCGTTGGTTACTGATATTTTTGTCGTGGAAGCATTAGATATTGGAGTTTTTACCATGGAATTATTAGATATTGGATTTGAACTCAATATATTATCTTATGTATACTTCCCTTTGTCTGCCATGACTTTATCCCATTACTTGCATGCATTCAAGCTGGATGAAACAATCTCTTCGGAGTTTAGAGACCTAAAGAATCCCATAGAGATTCCAAGTTGCGTGCCAATACAATGAAGAGATCTCATGAAATCTTTTCAAGACTGAAGCCATATAGTGTATAAGTAATTTCTTGAATGTTGCAGAAGTATCAGTAATGTTGATGGAGTTCTTGTTAACAATTTTTAAGAATGGAAACTGAGACAAATAAAGCCTATAGGAAGAGTTCAAGGACAAGCCTCGGATTTATCTAGTTGGACCCATTTTATAAAGTGGGTCATTATGTAGTGAGCAAAATGGATTAGAATGTTTAAAATGTTTGAACAATTAACCACCCAGATCTATTCTCTATGTTTCATTTGGGAGTGGAAGGACACTATCTCGAGATCAACTTCGATGAACTGGCTTTAGGGTTGGAACTAAGTGATGAAAGTTCTTATGGGTTGTGAGAGCCCTAAGTAAATTTTGCTAGTGCTGCTTATCTGCTTCTGAAATCAAGAATCCTTTAGATTCTTACCAGAAAGATTCTTGAAGAGAATCAAGAGAAAGGTTTAGTTATTCCTTCATGGGCACCTCAGATTCAAATATTTAGCCATAATTCCACTAATGGACTCTTAAGTCATTGTGGTTGGAAACTCCATACTTGAAAGTGTGCAGAAAGGAGTGCCAGTGATAGCATTTCCTTTATTAGAGAGCAAAGAATGAATGCTGTTTTTCTAACTGATGGTTTGAAGGTGGCACTGAGACCAAAGATTAATAAAAATGGCAAAGTGGAAGGAAGAAATTACAAACTTGATAAAATGTTGTGGAAGGGAAGGTGAAGAAGATAAAGAGATTCATGAAAGAATGAAGGACTGAAAGTTTATACTACCAATGCCCTAAAAGAATATGGTTCTTTGCAAGAACACTCTGTCAAGTGGCACATAGGTGGAAAAATTTAGGTGTGATTGGGAAATGATAAAGGACAAAAAGGTAATTTGATTGCTAAATTGTAGATTTAAGAGCGTATAAGATTTTAACTTGTCATGCCCTAAAAATTAGGTGTGACTAGCATGAGACCTATGTATAAACACATATCTCTTAAGCCTTGATCAATAAAATTTTTATTTAATACCTTAATTCATTTGAAATAGGATTGAAAATTATAGTAAACATTTTTATAAAATAAAAAGATTCCTAAATTTTCTGTAGAGATTTCGGCAATCTTTCGAATTTTACAAAACCACTTACTAACAAATTAATAATACAGAGCGCTTTACTTCTCAACAATAGACAAGTCGATATAAATTTACAAACCATAATCACATCTATAGTTAATGTAGAGCACTTAATTTAATTTCAAAATATAGCACATAATTGAATATACATCAAAAGAAAATGCAATCTCATAATAAATGGTTGGCAAGAGGTTCCAACATCAACTAATGAATCTGAGACCAAAATATTTTTTCAGTGAATAGAATCGTAAAAAAATAGAATTTAAAAGAGTAAAAATAATAAACTCAAACAATTATGTAAAATAATGAACAAGATTGATAATTCAAATATTAAACTTAATAAGCTTATTAATTTTTAATCATAAACCATAAAATCAAAGTAAACTAGAATTGCTTTATTCAATGATGCCTGAAGAAAACAAATTATTCAAATATAAATCAAAGTAGCACACTTACTAACGGAAATAATTGAAATTTTAAATACACCAATTAATAAAAAAAAACTTTAGAA
>NW_026555344.1:13394171-13429728 GCF_029017545.1 Prosopis cineraria
TTAACTCTATTTTTTATATTTATTCCTATTAAATATCCTACAATAAATATGAAGTCCATTCATCAATAGGGGTACTTTAAAAAAAGTAATGATTACTCTCAAAAAATTAAAAATACCTTACATTTTTTAATATCAAACTTCTAAAAAATGTCTTATATTTCTTAGCAGATGGAGTATGTTTTTATTGTCTTTTTGAAAGCAAAACTACAAATTTCAACATATATATATATATATATATTACTCTATATCTATCCTAAATTATAAGACACTTTAAATAAAATTTCACATATTAATAAACTTTATTCAATACACTTAACAATTTTATCTTTCTAAAATAAAAATATAAACTTTTAAAAATACCCACTATTTAATATTAAAAAGAGAAGGGATGTAAATTAATTATAAAGAGAGAAAGGGTAATATTAGAATTGATGCATTTAATGAAACCTTAATCTACTCAAAGTATTTTATATTTTGAGATGAAAAAACTCCTTTTAAAGTGTCCTATAATTTGAGATAGAGGGAGTACTTTTTTCAAATTGTCTCTCATAAATTAGTTCTATTATTAAATTAAAGACAATAATTAAACATTAATTACAAGAACATTTATTGTTGAAAAAATAGCAATCAAGGATCATTTGAGAAAATTTATATTAATTAAGGACTAATTGTTGCTAAAACACAAATGAAAAACAAGCTCGAATGAACTGTTGTTAATTTAAAATGAGTTATTATTAAATCTAAATAGATACTTATTAATAAAAAGATTAATCTAAATTAATAGATATCTATTTGAGTTTTGATAATAAATTATTTTTTATTGATATAAATTTGCTCTAGTGATTCTTGATTGATATTTTTTCTTTTTATTCATCAAAAGAAATTAAACATCAATCTTTCTCTGTTTTGTTTTTAAATTCACCTATTTTGGCACGGCATGGATAGATTTTCAACTTTAATTTCTATGCGTGCTTGACGATTTAGGGGAAATTTGGAAGACAAGTAGACAACCACCATGAACAACTAATTGGAAAAAGGATCAAGATCCTTCAAAGTACACTCAACCTTAATTCACTTGAAGGACCTTAGTCCTTTTTTCTCAATAATCAATTTCATTGTCCTTCTTCCCAATTTCTCCTTGATTTTAGGAAAAAGATAATGGAATCTTTAGTCATTCTTAACTATACATTTGATCACTCAATTTTTTTTATTGATTTAGTTCTTTAAGATTGTTTTGATTATTAATTTAATTTTTATTATTTATAGAGCAAGTAATACTATTAAAATCTTTTGATAGAAACCATGTAGATTAATTAAAAGTAGTTTAATTATCTAAGTAAAAAATTGCAAAATTTTAAAAAATAAGAAAATAAAATGTATTATAAGAGATTAAATTTAAGAGATAATCTATTCTCATTTATTAATATATGCATGTCAAATCATCAACATACTTTACATATTAAATATATTTGAGAGTCAATTATATTTTAAAATTTAAAGAACTAATGTAATAATCTAAGAAACTATAAAGAACTAAGTTTAAAAAAATTAAATTTGAATAAATTAAATTAATAATTGAAATAAATTTAGGAGATTAAAATTTTCAACATCTTTCAAGAAACTTTAGCTTCGTTCACCAGTAGACGAAAAAAAGTGCTTAGCCAAATCAACACGGCAGAAAGTTATAACAGGGGAAGCAACATCGGAACTCATAAAGTGACTATCTTGTCAGTTGTCATGCACACAGTAGCTTGAGTTGATCAATTCAATTTGAAAAATTGGCGTAACATGATTAGTGATAATTTTTTACTCCCTCATCCAATCCAATTTGATTTAATTTATGACATTTTTTAATATCACATTTATTTTAAACAAATTAGTTTATTTTCTCGATTTTTTTTAAAAATTATATTCCAAGAAGGCTAACTGCAGACTATATATAATATGAACAGTATATTCAAAAAATTATCCATACATGCTTCATCAAACATTTTGTAAAATGGCTTATATTAAGAATGATGAAAATTTTTTGAGAATGTCCTGTGAATAAAATCAGAGGGAACAAATATCTAGTGAAGTAACCACGATACAAGTCCTCTAATATGGATTTACATGATCAAGATTAAATTGATGGTGGTAGTAATTTTTCAATTATAATTAAAATCACTCATAATTTAAGTCATCCCCACCCCCCCATTTCTTTTTTTAATATCTTATTGTAAGCAATCATATTTGAAACGGTACTAAATATAAATATTTCTTTCAATGAAGATTCGCACCTTCATTCACTGTATTATGAGAGATAGGGGTGAACCTAGATGTATGGTGAAAAGGGCCTTGACCCCCAACTTTTACTCCTTTTAATATATACCTCATGTATGAGAAGTTTTTCCCCCACTTCTGGGGGGACAAATATGATAAGTTTTAATCTCCCATGTCATCATACTAATTTTTTTTTCTAGTAGTTTCCTTTACATTTTTCACACATAATTTAACATTAGGTTATTAGAATATTACTTGATATTAACATGCTAAATAAATAATATCTATTGTAAGTTCATTAAAAAATTATATTTTGATGTAAAAAAATATAAGATATTTTAAATCGAATTTCCAATAAATTAGTTATAAGTTTTTGAACTAACAATCTTTCTATACTTACTTTTATTTCATAGAGTATTTCACTTAAAAATAAATATAAAATGATTCATTTATTAAGAGCATTTTTTGAAAAAAAAAATTTAACATATAACCCTTAAAAAAATGCCTTATATTTTTTTAATGGAAAGAGTATTATTTTTTTAAATTTGGCCCATAATAAGGATTTTGCTCCTTTCGATAGTACCAAATCCAAAACCCCCCGTCCGTTAAATCTTTTCTTCTTGGCCACAAAGTAATAGTTCAAGTCTCTAAAAGTCCAGGTCCCATTACACTTGACCAAGGCAAGTCAAAATTATGCTGTTGAACTTTTATTACATTACATGTGAACGGTACTTTATTTTTTTGGGTTATAAAATATTCGTTAATTTGCTGGTTCTTCACAGACCAGAGCTAACCATTGCCTGTAAACATGATGAAGAGAACACCAACGTGGATCAGAGTTTTCTACGTGTTTGTTTCCTTCATCCTCTTTAGCCACTCTACACTGGTTGTCTTTGCAGAAGATAATAATTCAGGCAAGCACTTACGTTTACATTTTTCTTTTTTTAAGTATGGGTGTTTGACTAAGTCCCTTATGGATTCATTGCTCCCTTCACTTTAATTTGAGAGCATTGATGATTAATTAGTGTGAATTTTACCTGCATAATTATTTCTTCATTATTCAGAATAATGATTTTCATTTCTTCTGTGGGGTTCTATTCATTCTTTAATTATAAGTCTTCAAACAAAACCTTTGCGGGAAAGTGTGTTTTTGTAATGGGAAAAAATTAAATATCATTTCTGGTCCCTCTATTTTAACTGTATTTTGTTTTTAGTCCTTACAATTTATTTTTATGTATAGTTTTTCATCCCTTTTACTTGTTTCATCTAAATTGTTAGTCTTTGCATTTTGAAAAATACTCAGAATCATCGTGAGATGACCCAAATGGTGTTAATTTTATTGAGGGGATTTAATTAACGCTATCAAACACATAATTAGATGACAAGGAAGAAAAATGCTGGCCTGACAAAATTGTTTGATTAAAAATTTTGTCTAACTAAAAAAAGGAAAATGAGTCCGCTTCCTTAAAATGATTGTTGTGCACAAGTGAAAGACATCAGAAAAAGCATAAAGGCATAGGCTTAGGGGCCCGTTTGTTTTGACTTTTTTTTTTTTTTTAAGAATCACTTTTGACAAAGTTTAAAGTGTATTTTAAAAAAATCAGAATAAAAAAAAATCAGACATATGATTATCTGAAGAAAAGCTAATCTCAATAACTTCTTGAAATAAACCCTGCAATAGATGAGAGAGAAACTAAAAGGAAACATGGCTATTTTCATGGTAATTTTTAGAGGACAAAAGTAATAATTTTTCTTAGCATTATCTTCCTCAATACACTTTATTCCTCGACCGTCATTCATCTTCTCCCTCCCTCTAGTTTGCATTGACCTGATCGGTCCCTCTTCCCAACTTTGTTAAAGGTTCAATTTGTTCTCCTTGCTAACCACACTGTTTCATAGGGTGATGGATTTCAGTTCCTTTTTGTTTGATTTTAACATTTGCTTTCAAACCCAACCTTGCTATTGATTGGGTTTGTGAGTGTTCTTAAGTTTACTGGGTTGTAGCTTTTGAGTGTTCTTTGATTTGCGTGGAAGCTATTTTGCCTTGAGATTGTTACGAGACAGTGGTAGGGCAAGATGATTCCACTGAAGCTTAGCCGCTGCTTCCACCGCTTTACCCACTAGTTTTCTTGGTCGGGCTACGGGTTCTTGTAGTTCATCTCCTTCACCAAGTTGAGAAAGCATTTTCATAATAATATTTAGAGCCGGCAATTCAAGCAAATCAGACTTATTTGAATCAAGTTTAAAATATCCTAACATATAAAAAAAACTCATATAGTCAAGTCCAACTCTAATCCTTTGAAACTCCAGGGTTTATTTTAGCTAACCTAAATACCTGAATTAAAAAGAAATTTGGGTATTCTAGCAAAGTCCATTTAAGTTTGGGCTTGACCAGGATTTTTTCATGTCTTCTAAACTCACAAACCCAATCCTAAAATTTTTTGAATTTATTTGGATTGACTGGTTGAATTTGGCCCAAATTATTGCCCTCTCACGATATTCCTCACGGCTTTACCCACTAGTTTTCTTTGTCTCCATCCCTTTGTGCTAGTCCGTAACTAAGATATCACTCCCGTAAGCTTTCTGCGCATTGCCATCAGAGTTTGATGTGGAAAGTGAATGCCTTTTTTTATGGCAGAATTAACATTGGTTAGATCTATTGATCTAACCAAAATTAACATTGTTTAGAATAATTAATGATCGTTTGAATATTTTTCAAAATATATGAAGGAACAAACGTTTCAAACAAAAAGCATGAGAAATATTGGAACAAAATTACTATGACTAAAAACAAACCTGATTAAATTATAGTATATGATCCTGGATATATATTTTTCTGTTTATAATTGTAAACAATATTAATGAGATGAAATCTTCCTTGATAATGGAGAATTATCGATGTGAACAGAGAGATTTGTTTAGTTAGTTAGTTATTAGAAGCACCTCACCTACGTCAAAGATAAAGATTATTTAAATTGTTTTTTTAGTCTAATAATAAAAATAAATTACAATATACTCCCTCCCTTTAATATTGTGAAATATTTTTAACCAAATTACACTCCTAAAGAGTTAGTTATTAGTTAGTCATCTTTAAAATTATATACTCTTTTCATATTTATTCTTATTTAATAGGATGTTTCAACTAAAAAAACTTATTTATTACACCCCTAAATAAGAGTATTTTTTGAAAAAAAAAACTCATTAATTGTATTTTAAAAGACCCAACATGCTTTATATTTTTAACATGTTATATCATAAAAAATATTTTATATTTTTGAACTGAGGGAATGGAGGGAGTAGATACATACATACATACATATATTATGAATCAAGCATCAAGCTTCTCATGTCTTTTTTTTCTTTTTTAAGCCAACTCATATGGATGGCCTGTGGTATTCAATGAAGGTAAGGGAAGCTTAAATAATAAGGAAAGTATATTAGTTCCAAAAAATTTTTGTGACACCATTTGTTGTCCCAAGTTGGCATCCCAAAATTATGGATAAATATTTGGGATGGAATTTGGAATGATTTTGAAATGCATTTGTGACTCTTTAATTATATTCTGTTGCAAATTTCCACTCCAAAGTTCCTGTTTTCTTGTGGTGCAGGTTTCATAAGCATAGATTGTGGAGCAAGCAAAGATTACGTAGATGAAGTAACTGGGTTGTGGTACCAGACAGATGAAGAGTTCATCGAAAGTGGAATCAACTATAAACTACCTCCGCAAGTTAACTTCTACAATAATCCAACCGTAGTACGACAACTAATGACACTGAGAAGTTTTCCAAATGGAGAAAGAAACTGTTACACTCTGAAACCAAAACGAGAGGATCCAAAGAAGAAGCAGAAATATTTGATGAGAGCCATATTTGCATATGAGAATTATGACTATAAAAACCAACTTCCAATGTTTGACCTTTACCTGGGGGTCAATTATTGGGACACAGTTCAATTGCCTAATTCGTCTTATTTCAAATACTATGAAATAATTATGCAGCAAGATGCTGCCACCATAAACAAGGTACAAGTGTGTCTGGTGAACATTGGACAAGGTACACCTTTAATTAACGCTTTGGAATTAAGGCCATTGAACTATGATCTCTATTCTGCTCCTCTTCCCTTATATCTACAGGTAAGATATGATATGGGCTCTGGTCTTCCACGCTCTGCTGCCAGGTAGGCACTCTACCTTTTTATTTGAGATATTTTTATATGGGTTCTTTGCATCACGTCATTTAATAAAATTGTATCAATTCAATTAAATAAAATATTATGTGTCATTATTTTTAATAATTTTATTTTTTTATAAAAAATGTCTATTTATTTATTTATCACATTTCTCTCTATATTAATTATCATTAATGTCAGAATCAATTTATATTTAATATCATATAAATGTCATGTTTTTATTGGATAGACCATGTACGATGTGTTGCATTGGGTCCATCCAAAAATTTCTCCTTTCTATTCTTCAACACCAACTTAAAAATTTAATTTGTCCTTTTATATATAATAAATAGACGGTTAATGGTTAGTTTTGCCTCTCAACTTTATCTGAAGAGTCTTTAGGCACCCCAAACTTAACTATAGATCAATATCATCCGTCAACATTAAAGATTCCCTCCCTTATCTCTTTGACTTTAACTTGCTATTATTTTGTCATTAGTGGGCCCCACATTATATTTTTTAATTTTCTTATTATAAAATATTTGAGTTTAAAGTACCTACTGACCCTTCAGGTAAAGTTGAAATGTAGTCTAGTATTTAATAAATCTTTGTTTAAACATGAGATTGATAATTTGCTTAATAGTTGTTGGGAATATAATGCAGGTTCAAGGATGACATGTATGACCGATTGTGGGTGTTTGATGATGGTGGCCATTATGGTCGCTTAAAAACAAGTGTATCAAAGTTAGAAGATTCTGTTTATGAATTGCCATTGGAGATATTAGACACCGCATCAAAGCCCCTATATAATAATTCCAATGTTTTAACTGCTAATTGGAGTTATGATGCATTGAAACAATATTATTTGTTTCTTCATTTTGCTGAAATTCAAAAGCTTCCCTCTGGCCACAAGAGAATTATCAATGTCACTTTTGATGATGATGAAAATTCCCAATCTCAACAAATCAGTCTTGAATACTTGAAGCCTGTCACCCTGCATTCCAACAATATAACTAAAGGTTATGTTAGCTTCACAGTTACAGCAGCAGCTAATTCAGATGCTCCTCCTATCCTTAATGCCCATGAAATTTACCAACTTGTCCCTCAACCAAATTCCCCTACATATACACAAGATGGTATATATATATATATATAATTGCTTTTTCATTTTCATTTCGTTTGCTTTAGTAGTTGTACCATATTTTGTTTGGTTCTATCTGTTGCATGATCATAGTCAATGCCATCATGGAAATCAAACGTACTTATGGGGTCTCTAGAACCAGTTGGCAAGGGGACCCATGTGTTCCACCTAACTTTGCATGGGCTAGTCTGAATTGCAGCTATGACAACAATATAAGGATCATTTCATTGTAAGTAGTTCAGTATTACTACTCTTATTCATAATCGGGTATATTTGAATCATTCAATAAGGATAATATATAACTATTACATGTATAATAGTCCCACATCGTGTGATTAGAGAATTAATCACAACTATATACATGAGTGGTGAGTCCTTCAAAAGGCTTGACTTGATTGGGCAATATATCTCAAAGATGAATTGCAGTATATAAATATAGATTATCTTATGTGTGTGTGTGTGTTTTTCAATCCTTTAGTTAATTATTTTACAATAGTGACCTAATTGTGAAATACAAATTGTATGTAGGAACTTAAGCTCAAGCAAACTTACAGGACAAATAACTTCATCCTTCACGGGTTTGAA
This sequence comes from Prosopis cineraria, assembly GCF_029017545.1. Lineage (NCBI taxonomy): Eukaryota > Viridiplantae > Streptophyta > Magnoliopsida > Fabales > Fabaceae > Prosopis > Prosopis cineraria. The sequence goes on from NW_026555344.1 coordinate 13,402,327, forward strand.
AAAATTGGAGTCCTTGTAAGTTGTTACATAAGATAGGCTCTTATCTTGACTTCAAAACTATATTTAACATGTCATATATTTTTAGCGCTTACCTCTTGTTCATAGGGATTTATCAAATAATGAGTTGATTGGACAACTACCAGAATTTCTTGTAACTCTTCCTAATTTAAAATACATGTAAGATCCTACTAAATGTCATTATAGCCTTTCATGCTCAAATTATGAAGTTGTGTATCTCAAACTCTCACTTATTGTCCTTTTACTATCATGCAGTAATGTGGAAGGAAACAAGCTCACTGGTTCAATTCCTAAGGCTTTAAGAGAAAAGGCCAATTTGCAGCTAAGGTTTACTTGTCTTCAATATCAAATTCTAAATCTATTTTTATTCTAGTTCAAGACTAAATCAAATAAAACTTTGGTCCTTATTGTCATTTTCACTTGGATAATCTGAAGAATGGAAGAAATAAAACCAGATGGATGAAAATAAAAAGTTCTTACTTCTTATAAATTATATATCAATTATCAATACTCTAATATAATGTTTGGATTGGTAAATTTGAATTTTATAATTAAAATATAATATTTAAAATCAACGTATTTAAAATATTTTGTTGGATAGTTTTAAAAAAATTACAAATTCTAAAGTTAAAATCCATGAATTTAATATTTCAGGTTAGTTATGAAGAAATTTAACATAATAATGAGGAAAGTTTTTGAAATAACCAGGATTGGAGAGTGTTACAAATTATGAAGGAATTGGTATAAAAAATAGATTTGGATTTAGACATAAAATAATTGGGATATAAAAAAGCCAATTAATCTCTTGGTCAAATTATTTTTTACTCATTTTTGAAAGCCTCAAAAAATTTGACATAATGATACAGGGTCCTCCAAATCCCAGAAGATGGAAATCATAAAGCATAAGAATCGAGAGTTTTCATATTCTCAAGTTCTTCATATCACTAACAGTTTCAAAACTCTTATTGGAGAAGGAGGATTTGGGAAAGTCTACCTTGGTACTTTTGAAGATGGTACTCAGGTTGCAGTAAAATTACTTTCTCCATCATCAAAGCAAGGGTACAAGGAATTTCAATCAGAGGTTAAAATTACTTTCTCTATCATCAAAGTTATAATTTTCAATCAAAGGATTTTAAATTTAGGCAAATTGGGTAGTGAACTAATATTTTTCATTTATGATGGATCTAACTTTTAACTTGTAGCAGGCTCAACTCTTAACAGTTATTCATCATAGGAACTTGGTGCCACTTGTTGGGTATTGCGATGAAAATGATACAAAGGCATTGATTTATGAATACATGGATAATGGGGACCTCAGTCGACTATTATCAGGTTTATTTCATATCTTATGCTTAAAACTTTATAATATCACTAATCGTGTAGTTTTATTCTTGCGAGTTTCATGTGTTAAATAGTATTATATAGTTTATAAGGTCCCATTCATGGATCATAAAAGCAAGATAATATCTATTTCATCAACTTAAAGTATCATTTAGTTTTGTTTTAATTAAAAGTGATAGATCAATAACTTTGAATAACTAAATATTTATATTCATGTACGTATGTGTGTTTTTTTTTTTAAATCATTAAACATCCTATATATTGAATCAATTTTATGTTTGTAGAAAAAAATCCAAATATTTTAAGGTGGAATGAGAGACTTCAAGTCGCTGTTGATACTGCAAAAGGTAACAAACTATAATATATATTATTAATCCACTCTCTTCTTATTTATATTCTTAATTATTTTCCTTGATCTAATATAATGATCTGGAGAGAGTTGTTGCAAGGTTGGAATATCTTCATAATGGTTGTAAAACTCCTATAATTCATAAAGACTTGAAACCATCTAACATTTTATTAGACAAATTTAAAGTGGCCAAGATTGCTGATTTTGGGTTGTCTAGAGCATTTATAAATGAAAGAGATTCTCATCTATCAACTCAACCAGCTGGTACACCTGGTTATATTGATCCCGAGTAAGTAGTTCTATCATATCAATGAAAAATTTTAAGGGTATTTCCTACGAAACTACACAAGACAACATACCATTTGAAGCCTGCTTTGTTATACTATAAAAATTTAGCCTAATTAGTTGTCATCTTGCAGATTTCAAAGATCTGGAAACCTTAATAAAAAAGTGATATTTATAGCTTTGGGATGATTCTTCTTCAGCTGATAACTGGACGTCCTCCAATAAAGAGAGGAGTTGAGAGTAGTAATTTCATTCTTGATTGGGTTCAACCTAAAATTGAATGTGGGGAAATTGAAGGCATTATTGATCCAAGATTAGCGGAGAATTAAGAATTACATCGGCATGGAAAGCTGTTGAAGTAGCAATGTCATGTGTCTCAGTAATAGCAATGCAAAGGCCAAACATAAGTCACGTATTGCAAGAACTACAAGAATGCTTAGCTTTGGAGATGGATCATGATGCTATAACAGAAAGTTCACTTGGTTATACTATGAATTATGAATCAATGACCATTCTCTCTGCTAGGTAATCACAATACTTGTGTTTCCACTAAATAACACTAAGCATCATGCTTACATCTCAGGTTTAAATAATGTATCGTTGAAGGATAATATCTATTCTTTCTCATGAATTTCTAAAGGCTTTATATATAAGTTTCATTTAATATCACTCTTGAGGGAAATGACGTATAAGGATAATACACACACACACACACACACAAGTATCAATATATCAATTTCAATAGGATTAATGTGTAATGTCTCCAGATTATCCCACAAATTAAACTACATTACCATGATAATTGAAATTAATGCCTTATACTAACCATTACCATAATAGATAAGCTTAACCATGGTTCATAAGGAATAATCATAGTAAACAAGGAAAGACCGAGATTTGAAGGTCTCTTATAGTGGTAAAGTTTCAAAGTGCATCTTTTTAAAACAAAAGGTATCAAATAGTGGGATCCCAACATATTTCATCTCAATTCAAATCTAAACAGGTTAAAATGTCTTTAAAAAAGACTATATCAGCTATTGGAAGTATGGGTAAACATTTAGACTAAGAAAAAATGATCTAAAATTCTAAGTAGATGAAAAGGGCCAACTCTAGCACATTTGCCATAGCCAATTGCATATGCATTGCAACATGTGGTATAGAGGACATCCATCACGACAAACATCATCATGCGCCACTGCCAACCTTCACTGTACCATGTGTCAGAATGGCGCATGCTGTATGACAACAACTCGAATCAAATTTTCAACCCACATAACTTCTCTATTTGATGTCCAATTATGACGGTTCAAGCACTTGTGTGAATCTTATTTCAAGATCTAACTATTGGTTTTGGTTCTTTCCAAAATAATCCACATTAAATCCAATGACTTAAAATATTTTTTAACTTGTTTTATATATTAAAAAAATTTAGCAATATAACAACTTAAAAATAGGCGTTTCCCTAGTCTTAACAGCAAGTTTACAAGTACACTCAAGCACAATAACAAATTAAAACAACAAATTTACAAGTACTTTCAAGTATACTCAACAACAACAAACAAAGCCAATTTGTATATAACAACAAGGAACACAAAGGATAGGACGAAAATGAATGGAAGGACAATGGAGATATTCAAATTAACTTAAAAATTAATAGAAGATGAATTAATGAAGAAAATCAAATTTGAAAGAACCCAAAACCATAAATCAAAGTCCAAAACCCGCAAACTCAAAAGAATGATTCGTTCAAGGAGGAAAAAGCAAGAACCAACCTCTAGGAAGATGAGAGGATGCCAAAAAATGGAGAGGAAGAATGTGAGAAGAAACCACAAAACAAGAAAGGAACCAACGAAGCCTCCCAACAAGCAAACAAAGCCAAGAATCACAAACCCAATATCGTTAGGGTGCAAAATGGTGGTTGAGTTGCCAAAAATGTGGTTTTCAAAGCTTTCGTGTGCATCTAAATGAGAAATGAAACAAAGATGAATGCAGATTTTAAAACCAAAAACTTGACAAAAATAACCATCAAGTAATATCTTTTTTACGATTATCTTCTAATAACTGTCAAATATATTATTCAAATATTAGACAATCATTTGCAAACACCACAACTAAAAAACATTAGGTGGTATTTTCAATATAAAATGGTACCGCTTGTCAATTTTTTTATTTATAATTTTTAAAATTGAACAAGAGGTAGCGTTTATTCTGAAAAATGCTACAGCTTGATGTTTCTGAATAATTTAGGTAGCATCTCAATTATTAACACGAAACACTGCCTAATAGTAATAATTAAAAAATAATAAACATAAAAAAACCCTCAAAACTAAAATAAAAAACAATTTGAAACCCTGAAATACTTTTACCTAATGGTTTCGCTATCAATCACTCAAATTCAACTTGAGTATTTATAATTAGATAAATTAAAATGAGTCAAGAAAAAAACTAAGTCTCATGTTTAACCTGACCAGGGTTATTTAAAACGATTTGAGCATTGCTTGAAAAAGTTCTTGGTAGCTTTTCCACAAAGAAACGTTACCTGAAGGTTTGGCCATCAATCTTTATTTTAGCTATCAGCCACTTATCTCTTGGCAATAAAAATAATTATGCTAATAAAAATAGTTATAGTACTTATTTTAATTATAATAATTATAGGTATTACAATTTCATAATAATTAAAAATAATTAATATATTATTATATTAATAGTTATTAAAAAATTATTATAACAATAATCACGATGATCATATTAAAATAATAATTATATTTATTAAAATTATAATAATTATATTATTCATAATAATAATATATTAACAGTAATTATTTATTATTATTTATATTAATATAAAGTTAATATTACAATAAATATTATATTTATCATTATTGTTATTCATTTTAAAATTAAAAAAATTGAATGACTCTAGGGAAACAACACCTGAGGGTTCAACGCCAACTTAATTAGCCATTTATCAGCTCACCATATATCTCTTAACTATCAAGCATAATAATTATATTATCGAGAATATTTAAAATAATAACTATTATATTATTATATTCATATCAATTGTATAGTAATTAGTAATAATATATATGTTCATATTAATTATATAATAATTATGTTAATTAGCAAGCATAGTTACCATGCAATCCTAGAATTCTAGCAATCATATGACAAACTAGCTTCATTAGGTTCCTAATGTGTAAATTGCCATTGGACTTGCTAGAAACAGCCACTAACAGTACCTAATTTGAAATTAAACAATTGATTAAATTCAAATCAAGTTTCCAATGATTTAACAATGCAATCACACCATTTAATACATTGGACCAATTCTAGAACAAGGCAAGCATGTGAATATAATAATGAAGCTAAAAATTCCAGCAAAAAAACCTACATTCCAATAGCCAAAATACAAGTTCTTCTCAATCAAATGTCTCAAGCATTTTATCAAACACTTAAAGTGCACTAGTTGCAATCCTCCAAACCAAATTTGAAAATCTAGAAAATTGCAATTAGAATAGAGAAGAAAACTAGAATTAAAATTGCTTAGCCTCCTTGAAGATCAAGAACTCATGCACATCCACTTTGCTCCTTGGAATCCAAGTGATCTAGCCTTGCATCATTCCCTCCAAGAAATCTCCAAATCCATGAAGAAGCTCGGCCATTGTGAGAAGTGAAATACTGTGCGATTTTTATGGACGAATTGAGATGAGGACCGAATTTATTCAAGAATTTGAATCGGACAATATGGAGTTGATTTTGATCAAATCATAATTGGAATTGAGTGGAGGGCATGTGCAAGATTAAGAAGAAGAAAGAGTGAAGCGGTGGAAGTGAAGAAGAAAGAGATCAGATGAAACGGTGATGATGACGATCCGAACAATTACAAGGGTGAGCACGTGATGTTTCTGAAATTTTTGGAGGAAAATATTATTATTATTTTTTGGAAATTTATTAAATGATTAGTAATTAAAAAAGAATTCTAAGAGGAAAAAAATAAAATAAAGGGAAGGAAAATTGGAGAGAAGAATTTCTCCCTTTATCCTCTTCCTTCTTCTCTTTTTCATAAAGTCACCTACACAAAAAATTATAAAATCAATAGAAAATAAATTTTAGGAAATTTAAAATAATATTCAATAAAATATGGAAAGATATGCAATAAATCACAACAATTCCCTAAAAAATATTTCTTTGCCCCTTAATTGCAATTTATTAACCAATTAAACCCAAATAGTCCAAAACAAGTGCAAAAAAAAAAAAACCCAATAAAAATGGGGTAAAATATGTAAAATATGTGAACCATCAGTGGGCCAATGCCATCTCACCATCACCTCACTATCACTTCATCACCAAGTGAGAAATTTTTAGATAGATTGGGTGCACTACGTCATTTGTGGTCTATTCAATAAAAATATAACATTCATATGGTATTAAATATAAACTAATGCTAATATCAATGATAATAGAGTGAGAAAAGGAAATAAATTAATTATGTATTCCATTATAAAGATAAAATTAATTGAAATAATGTTGTATAAGATTTTATTTAAATGATTTAGAGCATTTTAATTGGATATACCACAAATGATGTGGTACATCTTATTTGTCGCTGTCATGTCAAATATTATTACTTTCAATTATGACTTGACACAGTATGAACTCACAACCTCACAAGCCTAGTGTCTTTATGCCCACCTTATTATCAGTTGAGATGAAATAAATTTTTAGTCTTAATTGATAAATTAAATATATAAAATTTAATCACAAACATATATATAAATAAATATATTAGTTAAATTTACTTATTTTTTAAAATTATATTTATTTATTAATATGGTAAAATTAATTTATATAATAATTATTTCTATTATATTTTTATTTTAAAAAATTATTTTTGATAATAAATTTAATATTAAATTGAAAAAATATTTTATTATCATTATATATTATATTATAATTTGTATCTATATAATATATAATATTTTAAATTTATAATTTTTATTTTTAAATAAGAATAATTAAGTATACAACTTTAATTACTATTACTATTGTTAATAAGAAACAAATAATTTAATATAATAAATTATTTTAAATTAAAATTTTTAAATTATTTATTTATAGCATAATAATAAATTATTAAATAAATTATATATAAATATATATTATACTAAAAAATTTAAAATAAAAATAATTTGTAAGGAAATTTTGATAAAAAGCTTTGTGACAGAATTTTTCATCTCAAATTCTGTCACTAAATTGAAATAAGATACCTTGAAATTAAATTATTTTTGATAGATTAGTGATGAAATAATGACAAAATTTTTGTGACAAAACATTCAATCGCTAAATTCTGTAGTGATGGATTAGCCATAGATTAGCAAGGGAAACTTATTCCATTGCTAATTTCCACCACTAATTTGCTTTTTTTGTTGTTGTTGTTGTTGTGGGGTTTTCTATTATGAGTCTAAGACTAAGATGAGAGAGTGAAAGTGAGAGATGGAGTCAGCGAGATGAGAGAGAGACCTAATCAGATGAGGGTGAGGGTCATGATAGGATCTGGGTTTGGAATTTCAATGGGATTGGTTTTGGGGGAGAGAAGTGAAAGGGACAAAGGTCACACATGGAAGCTAATGTGGTAAGCCATCAAAGCACTTAAGTGTCAAAATTTTTAACTTAATGGTCAATATAGTTAAACCCTAAACAGTAGGGCAAGATTGTATCCAATTGAAAAATGTTGGAGTGAAGTTGCACTTAAAAAAAGAAAATAGATAGAAGATAACAGGTATGCCTGTGTTGAAACTGATTTGTACATTAACCCTTTTTTTAAAAAAATATGGTTTTATGGTGATTTTCTCTTTAAAAAAAATAGTTATTTCAAAAAATTACCAAGTCTAGTAAATTGTTTTCTTTGGAAAAAACACTTTAATTTACTAGAGTGTTTTGTCCAAAAGCATTCTATTGACGTTAATTTCTTAAATAAAAAAAATTAATTTTTTAAAGTATTTTTTATGCGCACATAAGGATTTTGTATATTTTGCCTTTGTGTATTAAATAATTTTTGTGCATAAATACTGGTGTATATGGACACTCCTTAAGCTTTGTTTTTTCTTAATAGTGTCTAAGGTTTGTTTATATGGGATGGAACTTCTCAATACCTTTCCAGTTTGGTTGTTTTGGACCATTTGATACAACTTACAGAAATGATTCCTAATGACCAAACTAATGAAATATTCTTCCATAAATAAAAATGAATGAATATTTATACCTGCTAATGTTATTCGTTCACCCATCTCTACAGTCTACGTACTAAAATCAACGTTTATAAAAATAAAAATGCATAAAATTTTGAAAAAAATATCATAAAAAAGTATGACTTTGTAAATAATTCAACAGTGTAAAATGATATTTTAACGAAACTATTTTCATGACAATTTCATAATTAATTGTTGGGATAATACATTCAATATTACATGGATTCATTAGAGGTTATTCATCTATCGTTTGCTGGTCTTTGTGATGCATAGGACATGAAAAAGATATATAGGTGAGAACATGGAATGGTTATATTGACTTGTTTGTTTTAAAGATTATCTTTTTGCTATTTCTTTACAAACATTGTTGAGCCTTTTCTATTGAGAAGAAAATTATTCTCTACAATATTAGTGCTATGCTTTTGGCAGTATTTTGGTTATCCATTCACTAATTGCCTTTGCTTATTTATATCTGAGTTTAATAGAATATTCAGTTTTAGATATTGAACTTTTCTGTTCAATTTTTCCATTGACAGTGCTAGTAGAAGGGTAGAGATAACGCTATTTATCAATCTCTAAGTAGATGAACTTGGCGTGAGAGAGTTAATGCAATATCTCTGAAGAAAATTACAGGAACTAGATATGTATAAAATTATAGGAACTATATAGGAACTAAATATGGCAACCACATATATTTGCTGAAATGCTCCTACGGTCCTGTCTTTAAGATTTAGACAACGAGACACCTTAAATTGGTGAAATTTGTATGTTTATCATATTTCAGTGTTATTCAGAAAAAATAAAAAATAAAAAAGATGTTATTTCAATAATTTCTAGGGAGAGTGACATATAGGTTCCAAGAGAATTAATTAATTCAACTTAAATCCCAAGTATCAAATTTCAAGAATTTGCAAGTTTGATTCTCAATTTTAAAATTTTGTTGTGACTAATTTAAAATTCGTGTTCCAAATTTAACAGGAAAAACAAACTTATTTATTCTTCAACTATGTTACAGATTGAATTCCATAATATCAGAATGTTCTAATTTCTGATTGGCATTTCTAGTTTAGAGATGATTGCATTGCCTTTGCATATGTCTCAGAAGTATGGAGTGGATGCTGCTTGATTACACTATAACAATGAATGTGCTGTATAAACATTGTTCACATATTTATTCATAGCAAGGCTTAGCTGGTGCTTAGATGATCTTGAAATATCACTGCTCATTTTTACATTTTTGTTAATTGAACCCTGGATTTTTTTTTGGTAAGTTGAAATTATTCTCGCTAATTTTGTATGTTTCTTCTTTAAAGTAATACTGGTTTCAATTAATTTACTGATTTTCTTTAATGTTGTTCTGTCGAACTAATTTTAATATTATATACTAATATATCATGATATTTATTTAGTCAAAAGTGTATGAATTAGTTTCATGTGTTGCATATATTAATTAATGTTATTATAGTAGCTGCTAATTAATATATTATTCACGTGTTGGTCAAAAATTATATTTTTCACGTTTAATTATTGTGTCATCCATCACTTACTTATCAAGAGACGTAGCTGAGGATAATAGTACTAATAATTAATGATATTGAGTCAAGTGAGAAATAGAAGTATAATAGGATTGAGAAGAAGAGAAAGGAATTCAGAAGTAGAGAAAACAAAGGGAAATCAAAGGATATAATCAGAGGTTGATCTGAATAGTACTTGTGTGTTATCATGTCATTAGTCTTAGTTACAATTGAGAGAGCAATCCTAACATTTATAGAATTCAGGAAATGCTAGGCAACAACGTTAGAATATGACAACCTAACTACCCTTGACGACTAATAACTGTCTAATTAACATAGGCTTTTATTATTTTCGTGTCATTTTAATTTGTATTTTTTTATTTGTTCATCCTTGTTATCCTATTTTTATCTCATGTTATTTGAAATGTAGTGCCTAATAACTATTTTCTTTGTTTTTTTTTTCTCCTAAGTGGATTGGCATTATTCCAAGTTTGGTTCAATAAATTATGGTATGTATGTATGTATGTGTTATATGTTAGTGGCAATATAGCAGCACTTTAAGCTAGGATACAAGGGAAGAAGAAAACGTGTTAAAGCATTGCGAATCATAAGGTAAATACCCTTTCTTACTTAGTTTTCTAATTTATCTTTTGATTTTCTTACCCTCCAAGTCTGTTCTGTTCTGGCCAAAAAGGTGGAAAGCAAATTGCAGTGATTCTGTGACTATTGGAAGTAGTATAGTGTGGTAACTGGATGCAATAATGTTTCAAGTCATGAGCAAAGTTATTTCCATCTTTTCCTTTGAATAATTATATTTAAAAATAGTGATGTCATGTCCATCTCGTGTCATATCACTCGTTCCATGCCATGTCACATACTCCCTTCATTCAAAAATATAAAGTAATTTTTTTAGGAGTTGAATGTTAAAAAATGTAAGGCATTCTTAGTCTTTAAGGTATAATCATTGTCTTTTTTTTTTTCAAAAAATGCCCCCATTGATAATGACTTTATATTTATCGTAGGGTATTTAATAAGGATAAATATAAAAATATAGGGTTAGTTTAAAAATAGGTAATTATTTTTCTTCTTTGCCAGTTGAATTGAAAGGCACCTACAGTTATTATTTAACTACACAAATATATCAAATAATATATTATAAAAATACGTATACATATTAAATTTTATTTTCAATTAGTACTATGTTAAAATATTTTATTTTATTTAAATTATTCTTTATATTATAATTTTTAATAAAATATTATTTTATTACTGAAAAGGTACTTAAAATAAGGAAAATATTAAATATTGAATAATTTTATTATGAATATTTTAGTTAATTAATATAAAAAAATTATCCAATATTAACTAGGCAAGAAGAGATACCAAATTATTCAATCATTGAGTTTTCCAAGTGACTTGTTTTGTTGTCTAGCTTTGCCCTTAATTTATGAATATGAATATAAAGGAATTAATTAACTTAAATGGAAAATACCCATTTTTATAATTTGTTGCGCAATAAATATTTAGGATATAAATAAACAAATGTCCTACAACTTTTTCTCCAAGCGCGCTTGGTACCCTAATTTTTTTTATAGTAATATCCTCTTGAAACCTTCAAAATGGTACAATGTATTAGAATTATTATATTAAGTATGCTTACGATAGTATAGTCCATCACAGTAGTTTAAACCATTTAATTAGGTATTTTCTAAGCTTATGTATTTATGATTTATGTTTTAATATTTAGATGTGAGACTTCTTTATGTTTTAATATTTCCTCTACTATGAGTTTCGATAGGGTCATCTGTTTTGCTGTTGATGATGAATTGAGAGAATAGGCAAAAGTTGAGTGGCAGTGGAAGTAGCAATAGGTCAGCCATTGCTAAAAAAAAAAAAAGTTAGGATATCATGTGTCCTAGAAAAAAAGTTTCAGGATATTTTAATCTTTTTATAATATAAAAACACATATATTATATTTTACACTTATTTTTTAGAGTAAAATATAGTCATCTTTCTTTCATTTTGTTAAAATTATAGATATATTCATTTTATTTTAAAAATATACACTTCAGTTCAATCTTTAACTTATTAAGAATATTCAGTTAAAGATTCTAAAATCTTAATTTTTATTTTTAATTATTACTTTACTCTTATGATGTACTCCCTCTGTTTAAAAATATAAGGCATTTTTAACCGAATCTCACCCCCAATAAAGTAGTTATTTACTTTTTAATTAACTTTATTTTTTCATATTTACTCCTATTAAACACCCTACGATAAATATAAATTTATTACTAATAGGGGTAATTTTAGAAAAAAGACAATGATTATATCTCAAAAGACTAAAAATATCTTATATTTTTAAACATCTAACTTTTTAAAAAATGTCTTATATTTTTTAACGAAAGGAGTAATTGTTAGTCTTAATTTCTTTCAATTTTAAAAAAAATTAAATAATTTAATATATCAATATTTAAAAAAATAATTTAAATTTAAAATTTATGTTAAAAATAATTAAATTTAGAGAAAAATAAACATAAATTAGATTGATCAATTTATTATATTAACTTATTATTTTATAAATTTTTAACTGCATGTTTGAATATTATTTTAGTCAATATGTGTATTTAATTTTTCTTACAAAATTACAAAACAAATACATTGTCATAACTTAAAATATACATAAAAAAGTTAACAATATGCATTATTTTTTGTTGAATAATTTTTATACAATATTTATATTTAAATAAGAGTATTTTAGTTTAACATACATGGCTTAATGGCCAATTAATGATTGAATAAATGGAAATAAAATCTTAAAAATAAAGAGAATATTTTTGTTTTACAACTATTCATACTAGAAAAAGTTCCTATAAGTTTAAAAAATAGAAGGGATATCTATAATTAAAATAAAATAAAAGGAAGATCAAAGTATTTTATTTTATATTTTATTATAAAATGTGGTCATCTAACTCAAATGACACATGGTTGTGGGCTAGCTGCCTCTAATGTACATTTTTTTAAATATTTTTTGTAATGTCTTAACCTTTTTAATTTTTTTATTTTACTTTGAATTATAAACTTTTGTATAAAACAAGGGATGTTTTTTTTTTAAAGTTCAAACGGTAAAACCAAACATAAAGTGAGGGATCGAACTTTGAAATTGTTGTTGCCATGCATTTACTTTGGCAACAACTTTGGAGTCCACATGGAGGGGTTATCAATGGTAGATAGTGTTGGATAGAGAGGTGCAGCAGAAGATTAAAATTTTAAAGTCCTTATTCTGATATAGACCGAACGAACTCGTTTAAATTAAGGTGGATAGAAGAGTTATTTTTTAATTCTTTGAAATTAGTGCATGTTTGGATCTTAGGAGCTGACAACGTAGATTTGCTCTCTCTACCGATATCCGCATAAACATCTCTCTAACTCGAACAACGTGCTAGTACTCTTAGCGTTTGTTCTTCTTTGAACATTAATTTTCCTTTATATAGGGTGTTTCATAACTCTTAAAGTGTTTTTGCCATCAGAATTTTTCTAACTCTCTCCCCCTTCATAAGGACGTCCCTATCTATATATAGTATATAAATAAGAGTTTTTGTCTTCCACTTAAAAACTCACGAAAATTTAATTAAATTTATCTCATAAATTTAATCCATAATATCATATCTAATTTGAATTTATCTTATAAATTTAAATTATAAAACTGACATGATATTCTCTCTTATCATGTTAGTTATTAAATTGAATCTATCATATAAAATTAGATTTAAAACTAACATAAGATAAGATAATATAATATAATATAATATATATCACATATACATATTATATATATGAATATATATATACATATATATATATATATATATTTGAAATATATATATATATATATTATATTATCTATATTTAATTATCTATATCATATACGTATATCATATATATCTGATATATATACACATATATGGATATATATATATATATATATTGATACATATATATATAATTATATCTTGAATTTTATATTTCATATATATATAAATATTTATTTGATAAATATATATATATATATATAATTCATTCTCCCTATATTATATTCATTGAATCTAGACATATTTCAGATTCAACAAACTTGGACATTATAGCTCGAGTTAGGCTATTCTTGTGTGCGACCTTGTAGGCCGATATAAAATTGGCAGTAAGCTAATTACGCTATTAGCCCACAAGTCACAAGTGGCCTCTAGCAAGACATTGCAACTACCCAATTCACAAAGGGATTGATGATCCAATGTAACTTATCATGCAACCATATCACATCCCTTTTGTCACGCGATATTTTGGTCAAGTATGAGACATGAAATTATCATTCTCCTTTATCTGACCGTTACTTTCTCGATCTCTGAGTAAATTGACAATAGCAATGGAAAAACCCTTTCCATTGTAGTATGGCTATACATTTTCTCAGTTTTACTCATCAAGGGGCCCAGTAATATCTCTCACTTAATGTGAGGGACAAATTCCATCTTGACTACTTATATTCCTATACATGAATATTACTAAAGTCAATCATAGCCTTTATGATCACCCGCTCAAAGGTGACTTTCGATTAAGTCAAAGTTCAGTGGTCATCATGTAGGAATCCATGATGATCTCAAGTCAAAAGGATTAGTGACATAGTTACATATGAGATAAGCTTATGACTTGTACCATGTAGCTTTTCATAGTAGGTCGGTCCAGAACCTCGTACTCTTTCAAGTGCTTATGATTTTAATTTATATCTCTATAATTAATCAAAGTCATACTAGTCTTGTTTCATCTATGATCCCTCAAAGATGACCAACCAAGGACATTTAGGACAATTACTATAGTTTGTCCAGGGGTTATCATATTTAACATGCAATTGTTATGATAACAAAAGAGAAATTCATTAAATAATAATGTGCATAGTATAGTGATTGGCTCTAGGGAACAATTTCCAACATCCTCCTACTTACACAAGGTACAATCATTAATTTGTCTAATTCTCATTGTCCTGACGTGACACTCATGCTTCACCTATGCAAGAGGCTTTGTAAGAAGATCAGCAACATTGTCTTCTCCTGCTACTTTACATATTTTTATATCACCTCTATCATTGATCTCTCTAATAAGGTGGAAACGCCTGAGTATATGTTTGGTCTTTTGGTGTGACCTTGGCTTCTTGCTCTGTGCAATTGCACCGCTATTGTTACAGAATAAGTTTATTGAATCTAAGATGCTAGGCACTACTCCTAGTCAGTAATGAACTTCCTGATCCAAACAGCTTCCTTAGCTGCTTCTGATGCTACTATATACTCAGCTTCTATTGCAGAATTAGCTGTTGTGCTCTGCTTTGAGCTCTTCCAGCTCACCTCCCTACCATTTAAGGTGAACACATATCCTAATTGCAATTTAAGGTCATCCTGGTCAGTTTAGAAGCTTACATCTATATAACCTGTTGTAATTGGCTCGTCATCCAATCCGTCATATACCAATAATAAATCCTTAGTCCTTCTTAAGTACTTTAGGATATTCTTGACAGCAGTTCAATGATCCTCTCCTGAATCTGCTTGGTGTCTGCTGGTCATACTTAAGGCAAATGAAACATCCAATTAAGTGCATAGCATGGTATACATGATCGACCAATTGCCGAGGCATATGGAACCTTACTCATGTGATCTTACTGATTTTATGTACTAGGACATTGGCCTTTTTTGTGATGAATGCCATGAAATATGGGGATGAAACCCTTCTTTGAATCCTACATACTGAACCTATGTAGTATCTTGTCTATGTATGTGCTCTGACTTAGGCCTATCAGCTTTTTAGATTTATCTCTATATATCTTAATCCCAAGGATGTAAGTGGCTTCACCTAAGTCCTTCATAGAGAAAGAGTTTCCTAACCAAGACTTGACATTCTGCAAGGTAGGAATGTCATTCCTAATGAGTAGGATATCATCTACATATAGCACTAGAAATATAACTGTGCTACCATTAACCCTTTTATAAACACAAGGTTTATCAATGTTTTAAATGAATCCAAACTCTTTGATTACTTCATCAAAACGTTGATTCTGGCTCTGAGATGCTTGCTTTAATCCATAAATGGATCTTTAAAGCTTGCACACCTTTCTAGAGTCCTCTGGACTCATAAAACCTTCAGGTTGTGTCATGTATACTTTCTCAAGTAGATGTCCATTAAGGAATGCTATTTTAACATCCATCTGCCATATTTCATAGTCATAATATGCTGCAATGGCAAGGAGGATTTTGATTGATTTAGCCATTATGATCGGTGAAAAGGTTTCATCATAATCTACACCATAAGTTTGGGTGAATCCTTTTACAACCAATTATGCCTTGAAGACATTTACTTTTCCATCCATGTCAATTTTCTCCTTAAAAACCCACTTGCACCTGATAGTTTTTATTCCTTCAAGTGGATTGATTAAGGTCCATACCTTATTATCGTACATGGATTGCATTTCAGACTTCATGGCATTTAACCATTTCTTAAAATTTGGTCCCATATAGCTTCTTGGTAGGTGGTTAGTTTATTGTGTTCAATAAGCAATACATCACATCATTCATTAATCAGAAATCCATATCTATGAGGATGATGCCATGTTCTATCAAACCTTCATGGGCCTTATGTTATTTGAGTAGGCTCATTTATTTCTTATGAGTCTTCTCGATTTTCCATCTATGATTATGTGCTATTTTATGGTTCTTGAATTTCTTCAAGATGTATTTTGCTCTTACTGGTTCTTTTAAAGATAAGTTCTCTTTCTAGAAAGATACCATTTTGAATTCTAAACACATTATTATCTGTGGGATTGTAAACATAGTATCCCTTAGTTTCTTTAGGATACCCTACAAAAAGGCACTTTATAGATTTGGGTGCTAACTTGTCTGAGGCTTGTTTCTTAACATAAACCTTACTTCTCTAAATCTTGAGAAAAGACAAACTAGGTTTCTTCCCAGTCCATATCTCATATAGTGTCTTCTCAATTGCCTTAGATGGAACACAGTTCAGTGTGAATGCAACTGTTTCTAGTACATGGCCCCGAAAGGATGGTGGAAGATCTATTTGACTCATCATGGATTGAACCATATCCAATAGTGTTCAATTTCTCCGCTCAAAAACACCATTCCATTATGGTGTTGCTGGAGGCATTAATTGTGAGACTATCCCATAACTCTTGTGATGATCAATGAATTCTTAGCTTATATTCACCTCCTTGATCAGATCAAAGAGTTTTAATAGTTTTTCCAAGTTGATTTTGTACTTCATTTTGAAATACTTTGAATATTTCAAAAGATTTAGATTTGTGTTTCATCAGGTAGATGTATCCATATCTACTGTAGTCATCAATAAAGGTAATGAAGTACATATAAACCCTTTTGGTAGCTGTGCTCATTGGTCTACATACATTTGTATGTATGAGTCCTAGTAAGTCATTAGCCCTCTCACCATGCTTAGTAAAAGGTGCTTTCATCATCTTTCCTAATAAATAAGATTTGTAAGTGTCATAAGATTCAAAATTAAATGGTTGAGAAGTCCATCTTAATGGAGCTTAAAAATGAGTTTCTCATTTATATGGCCGAGACGATAATGCCATAGGTAGGTTGGATTCAAATTGTTCAATTTGATCCTTTTGGTAGTTACGTTATAGATATCTTCATTACTAGGATGTTCTAGATTTAAAAGATAATGACCAACATGCAAATCACTATTAGCATAAAAAATGTCATTTCGATAAATAGAACATTTATCATTCCCAATAATGAAAGTAAAACCTTCCTTATCCAAATAAGAAAGAGAAACAATGTTGCTACTCAAAGCAGAAACATAATAGTAATTGTTCAAAACTAATAAAAGCCTACTGGGCAAAAGTAATTCATAAGTGCCTACAGCTAAAGTAGTAACTCTTGCTCTGTTTCCAACTCGTAGGTCTACTTCACCCCTTATCGACTTTCTACTGTGTTTGAGACCCTATACATTTATATAAATGTGAGAAAGACATGTAGTATCTAATACCTATGTAGAAGAAGTAGAAAGGTGAATGTTTATAACATAAATACCTAAAGGAGTAACCCTACTATCCTTCTTCTTTTTTCAGATCTTCCAAGTAGAACTTGCAATTCCTCTTCCAATGACCCGGTTCATTGTAAAAGAGCAAACTCCTTCCTTTAGAGGCTTTGCCTTCTTGGCTAGAGGCTTAGTTTCGGGCTTGTTCAACTCTTTGGTCTTACCATCTGAGCCTTTACCCTTTCCCTTACCCTTGCCTTTGCCTTTCTCTTTCATACTCTTTCCTTTTTGAACCATCAAAATAGTGCTAGGCTTTTTCTTAATGTTTTGCTCAGTAGTTTTAAGCATCCTATGCATTTCAGAAATATATTTCTCTATGTCATTCATATTATAATTCATAAAAAAATAGTCATAACTTTCCGAGAGCAAGTTCAAGATCAAATCTGTAGCCAACTCCTGACTTAAAGGAAATCCAAGCCTCTCAAGATGATCAATATAGCTCTTTATCTTTGAAACATGAGTGCTAACTGATGCACCCTCAGCCATCTTGCAGGAGTGTAAGGCCTTTGTGGTCTTATACCTCTCTTGCCTTGCTTGTTGCTGGAACATTTCCTTGAGATGTATAATCATCTCATAAGCCTCCATGTGTTCTAAATTTCTTTGAAGTTCTATAACCATGGTAGCTAGCATTAAGCATCCTACATCCACCGAGTCATTGGCGTGCTTTGTGTAAGCATCCCTTTAAGCTCTTAGAGCGTTGGTCGCAGGCTCCTCAGAAATGGGTTCATCCAAGACATAAGCCTTTCTTTCCTACTTGAGAACAATTCTCAATTTCCTGAACCAGTCAAGAAAGTTTGTCCCATTAAGTTTGTCCTTCTTAAGGACTAATCATAACAATAATGTAGCAGTGTTACTAGTCGACATGATTCTACAATAAAATACACAAAGTTAATTTTATATCTCTCATTAAACTAACAACCCTTAAATTTGATTAGTGGGCTAAGACCTATATTTTACTTAAATTTAAGTTTACTTTGGTAGGACACTTAAAATTTAGTTATTTAGGTAGGTAACTCATTTACTAATTACATCACGTGTATCTCTTAGATCTTTATAGGATTCAATCATTATATGAATCGGCATGTTCAATCCCATCTAATGCCTTAAGATCTAAAATTATTTTGATAATCTTAATTAAGTTAGACAATAATGAATCTTTATGAGGAGCACTATTACTCATGCTTGTCTCACCAAGATAACCTAAATGTATCCACTTTGGGGATCCCACATTTGAGTGATCTAGGTTTTGACCAGTATTCATTAATTGACAGCATTGTGACTTAAGATTTTGATTAGAGGGTTTGATTTATTAATTTAATAATCATGTAAAGTAAAAGAAATTGTATCTCATACAAAATTATGCATATTATGATTTAATCAAAAGCATAATTAAATGTGACACAATATGGCTCATCTAACCTATGTCTATCCCAAGCCAATGAGAGGACCTCTCAAAGAAGATAAATTACATCAAGAAGCCTCATTTATTCATATGAGGGGATTGAGATGAGAAGAAAATGTACATTTAGAGTTTATAGAAAGAGGCATGATACACAGGCCATATTTAAAATTTACAACACTTGTAAAACTAGAGCCATATGCGTCACCATACCCAAACAACTTCAAGGCAAAGAAAACACAACAAATAAACAATTCATATATAATAAAAGGCTATCAATTGTGAATTATGTTGCACTACGCAGAGTTAGCCACGGCGATCTCGCTAGTCAGTTAACGGGCGACGTGAAGGGGCAGTGCCCCTTGAGGGTGTGCAAGGGGGCAGCCCCCTTAGAGCTTTTGAAAAGCTTATTCTCTTTGAATGAGTTACTGCCTCAGACCTTTTGGATTCATCAATCATATTGACAGTCCAACCTAAACTATATGAGAACACGAACGAACAATAATGACATTGAGAATGCACATCATATGGACGAATATTAGTCATATTGAGAATGCACATCATATAGCTAAATATTAATTATATTAATTTATTTAAATTCATATAAATTTGAATATATATAAAATAAGTTTATAGATATATATGTTTCGAAAACATCTCATGAAAAACATATATATAAATTTTAAAAATATCACATATAAATTTTAAAAATCTTAAAGCAATGTTCATCCAAAGAAGTTCATCACATGAAGATTTAAGAATGTAATCAACCAAAACCCAACTTAAACAAAATTTGACCTAGCTCTGGTACCATTGTTGGATAGGGAGGTGCAACGGAAGATTAAAATTTTAAAGTCCCTATCCTGATATGGATTGAACAAACTTATTTAAGTCAAGCTAGATAGGAGAGTTTTCTTTTAATTCTTTGAAGTTGGTGCATGTTTGGATCTCAGGAGTTGACAACATAGATCTATTCTCTCTACCGATATCCACATGAACAGCTCTCTAACTCAAACATTGTGCTAGCACTCTCAGTGTCCGTTCTTCTTTGAACATTAATTTTCCTTTCTATAGGGTGTTTCGTAGCTCTCAAAGTGTTTTTGCCGTCAGAACTTTTCTAACTCTCTCCCTTCATAAGGACGTCCCTATCTATATATAGTATATAAATAAGGGTTTTTATGTTCCACTTAAAAGCTCACGAAAATTTAATTAAATTTATCTCATAAATTTAATCCATAATATCATATCTAATTTGAATTTATCTTATAAATTCAAATTATAAAACTGACATGATATTCTCTTTTATCATGTTAGTTATTAAATTTAATCTATTATATAAAATTAGATTTAAAACTAACATAAGATAAGATAAGATAAGATAAGATAATATATATCACATATACATATTATATTATATATATATATATGAATATATATATACATATATATATTTTGAAAAAATATATATATATATTATATTATCTATATTTAATTTTATATATCATATACATATATCATATATATATATATTGATGCATATATATATATATAATTATATCTTGAATTTTATATTTCATATACATATATATATATAAATATTTATTTGATAAATATATATATATATATATAATTCATTCACCCTAAATTACATTCATTGAATCTAGACATATTTCAGATTCAACAAACTTAGACATGATAGCTCGAGTTAGGCCGTTCTTGTGTACGACCCTATAGGCCTATATGAAATTGGCAGTAGACTAATTACGCTATTAGCCCACAAGTCACAAGTTGCCTCTAGTAAGACATTGCAACTACCCAATTCACATGGAGATCGATGATCCAATGTAACCTATCATGCAACCATATCACATCCCTTTTGTCACGCGATATTTCGGTCAAGTACGAGACGTAGAATTGTCATTCTCTTTTACCTGACCGTTACTTTCTCGATCTCTGAGTAGACTGACAGTAGCAATGGAAAAACCCTTTCCATTATAGTATGACCACACATTTTCTTAGTTTTACTCATCGAGGAGCCCAATAATATGTCTCACTTAATGTGAAGGACAAATTTTATCTTGACCACTCATATTCCTCTACATGAATATCACTAAATTCAATCATAGCCACTATAATCACTCGGTCAAAGGTAACTTTTGACTAGGTCAAAGTTTAGTGGTCATCATGTAAGAATCCATGATGATCTCAGGTCAAAGGGCTTAGTGATATAGTTACATATGAGATAAGCTTATGACTTGTACCATACAGCTTTCTCATAGCGGGTTGGTCCAGCACCTCGTACTCTTTCAAGTGCTTATGATTTTAATTTGTATCTCTATAATTAATTAAAGTCATACTAGTCTTGTTTCATCTATGATCCCTCAAAGATGATCGACCAGGGACATTTAGGACAATCACTATAGTCTGTCCAGGGACACAATTATCATATTGGACATACAATTGTTATAATAACAAAAAAGAAATTCATTAAATAATAATGTACATAGTATAATAATTAGCCTTAGGGCACAATTTCCAACAGATAGATCTTACAGATAGATCTTACAAATTCTAGAATCCAGACAAAGCTTGAGTCCTATCAAGTTCCAATTTTTCTATCCCCATCTACTACCATTCATCAAATATCGATAACATATATAGCAAGAAGAAGGCCAAATGCTCAATAACTTAACTTCCATGGAGAAAACAATAACTCACACAGTCATTATTCCCAATGCAGGGCTCATCCTTCTCGTCCCCATCACTAAGTTCTCCAAGTGACTTGTTCAGCTTTGCCCAGATTTTCATGTTATTGCGTCATTCATTCTCTTAGCTCCCCTTCCTTTTTCACTAAAGCCTCCCTTCAATCTCTTCCTTCAAACATACACTCTAATTTTCTCCCTCCAGTTCATGAGCAAGACATTATGCCTTATCAAAAGCATTAACCAGTTTATCAGCCTAAATTCAATATATAGTCACTTTGTCACTGCTATATGTTTGTTAGGAATTAGAGTCCTTGAGTTTAAGAAATGGCCTTGCAGCATTGGTTATTGATATTTTTGCCATGGAAGCATTAGATATTGGAGTTTTTGCTATAGAAGCGTTTGATATTAGAGTTGAGCTCAATATATCATCTTATGTATGCTTCCCCTTGTCTGCCATGGCTTTATCTCATTACTTGCATGAAATAAAGCTAGGTGAAACAGTCTCTTTAGAGTTTAGAGTCCTAGAGAATCCCATAGAGATTCCAGGTTGCATGCTAATATAAGGAAGAGATCTTATAAAATCTTTTCAAGATCAAAGCCACATAGTGTACAAGAAATTTCTTGAACGTTGCAGAAGAATCAGTAATGCTGATAGAGTTCTTGTTAATATTTTTTAACCATTAGAAACTGAAACAATTAAAGCCTTACAATAAGAGTTCAAGGACAAGCCTAAGATTTATCCAGTTAGACCCATTTTATAGAGTAGGTCATTATGTAGTGAGCAAAATGGATTAGATTGTTTGAAATGGTTGAACAGTTAACCACCCATATCTGTTCTCTATGTTTTATTTAGGAGTAGAGGGATACTGTCTCAAGATCAACTCGATGAATGGGCTTTAGGTTGGAACTAAGTGATGAAAAGTTCTTATATGTTGTGAGAGCCTTAAGTAATTTTTCTAGTACTGCTTATCTTGCTTCTAAAATCAAGAATCCTTTAGATTTCTTACCAGAAGGATTCTTGAAGAGAATCAAAGAGAAAGGTTTGGTTAGTCCTTCATGGGAACTTCAGATTCAAATACTTAGCCATAATTCCATTGATGGGTTCTTGAGTCATTGTGGTTGGAACTCCATACTTAAAGGTGTGTAGAAAGGAGTGCTAGTAATAGCATTGCCTTTATTTGGAGAGCAAAGAATGAATGTTGTTTTGCTAACTAATGGTTTAAAGGTGGCATTGAGACTAAAGATTAATGAAAATGGCATAGTGGAAAGGAAGTAATTGCAAAATTGATGAAGTGTTTGATGGAAGGTGAAGAAGATAAAGAGATTCATGAAAGAATGAATGACTTAAAAGATTATACTGCTAATGCCTTAAAAGAAGATAGTTCTTCTGCAAACACTTTGTCAAGTGGTACACAAGTGGAAAAATTTAGGTGTGATCGGGAAATGATGAAGGACAAAAGGGTAATTTGATTGCTAAACTATATATTTAAGAGCGTATGAGATTTTAAACTCATTTTTTGATATAATATTTTCATTCAACTTTTGAAAACGATACAATGTAAGGGTTGAAAAAAATTTACTAATCCTTTTTTTCAATTTTTTTGTCATTCTCTGGTCAACTAGTGGTTAAAGCTAACTTCTATTAAAGGTAGAGGGAACATTGTATTATTTTCAAAAATTGAGAAGGAACATTGCACCAATATTCCTAGATTTATAGTTTAAGAAACAAATTGGTTCTTTGTCCTATGATAAAATTTGTTTTCCTTTTGTTTTAGTTTTTAGTTTGTTCTAAGCTTTTAATTATTGCTTACTTGAATATTAAATTTTCTTTCCGGTCAATTCAAAAATGGAAAAAGTGTTGTGGAAAGAAATAATAGAAAGACTTTTTATTGCTTATGTTGAATATAATTTCTATTTTAATTTATACAGTTCATTTTAGATTGCTTGTCAATTTAATTGAAGCAAGAAGATTGCCTCGAAAGCAAGATCGTGTCTCAAGATCCTAAGGCCTTAGATGACATTGTTAGACCAACGTACTATAGGCATAATTTATTAGTTTATATAAAAATCTTCTTACTTGTTAGTCACTAAAATAAAATCATTTATAAAAGTTGTATACTATCATCCTAACATTTCATTCTGGATAAATAATTTACTTCATTCATTTACTAGTATCATCTTAATCCATTCAGTAATATCTTGTAACATATTTGAATATGTTTTTTGAGGTTAAAAAAGATTTAAGTGATAGTACATAGTCCTGCAAGTCTAACAAGCCTTATAAGGCCATTATATCCTATAAGTGGTTCTCAATCCACAAGTAGCCCAAAAGCCAATCCAAATTTTCCTAATGCCTCTCAAGAATCAAGGCTTGATCAAATTGTCATGCTAACATAGAATATGCTTTCATGGATGATGACATGGATTACTGCATATGTAGATAAAGAAACGGAACATGATAGGACACCTCCAAGCTACCATGGCATGTGAATCATTTGTGTATACACAGTTGAAAGAAGTAACTAGAGTTAATTTATAGAGAGTTTTCAGATTGTATTAAACCCTAAGTGCAAATTTTTATACTATAAGGGCCCTAATTGAGATTTTCCCTGATTTATAATGGGAGAATCTAATGAAACTTTAATATGATAAATTAAAATCCACATCAATTGTCTAATGGACCATGGGAATTTTGGAGCATAAATCAACCTCATTTAAGCCTAAATGGATGCCCAAATACCTTATGCAAGTATATAGGAGTGAATAATGATATGAAGGTCCAAGAAGCTTATAGTTAGGAATCATATATAATGGTTTTTAATATAGGTGTTTAACCTTATACCAGTCCTAGTTGGTCCAATTTTGTCCCAGTCATATTGAGATAGATTTTTCCTGACCCAAGAAAAGCGAGACTAGATGGAATGGGGTTTGGGTCTAGACAGGACATGAGTTTGCGATCGAGATGTCCCATCTTGTCTCAAAAATAATACACAAATACACACACATATTACTTTTTTTAAAAAAAATGCACTAAATATATTTCTTATATTCATATAATTTATTCTTATATTAATTATATTAATAGTAAATTATATTAATTATAATTTCAAATATTTGCAATCCCTATTCAATTGACACCTGGTTGTGAAAATGTGTGAAATGGTGATTAGTTTTGATTTGGGTGTCCACAAATTTGGTATGAAATAATTTGGAAAAACTAGTGCCGTTAGCAAGTATACTAAATAAACTTTCTATAAATACTTATATCATTTCAATTGGATGTCAAAGAGAGATTTAGGAAGTATCAGTGCAGTGCATCATTGCTTCCATTATCTTCATTTAAAGACTCATTATGGTTATATAGAGAAGAATCAGAATAAGGAAAAGAAACAGGACCATTGTTTCACTACTATAAAACTAAAGATATTTGATGATTATTTGTTCTTATATTTTATAATTATTTACACCTATCAAGTATAATATACCAGAAAGAAAACTGCTATTGGCTATACACATATATATTTGACGGTTATTATGTATAACCGCCAAGTATGTTCATATATATTTGATGGTTTTAACCATCAAATATATACAAATATTCGATGGTTATTTTAGTAACCATCAAATATGTTTAGGCTTTTATTTTTTAATATGAAACATGTGCTTTAAGTAGACCCCTAAAATAGAATTGATAATATATACAGTCACATAACAATCTCCTAGACAATCTAGCAAACATTTATCATCAATAACATTGTTTCAAAATTGCAAACAAACTTAAATGTAATATAAACACTTATTCCTTTTACTTAAAAAATAAGAAAGCTTGTTCCTAAAATCACAATTCTATCCCTAAAATTGAAACAAATTCTATCCTCAGTCACACTACTTTGCTCTTAAACCTAATGGCCACTCACTATGGATTAGTGTGTGCATTTTGCATGATCCATAGTTGAAATATGTGTTGGCACCACTTTTCCATGACTTCATTGATATGAGCATCCCTGAATTCCTCACAATAAGTGTCATCATAGTACTACAATTTAAATTATAACCACAACAAAGTTAGCTAATTAACTTATGATATTATATTATATATAAAATGTAGTTTAATTAAATATGAACCTTGGCAGGGATTGAAGTGCTGGTATGAGTGATGATGTCTCTAATGAATCTCATAACGCAATATCCATGGTCCACAAAGTCGAGTCTTTGACGTGGGCACTTTGAGAAAACAATAAACATTTATTAAAATATTAAAAAATTGCTAGCTAATAAATGGTTGAATAATTAATCTTAAAACATGTACCTTTATTACTATCCATGTGAACAATTGGTTAAATGGTTTGACCCTAGGGATAGTTAGAAATTCGTCCATGTGATATAAAAAATAGCCCTAATAACATAGAAGTAGGCATAAAAAGGTTGAAATATCAAAAAACACAAGTATGAAACTTAATTAATGCACTTACTTGGTGTGAAACCTAATTAATGAACTTACTTGTTGATTAATTCCACCATATCTTTACGATTATTCGGATCTCTGCCAGCAAAACATAAGAAATAGAAGGCCAATTTCTCATATTTTTCCCAACTAGATCGACGACAATCAGTATCCAATAATTCCTAAAATAATTAACAATTGTAAAGAATATATAATAAATTAAAAATAGTTGATAAAATTGAGAACACATTAAATATAATAAATAACTAACTCTTGTACATAAGGTATCAAGAATAACCTCCCTCCCTTTTTAATAGTCTTGGCCTTGAATGAATTGCACAATTGCTTTGCTCGATCTTCATGAGCAGAGTCCCTAATGTGACAAAAACTAGCAATGTCATAGGGACAAATAAAGGCAAATGTCCTAGTAAGGCTGCGGGATACAAGTGTATAGTGGAGAAACCTAAAATAAATAAATGAAATGGATTAGTAGATATTTATAAAAATAATAAAAATTATTGTGTAGAAAGAAGTACCTCAAATAAAAATCCATGACAGTTGTGCTAGTCATGGCATGGTAGAGCACTTCATCTACCATTTCAAGCATGATGTGATTGACATTATCTCTATCATATATGTCATGCTTGAATGAGATGTCTATTGTAATAAAATTATGAATACTTACTTTGTATCGCAACATATGCCTCTAGTGAAGTCAAGAATTTATGTAACAATTAAGGCTCCATCTTTTGAAGTAAGGGAGGTGCAAAAATCTTCAATTCATGCCTGGTCAATTGTTTTGTAGAGAAGTCTTTTTCCTTGGATTATGTAAGAAAGGTAGTTAGAAATCATGAGTTCTTATGTAAAAACAAGGTAATAAATGACATATATACCTTATCTTTGCCTATCAATCTTATAAGAGCGGTATAGAATCTGCAATAAAGGTGCTTAATGCATCTCCCACAGTCATCACATCCTTAGTGG